>NW_027361669.1:2142500-2557500 GCF_039654945.1 Dendrobates tinctorius | reverse complement strand
CTACGGTACCCAAGATGAGATGCAAACAACAAAGGGTTAATTTATTTACAGGCAAGGAATCCAGTGTTAGGAAAGTGTAAACAGGTGTATGCAATGACATAAAACAATTTACAAAAGTGATATTCTCTAGCTGGGCCGTACAAATGACATGGTGCACCAACTATTACAGATCAGTGTATTTTTTCAAAAGGCAAAACAATACAATAAAGTACAGTGTGCTGCTACTCTAACTGTAGCCTGACTGGCCGCTGCTACTTCGGCCACACGGCTACCGTGCTCTGTCTATTGCAGCCTATCCTAAGCCCTAAACATGTGCGCACACGGGGTTAACACTCATGGTAAAGTTCAGTTCCTTCCTGGGGGCCCCCTGCAGTTCTCTGCAAGATGATGCAATGTCCTCCCTGGTAGCTCTGTGCAATGTGGTCTTGTGCTTGTGTGACGATTCCAAACCTGTTCCTAGAAAACGGTGAACTCCCTCTTCTGAATTCCTCCTTTGTATATCTTCATGGCTCCTCACAGTAACACAGGAAAACCACCTTCATTATCCCCAGAAGGGTATACACAAACCCACAGGTTCAGTCCGTTCTAAGCTGCACGTTTTTCTCCTCACGTCAGTCTCCTGCAGACTCCCAGCTCCAAACACTCACTGGGAAAACAGCCCCTCCCCTCTCCATAGCTGGAAGAGGAAACCAAAGCAGTCTTTTGAAGGGTAGAATCGAATGAACCATCTCAGCAGCCAAGGGAGTGCTGTCTCTTAAAGGGGCAGCATGTCTCTACTGTCCAAAGCAATGTCAGCCCCGTACAATTACTGTACGTGCTCCATAATACAATATGCCCCATGTAATAATAATGCTGCTGCTGTGATTAGAAAAAAAAATGACATACTCACCTCTCGTCGCTGGGGGCCAGGTGCCGGTGTCCTGAGCACTAACCACATCATTGCGTTCTCTGACCTGAACGTCACAGCCAGAGGACCCGTGCCGGGGGCCTGAGCAAGCTGTGACACTGGCACCTGACCCCCATAGCGACGAGAGGTGAGTATGTCATTATTTTTTTAATCGCAGGGACCATGACTCGTGCATAAGCCAAGTGGGTCTTTTTCAGCCAAAAAAGGGAGCTGAAAAACTCGGCTTATACACAAGTATATATGGTGTATACACTACCGTTCAAAAGTTTGGGGTCACCCAGACAATTTTGTGTTTTCTATGAAAACTCATACTTTTATTAATCAAAATCCCTTTTACCTTTCACAAACCTCCCACTTTACCAGCACCAAAGCAACCCCAGACCATCACATTACCTCCACCGTGCTTGACAGATGGCGTCAAGCACTTCCAGCAACTTTTCAGTTCTTCTGTGTCTCCCAGATGTTCGTCTGTGTGATCCAAACACCTCAAACTTGGATTCATCTGTCCATAACACTTTTTTCCAATCTTCCTCTGTCCAATGTCTGTGTTCTTTTGCCCGTATTAATCTTTTTTTTTTTATTAGCCATTCTCAGGTATGACTTTTTCTTTGCCACTTTGCCTTGAAGGCCAGCATCCCAGAGTCACCTCTTCACTGTAGATGTTGACACTGGCGTTTTGCATGTACTATTTAATGAAGCTGCCAGGTGAGGACGTGTGAGGCGTCGATTTCTCAAACTACAGACTCTAATGTACTTGTCTTGTTGCTCAGTTGTGCAGTGGGGCCTCCCACTTCTCTTTCTACTCTGGTTAGAGCTGTTTGTGCTCTCCTCTGAAGGGAGTAGTACACACTGTTGTAGGAAATCTTCAGTTTCTTGGCAATTTCTCGCATGGAATAGCCTTCATTTCTAAGAACAAAAATAGACTGTCGGGTTTCACATGAAAGTTCTTTTTTTCTGGCAATTTTGAGAGTTTAATGGAACCAACAAATGTAATGCTTCAGATTCTCAACTAGCTCAAAGGAAGGTCAGGTTTATACTGTAGCTTCTCTAATCAGCCAAACTGTTTCCAGCTGTGCTAACATACTTGCACAAGGGGTATCAAGGGTATTTTAACCATCCATTAGCCTTCTTACATAGTTGGCAAACACAAAGTACCATAAGAACACTGGAGTTATGGTTGTTGGAAATGGGCCTCTATACACCTATGAAGATATTGCATTACAAACCAGACGTTTGCAGCTAGAATAGTCATTTACAACATTAACAATGTATAAAGTGTATTTCTGAATCATTTAATGTTAGCTTCATTGGAAAAAAACTGCTTTTCTTTAAAAAATAAGGAAATTTCTAAGTGACCCTAAACTTTTGAACGGTAGTGTATATATATATATATATATATATATATATAAAGATGGTCGCCAAACGAGTCCTGGAAGGGAGATATGTGTCAGCGCGGCTATTAGCTATGGTGATGTAAGCTCGGAAGTATGCTCCAGCACGTATTGTGCTGAGAGAGTAATTTGGCCATTCCAGGGCCGGGTTTTATGAGCGGTCATAAGAGATAGGTGGGAATGACCGCTCACATATCCCCACCCCAGGGGCGTGGTTTAGCTGATAAAATGGAGGCCAGTTGCCTCATTCAGTGTCTGTATCTGGAGATGTGTGGATTTCCTGTATGTTGGTCTCTGTTAAAAAAACAGACACTATCCTGAGTAGGGGGACCCACTGTATTGTATGGACTTGTTATTTTATGTTTTCACTTTGTGCCAGAAAAGGCTGTTCTCTTGTTTTGCTATCCTGAACAGTTTATGCAGTTTAAATAAACTTGCCTGGACAATTAGCAATACCTCATCCTGTGCCTACCTCAACAGCAGCCAATAGATCTCTACAATTGGTGCTAGAAGCACGAGCACAAATCCCAAAAGGCAGTGTGACTGCCAATACCACATGTCCTGGGTTAAGTCTGTAGCAAGCTAGCAAGCATCGCCAGACAAAATATAGGACCTGCTGAAACACCTGGTCCAGTTGCAGCAGCAACAGCAAGAGATCAACAGGCTGTTGTTACAGCAGATACAGCAGAGCCAGCAGGAGCAACGGCAACAGATGCAGCTTCTGGCCACCGCCTTCCAGAGCAGGACGAGCGCCCCGACCCCAGGTCCGGCTAATGATGCCCATGTCCGGAAGACAGTAAGAAAAGCATTGCAAAAGATGACCCCAGGGGATGAGGTTGAGGCATTCCTGACTGTTTTTTTGAGAGGGTGGCGGTACGGGAGAAATTGCATCCAAAGCAGTGGGCCATGGTTTTGGCGACATATTTGACCGGTGAACCGCAGAAGGTGGATTATGACTTGGAGTTGCAGGATACAAAAGAATATGCCAAGATAACACCTGAGATCTTAGCACGCCTAGGAGTGACTTTGACTGTCAGAGTGCAATGGATGCACGAGTGGGCATATCACAGTGACAAACCTCCCCGGTCCCAAATGTTCGATCTCCTGCACCTGGTCCAAAAATGGTTACAACCTGAATCCTCTTCCCTGGCAGAGATGGTGGAGAAGGTTGTTATGGACAGGTTGATACACTCCTTACTCAGGCCTGTGCAATCCTGGGTTGCCCAGGGAGACCCGTGTAATGCCGATGATCTAGTGAGCTTGGTGGAGAGGTACCAGGTGGTCGAGAGGTCCTTGGGAAAGCAGGGCTGACACCCAAAAGAGGAGAGATAGAGCCACACCTGGGGGGCAGCCAAGAGTACCAGAGATAGTGCCAAAGGTCCCTTCCTATAATATAGTGTGTTGGAGGTGTCATAACCCTGGCCACATAGCCACCTGTAGTCCCATGACCACTGAGCCAATGGACTGCAGCACTGGACGGCGCTGCTTGTATTTTGCCTATCCGGCCTGCAGTGCTGTTCCCCAAGCGGGAGAGAGGCCGTAGGCATGCCCCATGACAGTAAACGGGGTGCAAGTGACTGTTTTGCTGGACTCAGTAAGTTTGGTAACCGTAGTGAGGGCCAAAATTCCACATCGACTGATTGCTGGAAAGAGGCTGGGCGTCAGCTGTATCCATGGTGACGCAGAGGACTACCCTGTGTTCCAGGTGGTCATAAAAACAAACTGTGACACCAAGTCCCATGAGGTCAGCGTGGTCAAGGACCTATTGTACCATATTATAATAGGGTGGGACTTTGTGTTATTTTGGGACTTGTGGGAAAAAGTGAGGACGTCTGGTTTTCCGGACAACAGCCAGGATGCTCCCAAAGAGACTTCGTCGCAGGCTGCGGATGACCGGTTTCCGTTTTGTGTGCTTTTTGGCCATGAGGATGAGGCAGCATCCACTGAGGCCAATATCCTTGAGCTGCAGGTGTTCGGGGGAAACTTCGGGACCTCCCAACTCAGGGATTTAACCCTAAAATGGGCATTTGAGAATGTAATAGTACTTAATTGGGTTGCTCAAGAGTCAGAGGCTGACACTCGCTATCTACATTTTGCTGTGAATGAGGAATTGCTATATCGGGTCACCAATCTGAGAGGGGAGGTAATTGAGCAGTTACTGGTACCAGGGCCATACAAGCGCAGAGTGTTAGAAATGGCCCATACACATGTTTTAGGTGGTCACCTGGGCATAGAGAAAACCTAGGAATGAATTCTCCAGAGGTTCTACTGGCGCTAGTGTTACGAATGAGTCACCGAAGGAGGAAAAAACAAAAATACAAGCTAAGTCCAGAAAACCGGAGACGTTGGTAGCTATCGGATTGCAGACCCCAGATCCTATTCACACAACTAACAGTAGCCGTGGGGGGTTCCTACGGTGCCCTAGACCCCTCATTCACAGCCGGAGAACTAAATAAGCCTAAAGAAAGAAAGTGGAAATCTAAACTGCCTCAGAGCAGACCCCAAAGCAATAGACAGCCCCCAACATGTATAGTCGGTGAAGAGCAGATGAAATCACAAACACAGAAAGAAAGACAGGTTGAGCAAACGATGGGGCCCAACTAACTAAATAGGAAAGGACAGAAAAGATGCTGGCTGCAATCCGCAAAAATACTGCCAAAATAATGTCCAACACGTCTGATAGAAAAAAGGCCCTGAAGTCACTAGACTTCAAAAACACTATATCAGCACTCAGGTATATTCTGAAGACTGAGCAAAAGATCAACTTGACTAAAGACAAAAATGGAGCTCAGCCTGTACCAACAAGGGCAGGCAGAACACAAACACTAAGTAAACAGACAATATCTCATGGAAAAATAAGAGAGCAAATACTTAGCTTTCAGAAGACAGGTACTGAACTGGTTGCAAGAGCTCAGAGCAGAAAGGATCACCAGCACCCCTGTAGGGCGTCGGCTGCCTTATATCCACTCAGTGATTCCGGGTGTCCAATCAGGCTCCACCTGTTCAGATGACAGGTTCTTCCCAACCCAATCAATTTCACTACCTCTCTTCACCAGCAGAGGGAGTTCATCAGACATCAACGGTGAAGGGGAAAATGAACTCTCAACACCCGAATGTCACAGCCGTGATATTGTGAATTTCAGTAAGTGCTGTCCCACCTGCAAGCTGGCTTCCCCAGTGGCCCATTTCTGTAGACCCTTGGTGCCATTGCCCATTATTGAGGTACAGTTTGATCGCATAGCCATGGATCTAGTGGGACCCCTAGTCAAGTCCACCGGAGGACATCAGCATATCCTGGTGATACTGGACTATGCTATGCAATATCCAGAGGCCATTCCACTATGTAACTCCTCCTCCAAGTGTATCGCCCTTGAATTGGTCCATGTCTTCTCTAGAACAGGGTTGCCTAAAGAGATCCTGATGGACCAAGGGACCCCGTTTATATCAAAGGTGATGAAGGAGTTGTGCAAAGCCCTACAAATCACACAACTCCGGATCTCAGTCTACCATCCTCAGACAGATTGCTTGGTAGAATGGTTCAATAAAACCTTGAAGGCCATGCTGAAAAAAGCAGTGGAGAATGACGGCCAATACTGGGACTGTCTGCTTCTTTACCTGTTGTTCTCCATCCAGGAAGTTCCCTAAGCTTCCACTGGCTTCTCCCCATTCAAACTGCTCTATGGACAACACCTTCGAGGGCTCCTGGATGTGGCACAGTAATCCAGGAATTCTGAAACCACCCCCTATAGAAGTGTGGTAGAGCATGTCACCCAGATGCAAGAGAGGATTGTCAGCGTGATGCCTATTGTGAAGGAGCACCTACTCAAAGATCAGGAAGCCCAGTCCAGGGTGGATTATAGGTCCACCAGGGTAAGACAGTTCAACCCAGGGGATCAAGTACTTGTGCTGGTGCCCATAGTGGAGACCAAATTCCTGGTCAAGTGTCAGGGTCCCTATGAGTTATTGGAGAATGTTGGTGAGGTCAACTACAAAATCCACCAACTGGGGTAGCGGAAGCCCTACCAGGTGTACCATGTGAACCTGATTAAACAGTGGAAGGACAGAGAACCTGTGAAAGCTGCTTGTTTGCTGGCCAAGTCCGATGTTGGTACAGAGGATGTTAAGGTGGCAGACACCTTGTCTAGTTCGCAGAAGCAGCAGTGTCAAGAGTTGCTACAGCGTAACAGAGACCTGTTCTCGGAACTTTCAGGTTGTACGAAGGTCATAGAACATGACATCCTGACGGAGCCTCATGTTCGGGTCAACTTGAAGCCTTATCAGATTCCCAAAATGCACCGAGAGGTGATATCCAAGGAGGTAAAGTGGATGCTGATCCTGGGAGTCATCGAGGAATCAAAGAGTGGCTGGTCCAGTCCAATAGTCCTAGGGCCGAAACCCAATGGGGAATGGAGATTTTGCAATGATTATCGGAAACTGAATGAGGTTTCTTAGACTGATGCCTACCCGATGCCCCGGGTCCATGAATTAATTGAGAGGTTAGGGCCGGCTCGGTACATTACTACCCTTGACCTCACAAAAGAATATTGGCAAATTCCCTTGTCCCAAAGCGCCAAAGGGAAGACTGTCTTTTGGACACCGGATGGATGCTTCCAATACACAAGGATACCATTTGGGTTACAAGGAGCTCCAGCAACATTCCAGAGAGCTCTGGATCCCATCCTAGCTTCCAACAAAAAGTACACAGCAGCCTACCTGGACGATATTGTGATCTTCAGTCAGGATTGGTGAAGCCATATAAGCAAGGTTCAGGCAATCTTTGATGCTCTACGGAAGGCGGGGTTTTCCATAAACCCGAAGAAGTGCGCCGTGGGAATGGAGGAAGCAAGATACTTGGACTATGTTGTAGGAAGGAGCAAAATAAAACCCCAGATAAACAAAGTTGAGGCGATCCAGGGCTGGCCACAACCTCTCTCAAAGAAGCAGATGAGGGCGTTCCTGGGCATTGTAGGCTATTACCGCCAATTTATTCCAAACTTTGCCATGGTAGCTGCCTCTCTGACAGACCTCCTTAAAGGGACAAACATGGCTATGGCGAAGTGGTCTACAGAAGCTGAGTTGGTCTTCCAGGAACTGAAGCTGACCCTGTGCAAGCAGCCGGTGCTGAAAGCACCTGATTTCTCCAAAGAGTTTGTGGTCCAGATGGACATATCGGATGTCGGGCTGGGAGCTGTCTTGTCTCAAGAGGTGAACGGGGAAGAGCACCCCATAATGAATCTCAGCTGAAAGTTGTCATCCTGCGAGAAAAACTACTCCATAGTGGAGAAGTAATGTTTTGCCATCAATCAGGCGTTGGACTCTCTGAGGTACTATCTCTTGGGCAGGACTGGTGTCTGACCATGCCCCACTGAAGTGAGGGAGAAAAAAGGGAATAATGCCTGAGTGACCAGGTTGTTCCTAGCACTTCAAGATTTTAACTTCCATGTGGAGCATAGTTCAGGGAAATTGTATGGCAATGCGGATGCTCTGTCGAGGATCCAGTGTTTGTTGGCAGAAGGTGCCAAGCCCCCTGGCTTTGGGCAGAGGGGTAGGGTATGTAAGATGGCCGCCGGACGAATCTTGGAGGGGAGATATGTGTCATCACGGCTATTAGCTGAGGTGATGTGAGCTCGGAAGTATGCTCCAGCAAGTATTATCCTGAGAGAGTTATTTGGACGTTCCAGGGCTGGATTTTATGAACAGTCATAAGAGATGGGTGGGAATGACCGCTCACATATCCACACCCCAGGGGCGTGGCTTGGCTGATAAAAAGAAGGCCAGTTGCCTCATTCAGTGCCTGGAGCTGGAGGTGTGTGGATCTCCTGTATGTTGGTCTCTGTTAAAGAACCAGACACTATCCTGAGCAGGCAGACCTGCTATATTGCATGGACTTGTTATTTTATGTTCTCACTTTGTGTCAGAAAAGGCTGTACACTTGTTTTGCTATCCTCAGGGGTTTATGCAGTTTAACCCCTTAATGACAGCCAATACGTCTTTTTACTGACCTGAGATATAAGAGAATATCATCTCCACACAGCTGACAATCCAGCAGCTGTCGGCTGTGCACTATAGCTGACAACTTGCTGTATCACAAATGATTAGTGTTCACACCATCCAGATCTGTTTAACCCCTTAGTTGCTGCTGTCAAAAGTGACTACATCTAATAAATGGTTAATAGATTGTGGGGGCTTCTGCTTTAATCTAATTCACACACCTAGATTATGATTGTGTGGTCCTGATGTTTTCCATAGCAGTTCATGGCCAAATAGCAGCCTTAGAGTCTCCCGGCTCTAGCGGTCTGTTCAGAAGTCAGCGTCATTTAGGAGGTAAACAAACACTTTTTCATTCCTGCTATACCACTTTACATTAATTCCTGAAAATCACCTGAAGGGTTAATAAACTACCTGACAGCAGTTTTCAATAGGTCGAGGGGTGCCGTTTTTAAAATGGTATCACATTTGGGGTCTTCCAATATATAGGACCCCCAAAGTCACTTCAAACCTGGATAGGTCCCTCAAAAACATAAATTTTAAAAATTTCCTTGAAAAAATGAAAAATTGCTGCTACATTATTAAACCTCCTAAAAGGCTAATAAAATAAATTAGGGTTTTAAAAATGGTGCTGATGTAAAGCAGACATGTGGGAAATGTTATTTATTAATGTTTTTGTGTGATATGACCATCTGGATTAAAGGGATACTCATTCAACTTTTGAAAATTACAATTTTTTTACATTTTTGTCAAATTTCTGAAATTTTTTTATAAATAAACACAAAACGTATCAACCTAAATTTACCATTATCATAAATTATAATGTGCCACGAAAAAACAATCTCAAAATCAATGGGACTTGTTGAAGCGTTCCAGAGTTATCACCACATAAAGTGACATTGGTCAGAATTTTAAAAATTTGCTCCGTTACTAAGGGGTTAAATAAACTTGCCTGGACATTTAGCAATTCCTGCTTCCTGTGCCTATCTGAACAGCAGCCAAATGAGTACGGATCCCTACTAATATATACATATATATATTTTTATTATATATATATAGCCACACACACATACATGTTTATATCTTACATATTCTCCTTTATTAAGTATATGCCATCTCTTATTACACAGTGCCCTCTCTTGTTATGTACAGCACCGTCCCTTACTTATCGGATTATATAGAGTAGTGTTTTTATTACATATCGATCTGTCTTGTTAGATATATAATGCAATGACAGCTGATAGAGCATGAAAAGCTTCTTTTCTAATGGAGGAGTTGATGGTCTAGTCGTCTGGTCACTGTCTGCTCAATCAGCAGTCATTTTATATTCTTATAAAAAAGTTGAACATGTAATAAAAGAGGGCTCTGTAAATAACAAAAGTAACAAACCTACACTATGTAAGAGACACTGCTGTACATAACAGCAACAGTGCTGTACATAACAGCAGAGGAAACTATATAATAATGGACAGCACCACATATAACTAGAGAGGATGGAACGTAATAAGAGATGGTGTTATACATAATAAAAATGTAACTATAAGTAATAAGTGAGTACACTATATACTATAGGACTATGCTGTACATAATAAGTGAGTACACTGTATACTAAGGGACAGTGCTATACGTAATAAGTGAGTACAGTATATACTAAGAGACTGTGCTATATATGATAAGTCAGTGCACTATATACTATGAGACTGTGCTATATATAATAAGTGAGTACACTATATACTAAGGGACTGTGTTATACATAATAAGTGAGTACACTATATACTAAGAGACTATGCTATAAATAATCTTGTATCCGTGTGCAGTGTCGGTTTGCTGCCAGCTTTTACAGACGCATTGAGCATATCCTATGATAATCCTCAAAATCAGATCAGAACAGAACATTCTCTGACCCTCACAGATCTCATTCTCAGATCCGTGATTTTCATGTATGTGTGAATGAACCTATAAAACTCTACAAGTCCGTGTGCTATCCAATAAAAAAAAATTCTGTAAGCACATGGACATTTAACACAAATGTGAGAATGTAGAATAAGGGATTTTACAAGGAAACATTATTACTCTAAGTCACACAGTGCAGATACAGAATAATATATACATCCAGGCATTTATCGCTGACGTCTCGTCTGATTAGAGCTGCATTTTCCTGTTTCTTCTCTATCTGGCCAGACTTTCATGTTGACATCTCCCAGCCACGACTCGTCTTGTTGCAATGATCTTCACAGCCCTGAAAATAACAAGTTCACATACATTGTATACATGCATGTGTCACACCCCCAAATATAGATATGTACCCACACCATTAAAAATATAAAGTGATAAGTAGCACTGTTCCCCTCATTAACTATATTATCTGCCACTCAATAATAAAAAGTATTCAGTCTCTGACTCTCCCCAATTAACTGAAAGGCTATGTGCACACAGAAAATATGCAAAATTTTACAGTACAAGCAAAGTGAATTAGATCCCTGAAGCCTCATGCGCACGATGCTTATTTTTTCCTTACAGATTTGCAGCAAATTCAAATCTGCATAATGTCAATTCTTGCAGCGTATTTCACCCGTACCAATAGGGGAAAATACTACATCTGGGCAATAAAAATGAAAAAAGCATATACAGAATGGGAGGAATAGGGCTAAGCAACAGCACATGTGAAAAAAGACTTGGGCATACAAATAGATCATAAACTAAACATAAGTCAACAGTGTGATGCACCAGCAAAAAAGGCAAATGCAATTCTGGGATGTATTAACAGAAGCATACAGGCTAGATCACGTGAAGTCATTTTCCCCCTCTACTCCTCTTTGGTCAGACCTCATCTGAAATAGTGTGTCCAGTTTTGGGCACCACATTTTAAAAAAGTCATCATCAAACTGAAGCAAGTTCAGAGAAGAGCGACCAGAATGGTGACCGGTCTGCAAACCATGTTGGACCAAATGACCAAGGAGGTCCCTTCCAACTCTACCATTCTATGATTCTATGAAAAGCATGGCAAAAACATTGCCAAAAAATAAATGTCTTACGCAGCATCCTTCCTGCCAACACATTAGGATATGCAGCAGAATTTTCTCCTGCAAATCCTGAACATGTGCACATCGCCTTAGTCCCTGTCCTGTGTCCCCATAATTTACTATAAGTCCTTGAAAGCATCATAATGAAGTTGGGGATGGGAAAAGATGCTATCAGGCACTAAGCATCGCCGCCACCTCCCAATTTATTACAAGTTCCTGAAAGAGTCTTCTCCCACCTTTCAGTTCATTATAAAGAGTTCTAGGCACCTTACTCCCGCCTTTCCCAAATAAATGTTATGTCTCCAATAGCATCACAATGAATTGTGAGATGGGGAGAACGCTATCAGGGGCTTAGCACTCTCTCCACCACCCAATTCATTTCACATCTATATCTAATATCCTCCCCCTTCTCCTGTTCATAAGTCCATTATAAGTCTCCCTTACTCCGATCCCAATCCCCCACATCCCTCATTATCCTCTCTCCCACACCTATCATTTTCCTCTCCACCACCCCCATTATTGCCCTCTCCACCACCTCCATCATTGTCCTCTCCACCATCCCCATCATTGTTCTCCCCCACCACCCCCAACATTGTCCTTTCCACCACCTCCATCATTGCCCTGTCCACCACCTCCATCATTTTTCTCTCCCACCACCCCCATCATTGCCATTTTCACCACCTCTATCATTGCCTTCTCCCCCATGATCCCCATCATTGCCCTTTCCACCACCTTCATTATTGCCTCCTCCCAACCACCCCATCATTGCCCTTTCCATCACCTCCATGATTGCCTCCTCCCCACCACCCCATCATTGCCCTTTCCACCACCTCCATCATGGTTCTTCACCCCCATCCCCATCAATGTCCTTTCCACCACCACCATCATTGCATTCTCCCCCACCACTCCCATAATAGCCCTTTCCACCACCTACATAATTGCTTTCTCCCCCACCATCTACATCATTGCCCTCTGCACCATACACACACAGAACCACTCACCTCTCTGCATGTTCCCCGCAGCCACAGCATCTTTGTCGCTGGCAGCTTTCTATCTGACAAAGAAGTGCGCTGAATGCTCATGTCATCCAGACGCGCGGCTGTGTTAGACAGGAAGTGCGGACAGGAAGCAGGACGGATACTTGCAGGACCACTGCTATTTTCTCCTGTAGGCAGCGGAGCAGCAGTGATCGCTCCCTGCCTGCCGCACATGAGGGCAATCTGGCTAAGGGCACACCGGAGGCTCGGGTCGGAGGAACAGGCCAATTGCCCTCATTATTAGCCAACCTGCAGGGGACCCCCACCACCTCCAGGCCCCGGTGTAGCTGCACCAGCTGCACATGTGGTATGTCTGCCCCTTGTATTACCTCTACACTGACACTACATACAGAGCTCCTGTCTATAATGTCACTGGTGTTCATTGTATTACGTATACACTGACATTATATACAGAGCTCCTGTGTATAATTTCACTGGTGATTCCTGTATTACCTCTACAGTGACACTATGCACAGAGCTCCTGTGTTTAAGGTCACTGGTGATAATAACTGTATTACCTGTACACTGACACTATATACAGATCTCCTCTGTATAATGTCACTGGTGATGCCTGTGTTACCTATACACTGACACTTTATACAGTCCTCCTGTGTATACTGTCACTGGTGATCCCTGTATTAATTGTTCACCCACACTATTTACAGAGCTTCTGCATATATATGTCAGTGGTGATCACTGTATTATCTGTACTCTATACACTATAAACAGTTCTCCTGTGTATAATGTCACTGGTGAGTCACTGTATTACCTGTGCACTGACACTATAAACTGTATACTATGTACAGAGCTCCTGTACATAATGACACTAATGTCAATATTAGTATTGTGTTTTTTTATTAATGATCAGTATTGCAGTATTCGTTCACTATATGGTGATAATATGTAGTCTGGTAATGGTGTGGTGGTGTTTCTCTGTTGTATGTGGTATTGTTCTGTCACTATTTGGTGGTAATATGTGGTCTGGCCATGGAGTGATGGTATTTGTTCCTTGTATGTGGTATTATTGGTCATTTTAAGATATGTGTGTGACACATTCCCTTAAAGAAAAATAAATAACCATGTACCTTAAAAAGAATATTGGATATTTTAATACATTTGTAATAAGGTAGAGTACGGCACTGTCAAAAGAATCTACCTTGTTGTGGTGGTGGCTTAAAAAATCTTTTGGCTAAAGCAAAATCGGATGGTACTGTTAATGTGTGGTTGGGGAGGACGTGGTGCAGAAATGTAATTTTTCAAAGATTGGGCGATGGGACTGTGAAAGGTTCGAAGGGGGGTGGAGGTGGAGATCTGGTGCAGACTGGGCAAGAGTCTGAAAGGGGCCCAAAAATGTTGCCAGTATGGGGCTCTGATATCCTTGGTAGCAGCCCTTTTCAACACTGTTGAAGAATCGATTTACTCCAGCAGTTCAGCCCATCTTAAATACCTTACTTTCATCCAACTGGATCCAACAGTCGTGACGAGCATACACACACTTATCTAGCGATTTAGGAACAAACATACAGTATGTACAACAGACATGTATACAGATGCACACACAGACAGTAGAAAACCCCTGTCCAAGAACAGTATGTGGGTTCTTTGCTGTCCAACAGCTCATAATAATGCACAACTTTATGTCTGTGATAGACGCTGTTGCTGCTTTGGAGATAGAAGTGAGCCCCCTTACCTCCTGGACTTGTATGCAGCTGCACAATTTGCACTAATAGTATTGTAAGGGATGGCCAGGACTATAGTTGTGGCCAGAAACGCTAAAGCATCAGTGTCCCAGCCTTCCCTCACAGAAAACTGCAATCCACTCTATGACATACCTGCATCTCCAGGTTCAGGTCAACCTGGGCACTTCCCAAGTGGCGATGGCACCTCTCTAAGGCGACTCCCAGTAACTGAGACACAGTCCGTGGTAACTTGAACGGTTTCTTTACTGACAACTTCACACAATATATCCGCATTTGGCACATCATAGATAACACATTTGTCTTTACTTGCTTCCTCAGTTTCAGCCCGGACCATCCTAGACTGCTTCCCAGCTTCTTCTTGACCTAACCTCGCCATCATGACAATTCGTTCTGCCTGTTTCGCAACCTAGCTAGTTGCCTCTGGAAAAGCATCTGGTCCATCTGTCCTGTTCCCTGTGAAGCTCCAGCCTCTTTCTGTTCTTCACTCCATCTGACTCCCGCCCTAAGAGAGTTCGACCAGGCTTCGAGTCGCCATATCTTCTCTGCTGCTTCTGGTCCACTAAACTGATGGACAATAACCGTGGATAAACTTGGACTGTCACTGCTTAAACAATAGGTCATTTTCTAATGATAGATTTCCTATAGGTTAAATAGAATGTTTTCTTTGTGTTCAGTAAATAGATATTTTACACCAGCAAATATGATGATGAAATGATACTAATTTGATGACACATTAGTAGGTATGATATATTCGCACCTGCAACTTTTCCAAATAACGCAATGAAATCAAGCTAAATGTACAGGCATCCAACAGAAGATGCCCCTCATGAATAACATTAGGTTATATTCTGCAGAAATACACTACAGACAATCAAACACCCTTTAATGAAGCAAGGTCCTCACATGTGGCAACAATTACAGCTGAGAACGTCCCACACTTCCATATTTATAATTGACGGAACATGTTATGAACAGATGTGGTATTACAAAGTTGCAATGATCAAGGCTTGCATGTTGAGAACATGGTACTTCATAAAGGGAGACATTACTTTACCGTCTCACAAAGTGTTAAAACAAGTTAGCTAACTTTTACTGCTTTAGTAGATTGGGAGTACTATTCACTTACTAAACTGTTCAATGATTGAGGGTCAGCAAACAATGCCCTTCACTAAACCAAAGCCAAATGGGACTTGCCCTTCAGCTCTTGCAGTTGTCTAAACTTTTGTGTCTGTATAATTTTCTCAACTCTATGTCTTTGTAGACTCTGAGCTACTGTATATGTTTATTGTATAAGGCCTCATTCACATGTTCAGTATTTGGTCAGTATTTTACATCAGCATTTGTAAGCCAAAACCAGTAGTGGAACAATCAGAGGAAAAGTATAATAGAAACACGTCACCACTTCTGTATTTATCACCCACTCCTGGTTTTGGCTTAAATACTGATGTGAAGTACTGAGCAAATACTGAATGTGTGAACTTGACCTAACGCTACTAGGGAGTAACCAGGGTGATACTACAACATATAGAACAATTTAAAACAGTTACAACATCAGTTTAATATTAATAGTGATTTGGATATCTTTTGGACTATTATAAATACCCCTGATTAGAGATGAGCGACTTTGCCTTTTTTAGGGTCGAGTCGGGTTTCATGAAACCCGACTTTCACAAAAGTCGGGTCGAACGAAATCGGCCGACTATAGGGTTAAGCCGGAGGCCGACTGAAACACGAAACCCAATGCAAGTCAATGGGGAAGCAAAGTCGGCAGGGAGTGGATGACAGTAAACACACCTACAGTGCCCATTTCAATGCCAAAAACATCAATTCTTATTACTGAAGCTTGTCAACCTTAATTTACTTCATAATAATAGTTACGCATTGAAAACTGGGGGTTATTTGGCTAAAGTTGTGGGGGGGTAGGACTGGTGCCAGGTTTTCGTGAGCCCTGGGCCAAAGAGTGTCAGTGCACCCCTTTAACACATACCACAACTCACGATGCTCCGATACGGCACAGAAATATAGGTATAGTACAATGACAAATACTTCACTGCTTACATGACATGACTGATCTATTTTAAATTGTACAATAGCTCAAAAAAAAGGACAGTATATTACTTCATACAGTATTATGGCCACCACATTGTGCGCCATACAGAATAATGAGCCCCATATATTTCTCCAAGCAGAATAATTGGCCACATATAATGTTCCATGCAGTATATGATGAGCTCCACATAATGCTACAGTATATGATGGTCCTCATGGACGATGCTCCAGTGTGCTATGAGCCCAAATAATGCTCCATATATAATGGGCTCCATTTCTAATGCTCCAGTGTATAATGTGCCCCATAGATGCTGCTCCAGTGTCTGATCTGCCCCATTTAGAATGCTCCAGTATATGATGAGCCCCATGGATGATGCTCCAGTGTCTTATGGGCCCAAATAATGCTCCATATATAATGGGCTCCATTTCTAATGCTCCAGTGTATAATGGGCCCCGTAAATGCTGCTCCAGTGTCTGATGTCCCCCATTTTGAATGCTCCAGTATATGATGGGCCTCATGGATGATGCTCCAGTGTATGATGGGCCCTAATAATGCTCCATATATAATGGGCTCCATTTCTAATGCTCCAATATATAATGGGCCCCGTAAATGCTGCTCCAGTGTCTGATGTCCCCCATTTGGAATGCTCCAGTATATGATGGGCCTCATGGATGATGCTCCAGTGTATGATGGGCCCTAATAATGCTCCATATATAATGGGCTCCATTTCTAATGCTCCAATGTATAATGGGCCCCGTAAATTCTGCTCCAGTGTCTGATGTCCCCCTTTTGGAATGCTCCAGTATATGATGGTCCCCATTTTTAATGAACCCAGGCATGGTATGTGAAAAGAGCTCCATGGAGTAATCTGAAGTGTGTGCTGCCGCATCCTTCACTTTTGGTGTGGGTGAAGAACACAAGGAAAGGGATTGCTCCTGACCAGAAGCCTGCACTGATGACTCAGTGCTTGCATTTTTTGATATTTCAGAAGAGGAGACGATAGAGCTGGAGGCTGTTTAAGCAATGTAAGCCAAAAAAAAGTTCCTGATGCTCCAGCTTTAAAAGCAGTCTACCTACCCCCAGAAAAGGGAGCCTTACAGGCCTTCCGGAGCTACACCATGACGCAGGCTCAACACCTCCTGCCTTAGCTGCTGTGGTGTTTTTGGCACTACCAGCAGATGCACCACCACCACCATCAGTACCAGGTGGCCCCCCACGTCCACGTCTGCGTCCTCTTCCACCATACTTCCTCATGTTTTGGAAAATGGACCCAAAATACCAGCAGATATATGGTACTGTATCAGAAGCGTACACAGTCTAGGTATAACAGTAAATCTCCGTATATATTTCATGAGTCATACACAGACGCTCACAGGCTCAGTATGGATTACACAATAAAATAAAAAGTTGAAAAAGGGTACAGTATCACCAGATGCAAGGTATATATAGTATAGTGTAAACATTCTGAATCTCCATATACATTACAGGAGACAGACACAAACGCTCTCAGGCCCAGTATGGATTACACAAGAATATGAAAAGCTGTAAATGGGTAATGTAACACAAGCGTACAGCTGTATACAGTGTTGGGGTAATCTTAAATCTCCAAATATATTTCCGGAGTAACAGACAGACGTTCACAGGCTCATTATGGATTACACCAAAATCTAAATAGCAAAAAAGGTTACTGTATCAGAAGTGTACAGCTGTATACAGTGTTGGCCAAATTTGAAATCTCGGTATATATTTCCGGAGTCACCCTCAGACGCTCACTCAGTCTGGGTTTGACCATAATAAAAAATGTTGTAAAAAAGGTACTGGATAACAAGATAGCAAGTATATATATTATAGGGTACAATTGAAATCTCCGTATACATAGTCCCGCAGTCACACTCAGACGCTTACTCAGTATGGATTTGACCGTAATACTAAATGTCGAATAAAGGTACTGTATAACAAGATACAAGCTGTATCGAGTATAGGGTAAAAATTGGTATCTCTGATTCACCGTATATATAGAAGGTGTAAACCACACATGCTCACTCACTATGGATGATACCGTAATAAAAAAGTTTGAACAAAGGTACTGTATCAGCACATACCAGGTGTATCCAGTCTAGGGGTAATTGTAAATTTCCGTCTATACTTCCAGAGTCAGGCACAGACAGTCACAGGTTCAGTATGTATTACACCAGAATTTAAAAAGTAGAAAAAGGGGAAGGCAATCGAAGCATACACCAGTATACAGTGTTGTGGTACTTTTAAATCTTAGTATATATTTCAATCTCAGTAAGCCAGTTCAGGCTCTCTGCTACTGGAAACTACATGGACACAAGTACAGACGGAAAGTCGAGTGTTTGCAGAAATTTGGGAATTACTCATCGCGCGAAAACCTCCCTGTAGATGTTGCAGAGGCGATGCAGACCCTCAATTACTGTGACTGTGGAGACAGCGAAAACAATTCTTTGTGAAGAAAGGATTGCTTTATCACAGTAGCGTGGATTACATCACCATTACTCGTATCCATCAAATTGTGATCATAGGATGAGATGTAGACATGGTCCTCACTGCCTATCATGATGTGTCTGGTCATTTTGGAGTGCAAAAGACAGAAGCCACAGGCCATAGGCGATTCTATTGGATTGGCATGAGAGGAGACATTGAAAAATGGTGGGAGGAATGTCACACGTCTGTGACTATTACAACTGTGAAAGGTGATCATAAAGCACCACTGCATCTGCTTGTAAGTTGACGTCCATTACAAATGGTAGCCATTGATCATCTAAAGGTAGTGGTCAGCAGGACAGGCCATAGCTACATGTTAACCATCATCGATCAATACACCAAATTTCTAGTGGGCGTCCCTGTGAAGGATTTAAATGCCCAGACTACACAGCGATGGAGCAGGAAGAGGTAAGTATTGCAACTTGCAAGTGCTGTGGCCATGACCAAGCAGGGGTGGCACACTCGTGGGCGACGGTACTGGCACAGGGCCCCTCATAGTACGCTGGTGTGTCTGACAGCAAGTGGGCCCCCCCACCGACAGAGACACTGTATTGTACTATGAGGGGCCCTGTGCCAGTGCCGTCGGCCATCAGTGGGCCCATCCACCTGTTCAGAGCAACGGCACTTGCCCGGGTGTGCCAGGTGTTGACGCCAGCCCTTGGGGGGGTGGGCATCCCAGTTAGGGAGCTTTAAAAAATGGCATATGTTGATGTGTAGGCTGGACATTCAGCAGCTGCAAATGGCGGATTTGGGCAAGTCCGACGAAGAGGAGGACAAAAGCGAGGCAGTTTTCTGGCAACCTATGTGTCATCAGGGGAAGATGGGACAAAATCCTTTGAAACCCATGCATGGTTCATTTTAATGAAGGGTAGATCATCAACATTTTGGGTCGACAGACGGGTCCTTTTTTCTGTCAGGATTGATCCAGCTGCACTGAAGACTCTTTCAGATAACACACTAGCAGCAGGGCAAGCGAGCTCCTGTAAGGCATATTGTGCCAATTCAGGCCAGGTGTCCAGTTTACAGGCCCAATAGTCAAAGGAGAATGACCTGTGAGGGAGAACATCGATATGGGATTAGAAGTAGTTTGTAACCATAGTTGACAACTGCTGTCTCCTGTCACTTTTAATCGATGCAGTATTAGCAGTCGTGTGAGCGGTACTTGAGAAATCAGTCCACAACATGGTCATGAAACCCCTGTCTCCAAAGTCACTTTGGCTGTGTGCACCATTAACACCTCTTCCATTGTGCCAATACAGCTCGAGGGAGAACCAGCACCGCTGCTGTGTGCTGGGAAAGCCTCAAACAAACGGTTTACCAAAATTGCTTGTTTGTTAGCAAATATTATCTCTTGGTTCTACTGTGGCATGATGTTGTGTAATTTGCCTTTGTAGCATGGATCGAGGATGCTGGCCAGCCAGTAGTCATCATCCTTCATCATTTTGGCAATGCGCAGGTCCCTTTTTAGGATCCGCAAGGCATAATCGCACATGTTGGCCAATGTTCCAGGTGTCAATAATGCACTGCCACTGCTCGGAGGAGGAGCACTTTCTGGCAAATCCACATCCCTACAGTCACGCACAAACCCTGTACCTGACCTTGGAATGCCAACATTTTCACTTGCCCCCTGAGAAGCATCCTCCTGCCCAAAATTATCATCCCCTCCTCCTCCTCTTTTTCCTCCACCTCGTCCAGGACAGTTTCCTGACCAGACAATGGCTGACTGTCAGTAATGCTTCCCTCCTCCTCCTCCTGTTCCTCCTCCGCTGCAGACGCCAGATCCTTAATGTGCATCAAACTTTGCATGAACAGACGCATAAGTGGGATGCTCATGCTTATGATGGCGTCGTCTGCGCTTACCAGCCGTGTGCATTCCTCAAAACACTGAAGGACTTTACAGAGGTCTTTCAGCTTTGACCACTGCACACCCGACAATTCCATGTCTTCCCTCAAACTGCCTGCCCATGTATCCTCCCACAAATGCATTACAGCCTGCCTCTGTTCGCACAGCCTCTCAACCATGTGCAGGGTGGAGTTCCACCTTGTTGCCATGTCTATGATTAGGCGGTGCTTGGGGAGGTGGAGCAATCGCTGCAGCTTCTGCATACGACTGGAGTGTATGGCCGAGCGACGGATGTGCAAGCACAGTCTTCGCACCTTATGGAGCAGGGATGTTAACTCTGGATAATTATTAAGGAAACACTGCACCACCAGGTTCAAAGTGTGAGCCAGGCAAGGTATGTGTTTGAGTTTTGCACGGGCTATGGCTGCCACAAAATTCCGGCCGTTATCACTGACTCCCTTGCCTGGCTCAAGATGTAGATTGCCCAGCCATGACTGAGTTTGTTGCTGCAAGTAGTCGGCCAGTACCTCCGCGGTGTGTCTGTTGTTGCCCAAAGACATCATCTTTAACACAGCCTGCTGACGCTTACCACTAGTTGTTTGATAGTGAGATACCTCGTGTGCAACACTACCAGCTGTGGATGGAGTGCTCGTGCGACTGCGCTCTGTGGACAAGCTTTCGCTTATGGAGGAGGGTCAAAAGCCTACAGCCAACTGTTTCCTATACCGTGGGCTAGGCAGCACTGTTCCACTGCCGCTGTCCCCTGTGGAGCCTGCATCCACCACATTAACCCAGTGCGCAGTGATGGACACATAATGGCCCTGGCCATGCCTACTGGACCATGCATCTGTTGTGAGGTGCACCTTTCCACTCATTGATTGCTTGTGTGCATGGACAATGCGGTCTTTCACATGCAGGTGGAGGGCTGGGATGGCTTTTCGAGAAAAGAAGTGCCGACTGGGTAGGTCATAACGTGGGACTGCATAGGCCATGAGTTCGCGGAAAGCTTCGCTTTCAACCAAACGGTAGGGCATCATCTCTAATGAGATTAGTTTGGCAATGTAGGCGTTCAAACACAGTGTACGCGGATGAGAGGATGAGTACTTTCTTTTTCTACTCAGTATTTGGTAGGGTGAGCTGGACTGGAGAGCTGCATATGGGGGAAGTAGCGGTGGACCGGACGGAGTGAGAGGGGGTTGGTGATGGTATGGGTGGTGATGGCCTAGATTCAGTGTTGAGTTGCAAAACCATTGTGATTCCCTGAGTGCTTTGGCCTTGTGACGACACCTCAACATTTAGTGCTGGTGGTGTGCTTAACGGTGGCGGTAGTCTTACAGTGGGTGAAGCGATGGAGCGTTGCTGGCTACCTTCAGTCGGAGCAGGTGCACATGTGCTACCTGAGGTTTTGTAGTCCATCCACGCTTGCAAGTGCATGTTGGTTAAATGCCTAAACATGCAACTGGTTTTCAAATTTCTGAGTTGTTTACCTCGGCTAAAGGTCCTTCCGCACTTCTTACAGGTAACATTTGCCTCATCAGTAGGATTTTGGACAAAGAAGTGCCACACTGCATTCTTCCTACTATGGTATACATTTTCTGGCCTTGCACGCTGTGCTAAGTTGACCGTCTAGCCAAGCTGTCCTGCAACTCTTTTAGTTTTTGGTCCACGTTTTTGGACAGCTACGGGCCTGCCAGATAACCGCTGCTGTGATGTCAATGCCTGCTGCGGATCCTTCTCCTTATCTGAACTATTGCCAGCGCCACACTCCTCCCCCAATGGATGCCAATCCGGGTCAAGAACTGGATCATCCATCACCTCCTCTTCAAAGTCATCTGCACCTTCCTCTTTACCTTCCTCTGTGTCACCGTGTAAGGTGGTATAGTATGCGGGAAGGGGCACCTGAGTTTCCTCAGGGTCAGATTCTGACTCAGTAGACTGCGAGGGCAATGTAGTGCTCTGGGTCAATGTACCAGCAGAATCATCTAGCAGTGGCTGTGCATCAGTGCACTCCATGTCAGATTCATCTTGGACTGGGGAATTCAGGATTTGACTGGATAGAGGCATGGTATGTGAAAAGAGCTCCATAGAGTAATCTGAAGTGTGGGCTGCTGCAAACTTAACTTTTGGTGGTGGTGAAGGACACAAGGAAAGGTGTTTTTCCTGACCAGAACCCTGCACTGACAACTCCGTGCTTGCAGGTTTCGAACGTTCAGAAGAGGAGGCAATAGAGCTGGTGGCTGTTTCGGCAATGTACGCCAAAACCTGTTCCTGATGCTCCGGCTTTAAAAGCGGTTTTTCTACTCCAAGAAAAGGGAACCTTACAGGCCTTCTTGGGCCAGATGATGACGCAGGCTCAACACCTCCTGCCTTAGCTGCTATTGTGCTTTTGCCAGAACCAGCCGATGCACCACCACCATCAGTACCAGCCGGGCCCCCCTGCCCACGTCCGCGGCCTCTTCCACCATACTTCCTCATTTTTGGGAAAATGTGCCAAAAATACCAGCAGAGAGATGATACTGTATGAGGAGCGTCCAGCTGTGTATTAAAAAAATTAAAACTACGTATATATATTTTGTTAGTCACAGACGCTCTCCCAGTATGTATTTGACCGTAATCCAACAAGCAGATATATGGTACTATATCAGAAGTGTACAGCTGTATACGCTTTTTGTGTAACTAACAATCTCCGTATATGTTGATATAGAAGGTTTGCCTTCATATCCCTTTAACTGCCTTTAATACTTCAATTGCCTTTTACCTATTATTGCTAGAATTATTCTTATGACACTGCAGACTATTAGTCTCTGTTCCAAGGAGACTATACTTGTCATCATATATGTTCTCAATAGTCAGCCACAACGTGTTCTGGGTACATTGTAAACAAGGTATTGACCCTGAGGTGATGGTGGGTGATGGTGGGGGCCACATGAGCTTCATAGAATTACATATTGTTGTAAATGGTATAAAAGATTGCCTTGTATTTCATTACATCAGATAAAGTGATTTGCCCACAGCCCGTGTGCAGTCTCTTTTGTCTCCAAGCGCTTGTAAATTAAGGGCATAAAACTCCTAATTCGGACTCACTGGTGATTTGGCAGACCTGACGTTGGTCAGAACGAAAACAGCTATGACAGTTTGACGCCCAACGGGGACCGTGGAAGCCAGCCTATTCGGAATCCGTACGTGGGAGCTTCCTGGGAGGTTGGACATGCAAAATCCGGCTGCAGCAGGTGTGAACATTTATTTTTACATTATTTTGCATTTGCAAACTCTCTAAGGATCTCTACATATCTCTGGGTAAGGCTGTACAACACGGGTCAAAAGAACCCACATCACCAGTGAGCAGTGAGTATGTCCGTATGAGAGTTGAATAATAGAGTAATAATATAATAATTGTCATCTGTATTATCTGTCAATCTCTTCTGGCAATATATTAATATACTAACTGGTTGTGTACTGGTGTACTGTGTAGCACAGAGCCTGGGATAGACTCCGTGCAGTGTTGATTTTGGATTGGCAGTAAACCATATGAGGCTGTATTTTGTATAGGGCTGTGGTTTTTGGTTGTTTTGGTTTTTGATGATTCTTGTTGTTTAAGAAGTTGGCTTTGGTGTTCTCAGAGTGTCAGTGGACACTGCTCTAGTTTAAGGTGTTAATTCCAAAGTTCCAAAGTGCAAAATGGGCAGGCGGTGTGAATCTGTGAATCCTTGTATGTATGTCTATGAGAACCTCTGAATGAGATGAGAGATGAGTAATTGAGTATAAGAGATATACATAAATCCTTGATTGATGAGGGATTCCGATTAGGAATGGTCCTCTGTATGTGACAGAGGACATTATTCAACTCACTTTGAGCTGAATTAGGCGCAGTGATTGAGATAAGGGATTTTTATCTTCTCTTTGTAAAATCAAATGACCACTGAAAAGTGAAAGGAAAAAAAAATCCCTGAATGAGCACGTATGAATGAATCATCACACATAATTTTGTGTCAAGAGATTGTTACCTTTCTAGTTCTTGTGGGAGATCCTGGACAGATGCTTTATAGATATTTCAAATCTACATCTGAGATTGAATGAATTGAGTAATAATATAGCTCGTGTTATATGTGGCATTACATTGTAAAGTTTCCTGGATGCATTTGGCCAGAAAAGGTCAAGTCTCGGTTACACATATTATACAGTCATCTGCTCTTACAGTGAAATCCCGTGATTTTGAGGGTTTTGTAGAAATTTATTTTGATTAAGTCTAAAGAACTACTGCATTCTGTTAGTGTGAAGGCCTCCTTTTCTAAAATTCTGATGGGAGGGGGAATGAAAGAGCTGTGCGGTTCTCCTCTCCTCTCGTCTCATCTCCGCTGAGTGTCTAATGGGAGGGGGCACGGAGCTGCGCGCAAGATTCTCTGTGTTTCTGTCCTTGGCGTAAATACTCGCTAGGAGATTTGTGCATTTTAAAGCAACAGTACTGAATGAAGTGGAATGAAATTTTGTAAGAGGAAGTTGGAAGTTGAATAAAATATTGTGCCTAATTTAGAAGGAAATTGTAAGTGATTGTTTGGTCATTAATGTGTTTGAACCTGCTTCTAGTTGTGTGATTGATTTATAGCAAATTGTGGATCAACAAAGGAGGTATCCGACTGTATGGCTGATAAAGTAGGTTAGAGGCCTATCACATCTGGGCCTTCTTACTTTAGTCAGCGGGTGTTTTTGTTGTGGGTGAGAGGAGAAGGCAAGGAGCCTTCTGGATACACCTTGGCAGGCTCACTCTGACTTGCTATGTGTGGCCTGTAAGACAAAGGTCCAGGCACACAGAAGGGCACTTCAGAAGAAAGATGAGCTGTCTAAGTTGAAGCAGCCTTCCCACGTTCCATGGAGCTGGGCTGGAAGGAAAAAGGCCTATTCCTATTCTAGCCAGCTGATCTAGCGGGTGAGAGGCAGAGAGCCTTCTCGTTACATCCTGTAGGTCTACCGGGTGAGAGGCAAGGAGCCTTCCCGCTACACCTTGGCAGGCTCTCTCTGACTTGCTATGTGTGGCCTGTAAGACAAAGGTCCAGGCACACAGAGGGGCATTTCAGAAGAAAGGTGAGCTGTCGGGAGAAAAGGTTGAAGCCGTGGGCAACTTTTTCTGTGTACAGTCGGTGCCCCAATGGGATCCAAGACAGCTATGCAAATTGTAAAAGACAGAGAAGAAAGGAAGCAGTAAAACAAGTGGGACCAATATTGAAAAAGGCAAAAATACCAGAGTGTGAATGTTTGGATGTACAAAAAGGCACAGACAAGGGAAGAAAATAGCAAGTGAATAAATGATGTTTGAGAATGTGCAGCAGTGTGGAAGGTGTATTATGCATGTTTTGATTGACAAAGTTTAACCAGAGACCCAGACAAAACAGATGGACTTGTAAACATTGTGGTCAGACTCAGACAAACCCAGACTGAATAGCTACTTGTGTGACCTGAGCTACTGACCTAAGCGAGTTGCGCTAAATCCTGTCCAGACAAGATCATATGTAGTAACATAAGAAGCTGACATAATAGTATGGTTAGTGGGTAGTGGGGACATTGACCTTTGAGGAGTAAGCTGACAGTAGACACCAAACGACCAACCACATCAGGACCTAGAAGGTTGACTAGAATAAGAAAGATGCCGGTGTATTATCCCTGGAGCACCTCTGACCAGCTAGCTTTGCTGGAGCAGCTGCCTGACCCTGAAAACCAACCATTCCCGTTTTACAGACACATAAAGGAAATACAGGAGACATATAAGTATACCTGGGCAGACCTAGAGAGGTTGGTGAGTTTAAAGGCAGGTGACACACTAGGACACACACAGATGTGGCAAAGAATCAGGCTTGGGGCATGGATGATAAATCTGCACGGTCTGGGGAGACGTAGTGTGAGTCACTAAAACAGTGGGCTACAGTGGAACAAACAGAGCAGTCTGTAATCCTGACTAACGCGACACAGCAAAAAGGAGAGAGTGTAAAGATGTACTTTGGATGGTTACAGCTGAAATGGGCAGACATGGAGTACATCTGCATAAACCCACTTGATGTTAGAATACAGGTGAATGCATTCATTGACGGTATGAACAAAGACTTACGAGATGCAGTACAGACAGCCAGACCTGAATGGAGATATGTAGATCTGAAAGACCTCCTTAAGGTAGCTAAAGTAGTTGAGCAAACAAGGACGATAAGACAACCTGTCATGTATGCTGGAGCACAAGGAAAACAGTGGAGATGTAGCAAGGGCGATGGCAGGGATCCTTGAGTAGTGGCAATCACCTCATCCGCAGATTGTACTATTACAGCACATGGATGACCTCTTGCTGTTCTGCCTGGACCAGAGGTCCTGCAGGGAAGCTACAGTTTCCTTGCTATGTTTTTTTAGCAGAAAAGGGTTGCAAGGTCTCACGTGACAAATTACAGTATTGCAAACAAAAGGTGACATTTTTGAGCCATTGTATTGCCGAAGGTATGAGACACCTGACTGAAGACAGAAAACAGGCAATTCAAAATCTCCCTCTACCCAGGTCACATCAGCATTTACGCACCTTCCTAGATTTGGTGACCTACTGCAGGCCTTGGATAAGGTCTGCTTCACAAAATGATGCAACCACTTTATGACTGCTTGTCATCAGACCCCTAATGATCTCACTCAAGAAGCAATTGATTCCTTCCATTCTCTCAAACTGCTCATTGTGTCAGCCCCAGCCTTAGGCATGCCAAACTATGACCAGCCATTTTTCTTGTTTTGCACAGAGCAGGGAGGACATGCTACCGCAGTACTGACACAGCAACATGGAGGGAAACAGAGACCAATAGCTAACTACTCAGCACATTTAGACCCAGTGATCAGAGGGTCACCTACGTGTGTCCGTGCGGTAGGAGCAGCTGCACTACTACTAGGAAAGGCATGTGAAATCACACTGACGTTTCCTTTGACAATTTATTCCCCACATCCAATCCATTCCTTGCTCGTACAAGTTCAACCAAAACATCTGTCTATGGCCAGACAGCTCCGACTTGAACGTGCTCTACTAATACCTGAGTATGTCACCCTCAAAAGGTGTAACGTTCTGAATCCCGCCACCCTCCTGCCTGTGGATTCAGAAAAGGGGGAATTGGTGACCGTATTAGCAAGTGAGGAAGAATACTTTGACATGACGCATGAACATGACTGCATAGAACTGATGAGTCAGGAGACAGTTGGTTTTGCACACGTTCATGAAAAAAAAAACCTGTTCCTAATGCAGATTTTGAGTTTTCTTTTTTGTAGATGGCTCCAGATACCACCAGGATGGATGATTCTACACTGGATATGCAGTAGTATCCTCGCATGAGGTAATCCGAGCTGAACCACTCCCTCCTCACATGTCGGCACAGGAGGCAGAGTTGAAGTTACTCACTGAGGCGTGTAAAGCCGCTGCAGGTAGAGTTGCTAATATTTACACAGATTCGAATTATGCATGGGGAATAGCCCATGATTATGGCCCTATCTGGAGAAGCAGAGCGTTCCTTACATCAGCCAGTAAGCCCATTAAAAATGCAGAGCTGGTGAAACAATTGATGGAGGCATTGATTTTACCAGTCCAGGTTGGCATTGCCAAGGTAAAAGCACACACAAAAGGTGACTCCGTGGAGGTAGAGGGCAACAGAAGGGCGGACGAGGCTGCTAAAGTAGCAGCAAGGCGGCCTAGGGAGCAGTGGACGGTGGCGGGAAATCAGCGTATTCCAGCCACACTGAGCCTAGATGTCCTGAAACCTCTCCAGCAACAGGCTGACACCATATAGGCCACAAAGTAGTGGGATAGTGGAAAGACTTAAACTGAAAATTCAAAAGGCCATGGCAGACACAGGAAAGAGCTGGGTAGAGTGCTTGCCTCTTGCACTCTTTTCAGTCAGACACACTCCAAATAGAAAAACAGGTTTGTCTCCTTTTGAAGTCCTGTTTGGTAGTGCACCAAAGACTGCTCTGTACTTTTCACAGGTGCTACAAATGCAACACAGTTCCAGAACAGCCTATGTCCAGGCCTTGCAGAAAAGACTTAATGTGGTGCATAAACATGTGTTTTCATCCATTCCAGATCCTAATGCCAATACAGATGATTGGATGGTCATACGCAGACACGTGAGAAGGAGTCTGGACCCACGATTTGACGGCCCCTTCCAAATCCAGCTGACCACATCCACCTCAGTAAAACTTGAGGGAAAGCCCACCTGGATCCACGCCAGTTACTGCAAGAAGGTCCTTTTAACAGCAGAATGACTGTTCTCCTAATCACCTTGCTGGCAGTGACAGGGTTACTGCACTCTACAGAGACACAGGACAAACTCTTAAATGCTGACTGGGACAACAAACTTATTCGGCATCATGCTCTTCTTATAAAGGACATGGAAGGACAGACACCGAAAGACTGTTGGATCTGTACACACAGCCCAGTATCTGCAAGGACTATGCTGTACTTAGTCTTACCTCTGGAGCCATGGGAGGTATTAACCCCACACTACATACACAATGAGACTTGGACTCAATATAGGTTTTGGTGAAAAGATGTGCCCCGTGATATATTTGACTCATTGGCTATAATCGGATGGGCCTCTAATCACTCGTTTCAGTTTAATATAATGCGGCCTAAGGTACAAATGTGAAGGAAGAATGTGTCAAATAATTGGTCCCACCTGTTGTAATTATATCGACCCTGCTGGCAATCTCCAGATCAGGGCCAGTATAGACATAATAGGTGAACTTAGAGACCAATGGTTAAAACAACACAGTGCAAACAGAGACTCATGGTGAGGTAACACATTCTTTTTTTTTAAATCCAGCAAATAGGTTTAATGGCGTAGCAGGATGGATTTTTGGCATTGTACAGACTTGTATGCAAATTTTGTTGTTTTGCTAATTAATATATGTATTACTTAAGCTACTGAATAATGTATGCATAAAAAAAGAATCTAAGGCTGAACCTTCTGTAGTGAATCATAGACCCCAGATAGCCATTGCTGATGGGGAAAGTGAGTGTCCACACTGAGGGTGGAAGGGCGAAGCAGGTAGGAAGCCCCCTTATGGGTACTAGACCCATGAGACAGTAGCTCCTTTGTGGACATCAGCTGACCCTGTGCAAAAGGTTATACCATTTACAAAAGGGGGAAATTGATATAGAAGGTTTGCCTTCATATCCCTTTAATTGCCTTTAATACTTCAATTGCCTTTTGCCTATTATTGCTAGAATTATTCTTATGACACTGCAGACTATTAGTCTCTGTTCCAAGGAGACGATACTTGTTATCATATATGTTCTCAATAGTCAGCTACAACGTGTTCTGGGTACATTGTAAACAAGGTATTGACCCTGAGGTGATGGTGGGTGATGGTAGGAGCCACATGAGCTCCATAGAATTACATATTGATGTAAATGGTATAAAAGATTGCCTTGTATTTCATTACATCAGAAAAAGTGATTTGCCCACGGCCCATGTGCAGTCTCTTTTGTCTCCAAGCGCTTGTAAATTAAGGGCATAAAACTCCTAATTCGGACTCACTGGTGATCTGGCAGACCTGACGTTGGTCAGAACGAAAACAGCTACGGCTTTAAAAGTGGTTTTCCTACTCCAAGAAAAGGGACCCTAACAGGCCTTCTTGGGCCAGACGATGACGCAGGCTCAACACCTCCTGCCTTAGCTGCTATTGTGCTTTTGCCAGAACCAGCCGATGCACCATCGCCATCAGTACCAGCCGCGCCCCCCTGCCCATGTCCGCGACCTCTTCCACCATACTTCCTCATGTTTGGGAAAATGTACCAAAAATACTAGCAGAGAGATGGTACTGTATGAGGAGCGTCCAGCTGTGTAAGGTGTACTAAAAAAATTAAATCTACGTATATATTTTGTTAGTCACAGATGCTCTCCCAGTATGTATTTGACCGTAATCCAACAAGCAGATATACAGTACTGTATCGGAAGTGTACAGCTGTATACTTTTTTTGTGTAACTAACAATCTCCGTATATGTATTTACGGAGTGTCACACACACACACACGCTGACTCTGTATAGATGTGAATGTAATGCGAACAGCAGATATACAATACTGTTTGATAATCGGACAGCTCAATATGGTGTATGGAGAAATACAAATGTCCATATATGTACTTATGGAGTGTCACACACACATGCTGACTCTGTATAGATGTGACCGTAATGCGAACGGCAGATGTATACAATATTGTTTGAGATTCGGACAGCTCTATACGGTGTCTGTATGGAAAATTGTTAATCTTCGTCTATTTTTACACGGAGTGACTCACGCTGTCTCTGTATAGTTTTGACCGTGATCAAACAGCAGATATACAAAACTGTTTGAAAAGCGGACAGCTCTATACGGTGTAGGTCTGGAAAAATGGAAAAATCTCCTCTTTTTTTTTTCCAGAGTCACACACAGATAGCTTGTATTTGTCCGTGATACCAGCCGGTACACAGTAGTGTGTGAGGAGCGTACACCGCTATACGGTGTATGTATGGAAAATTTTAAATCTCCGTCTATTTTTATACGGAGTGACACACACTGTCTCTGTATAGTTTTGACCGTTATCAAACAGCAGATATACGAAACTGTTTGAAAAGCGGACAGGTCTATACGGTGTAGGTCTGGAAAAATGGGAAACCATGAGGTCATAATTAGAGTCAATATGCCTATCCACCCATACCTTTGACTTTCCCTTGGCATTAAACCCCTCCTTTTTATGCTTTATCTAATATAATTTTGTGTATAGTAGGTGGGTCTTTCTAGTATATATATATATATATATATATATATATTTTTTTTTTTTTTTTTTTTTTTTCACTGCCCAATAGTATAAAAATCAGTGAGGCACAGGTGTAGTTAATATGATCACTGCACCACTAGATGAATATGTTAGGGAGTGTAGTTTTTAAAATGAGGTTATGTATGGGTGTTTCTTCTGTTCTGGCATCTAAAGTGGCTCTGCCAATGTGACATGACACCTTTAAAACATTCCAGCAAAATATGAACTCCAATATGGCGCTTCTTTCCGTCTGAACTATGCACTGTGCCTCAAAAGTAAGTCTTGCCCACATATGGGGTATCATTGTACTAAGGAGAAATTGCACAACAAATTTTTGAGCCTATTTTTTCCTGCTATCCTTGTGAAAATAAAAAAATGGGGCTAAAACAACAGTTTTGTGGGAAAAAAATTTTTTTTCACTTTCACAGACCAACGTTGAAAAATTATGTGAAGCACCAGAGGTGGTCTAGTTTGCAAAATGGTGTCACTTGTGGGGGGTTTCCACTGTTTAGGCACACCACGGGCTCTCCAAATGTGATATTACACCTGCACACAATTCAATCAAAGTCTGCATTCCAAAACTTCACTCCTTCCTTTTTGAGCTGTGTGGTGCACCCAAACAGTAGTTTTCCCTCACATATGGAATATCAGCGTCACCACGGAAAATTGCACAACTAAGTATATGGGCAATTTCACATGCTACCCTTATGAAAATGCAACATTTTTGTGGGAAAATGTCTTTTTTTTATTGTCACTCAATTTTATAAACTTCTGTGAAGCATCTGAGGGTTCAAGGTGCTCACCACACATCTAGACAAGTTCCCTTAGGGGTCTAGTTTCCAAAATGGTGTCACTTGTGGAGAGTTTAGAGACATTAGGGGTTCTCCAAACACGACATGGTGTCCGCTAATTATTCCAGCAAAATTTGCATTAAAAAAGTCAAATGACGCTCCTTCTTGTTCGAGCCCTGCTGTGTGCCCAAGCAGTAATTTTTCTCCACATATTGGGCATCAGCAAACTCATGAGAAATTGAGCCACAAATTGTATGATGCAATTTCTCCTTTTACCCATATAAAAATGCAAAATTTGAGGCTAAAATACGTTTGATGGGAAAATTTTATTTTTTTTATTTTCACGGCTCAATGTTAAAAACTTCTGAGAAGCACCTGGCGGTTCAAAGTGCTCACCACATGTCTAAAAAAGTTCACTGAGGGGTCTAGTTTCCAAAATAATGTCACTTGTGGGGGTTTTAAATGTTTAGGCACATCAGGGGCTCTCCAAACACGACATGGGTCAACTAATTATTCCAGCTAATTTTTAATTAAAAAAGCAAATGGCGTTCCTTCTCTTTGAGCCCTGTGGTACATCCATTTTTCCCTTTTACCCTTGTGAAAATAAAAAAAATTGGGTCTTAAATAACATTTATGTGAAAAAAAATTAAATGTTCATTTTTTCCTATCACATTCTAAAAATTCATGTGAAACACCTAAAGGGTTAATTTCTTGAATGTGGTTTTGAGGACCTTGAGGGGTTCAGCTTTTAGAATCGTGTCACTTTTGGGTATTTTCTGTCATACAGACCCCTCAAAGTCACTTCAAATATAATGTGGTTCCTAAAAAAACTGCTTTGTAAATTTTGTTGAAAAAATGAGAAATCGCTGGTCATCTTTTACCCCTTATAACTTCCTAACAAAAAATGTTTCAAAAATTGTGCTGATGTAAAGTATACATGTGGAAATGTTATTTATGTGACATAACTCTCCAATTTTAGGGTGGCATCCGTTAAAGCGTTCCAGAGTTATTACCACATAAAGTGACACTGGTCAGAATTGTAAAAACTTGACCTAGTCATGAAGGTGCAAATAGCCTAGTGGTGGTAAAGGGGTTAAAGGGCATCTGTCAGTAAGATAAACTCTTCTAAGCCGACTGCATGGGCAAGTGGGTTATACTAAGCTGAGTAAAATGATACCTTAAAATCTGTGGATGCTTCATCCAAACTTTTCCTTCCTGAAACTCTCCCTCTACTGGTTGGTTCCAAAGGTATCAACTTGTACAGTAGATGGCAGTCTTCTTACACAAATGCCACACTGCACTGGGGATTATTGTCTTTTATGTTATACTTTCTTACATTCCTCCCTTTTAGCTCGCCAGTCCTCAGTCAGATAGAATCCCTGAATGGTTGGAGCTTCCTTGAAAATAGTCCAATTTCTGCCAAAACTTGGGTGCACTCCTGGATCTTCAGCTTAATCTGTTACCAAACGAATTTGTCTTGTACACACTGACTGGGAGGAATGCCAGCGTTGACATATTTGGTTCTTTGTGTTTCCTCCTGCAAGGGTGACTCTTGAACCTCCGAAGTTGCATCCAGTTGGGTATGCTGATCATTCTCCAGCCTCTTTGAGAGTGGTGCTGCCAACTCTTGTGGCCTCATAGACACAGTAACACATTCTTTCTTATCACTGATAGGTCTTTCTTGGTTGGCATGCTATGATTTCTCCAGGGCCTTGCTTCCGCACTGCCTTCCAATTCACAAGAGCATGGATAGAGTATATTGCGATGAGGCAATCGAGTCGGAGCCTCTTCATCTTCATCAGGCCAGACATCATAGACTGGGTTACCAGAGTGGACTCTCCTCACTACTGCCTCCCGGCAGTAGTATAGTTTGTTCTTGGGCCATACTAGCACACGGTCTCCCGACTGGAGTTCTCCCTGTGTTGGGGACCTGTCCGAATTCTCCACTTTTGGAAACTTTTGCTCTACCAACCATCTCATCGTTTGAAGCTGGTGTCTATGATCCCGAACCCAGGTGTTCAGACTACTTCCTGGATAAGTGTCTTCCAGATCCGACTTCAACTCTGTAATCTCTTTACCACTCCTACCGAACAGTAGCATATATGGTGGGTATCCTATAGTTGTGTGGACTCGATTATTATATACTCACACAAACTCAGTATAAATTTGGGCCACCTCATTTTCTTTTCTTCCTCCAACGTTTGCAACATTTTCAACAGGGTCCAGTTGAAGCGTTCACAATCGCCGTTCCGTTATGGGTGGTGTGGTGTGGTCTGGGATTTATCAGTTCTGTAGAGGTGATGCAACTGTTCCATTACCCTTCCCTGAAAGCAGGACCCTTGATCTGAATGAATTTTCTTTAGGCACCCATACACACTAATGAAGTCCCAACAAATGGCTCTGGTCACCGCTTCTGCTCTCTGGTCGCAAGTTGGAGTCACCACCACAAATTTAGTGAAGTGGTAGGTCATAACCAAGCAATATTCGTATCCATTGTGGGAGGTCCTCATCATCAGGTAGTCGACCATCAACAACTCCCAGGGTTCAGAGGTCCAGACAGCTTGAATAGGGGCCCTCTGCTCTGGGGGTTTGGGCAGCTCACACTGGTCACATCTTTGGCAAGCCTCTTCAACCATTTGTCATAGTTGAGGCCAATATACCAGCCGCTACAACCATTGGAAAGTCTTCTCAATACCGAAGTGGGCACCCTTCTCATCAGTCTCCTTGGCTATTAACACCAACCCTTCTGAGATTACCACTTGCCAGGTGCCACCAAATTATTGAGGTTATGCAGGGTGCATACAGTTGGACTAGTCCTTACCTCCTGGTTTGGATTTGGCCTTAGGATGATCCATTTCTTCAGCACTGTTAATTCAGGGTTGGACTGCTGCAGGTGCATCCACTCGTCTTTGGGTCAGCCAAAATCTGGGTGGGCTTGGATTCCTCCCTGGACTTCTGGACGGCTACCACAGCTGCAGAAAAGTGCTTGTAATCCAAGACTTCGTCATGACTGCATATGTGTTTTTGGAATTGGACCAATAAGAAATCTTGTACCTGTATTTGGACATTTGCTCGACCCATATTTGCTCCAGTGCAACCAGCTTTGTGTTTTCCAGGTGGGCAGGGGAATTGTAATCAGTGTGCACATGTATTCAGGCCCAACAGATATTCTGCAAATTTTTCGGTCATGACCGACACCAATGCCAGCAACTACAATTTAAATGAGCTGTAGTTGCTCAGCGACTGGCTGGAGGATGCGATCACTCTTTTGTTTCCTTCTTGTATCTTGTATCTGAGCCAGCAGGGCCCCCAATCCTTACAGGCTTTTATTGGTATACAGCAGAAAGGGTTGGGAGAAATCATCATAGACTAGGATGTGGACACCTGCCAATGCCATCTTCAAGGTCTGGAAAGCTTCTTTTTGTCTGGGGCCCCATTGGATTGGCTGCCACTTTGCTCCCTCTGCAGTCCCTCCTAGTAACTCATTGAGCAGTGCCACAATTCTGGCAAAGTTTTTTTTTAGAAATCTCTGATAATATCCAGCCAGTCACAGGTTGGAGCGTCCCCACTTTAACCTTTCTTCATATCAGACTGCATGACCAGGTGTAATGACTAGAGTTGAGTGAAACGGGTCGGTCAATTTTATAAGTCGCCGACTTTCGCTAAAGTCAGGTTTTGCAGATCGAAACCCGACCATAGCGTGAGGTCGTCCATGAGGTCGCCGACCCGCGCGCCAAAGTCGCGTTTCCCATGATGCTTCCAGCGCCTTTTCTCAGCCAATTATCAAGGATGCACACTGTGGGCAACGCGATGACATCGGCAGCGGCCACCACCATCTTAGAGAAGGGCATTCGTGTGATTGGCTTGCTTTGTGTGGCATCACAGTGGCTATAAAAGCCCTAAACGCCGACCGTCATTTTACTTCTGCCGATCTTAGCATAGGGAGAGGTTGCTGCCGCTGATTCTCAATAGGGAGAGTGTTAGGCAACAAAGGAAAAAAAACTGTGCTTCTTCTGATAGCGATTTCAACTGTACAGTTAGTGTGCAGTGACAGGGGAGGATTTTTGTGTGTGCAGCAGCGCTGGTGGTTATTAGGCTGCCTTATAAGGCTACCTGATAGCTGCATTGCTGTGTGCATACTGGTGTGCAGACTGCTTTTTTAAAAGCAAAAAAACTTTTATTCTGATTTTCTGCACAATTACAGAGCGTTCATTCTTTCACACACTGTATAGAGGTGTACGCTCCTCACAAACTACCGTGTACCGGCTGGTATCACGGACATATACATGCTATCTGTGTGTGACTCTGTAAAAAAAAGACGGAGATTTTAAATTTTCCATACATATACCATATAGAGCTGTCCGCTTCTCAAATAGTATCGTATATCTGCTGTTTGTATTGCGGTCAAATCTATACAGAGACAGCGTGTGTGACTCCGTAAATACATATAAGGATATTTCAATTTTTCCATACAATGTATAGAGCTGTCCGCTTGTCAAACAGTATCATATAGCTGCTGTTTGATTACAGTCAAATCTATACAGAGACAGCGTGTGTGTGTGACTCCGTAAAAAAATAGACAGAGATTTAAAATTTTCCATACATCTAATATATAAAGCTCAAGTGTGTGTATGTATATATGTATGTATGTATGTATGTATGTCTGGGATTGGCATCCGCACCGTCGCAGCTACAGCCACAAAATTTGGCACAGTCACACGTCTGGACCCCGAGAGTGTCCTAGGCTATGTTGTGAGGCGAAATTTTAACCCCACACGTTCCAATTCACCAAACAATTTTGCCCCTATCTACATAATGGGGAAAAAGTGTGTGTGTATCAAGTCCCGCCCCTCATTAAGATGTCATAATGGTTGACTATGGGATGTAGGATGTGTGATGGGTATATGGGCACTGGACTATGGGATGGAGGATATGTATGATGGGTATATGGGCACTGGACTATGGGATGGAGGATATTTATGATGGGTATATGGGCATGGGACTATGGGATGGCGGATATGTATGATGGGTATATGGGCACGGGACTATGGGATGGAGGATATTTATGACGGGTATATGGGCATGGGACTATGGGATGGCGGATATGTATGATGGGTATATGGGCACGGGACTATGGGATGGAGGATATGTATGATGGGTATATGGGCACGGGACTATGAGATGAAGGATGTGTGATGGGTATATGGGCACTCAACTATGGGATGGCGAATATGTATGATGGGTATATGGGCATGGGACTATGGGATGGAGGATGTGTGATGGGTATATGGGCATGGGATTATGGGATGGAGGATATGTATGACGGGTATATGGGCACGGGCCTATGGGATCGTGGATATGTATGATGGGTATATGGACACGGGACTATGGGATGGAGGATAATTATAATTTGCTATAACTAACCAGTTACTTACTATTAGTACAACAGAATAGCCCAATACCTTGCAAAGAATAAATGGCAGTATCCTAAATTGATAATCTGCCATAATATATGGTTCTACTCCATGCATACATATATATTCAGGAGAACAGGAGTGATTGAATCCAAGAGGATTTATTTAATATTAAGCAAATTGCCAATTTATTAATACAAAAACACATAGAAATATGTAACAATCATAGCACAGTTGCACATAATATATGACGTCAAAAACCAGGAGAGATATGTGGGGATAATCACCACATATCTCTCCTGGTTTTTGACGTCATATATTATGTGCAACTGTGCTATGATTGTTACATATTTCTATGTGTTTTTGTATTAATAAATTGGCAATTTGCTTAATATTAAATAAATCCTCTTGGATTCAATCACTCCTGTTCTCCTGAATATACTGTATATACATTTACTTACTATGCCCGGGCAGCGCCGGGCTCTTCAGCTAGTACACCATATAGAGCTGTCCACTTGTCAAACAGTATCGTATATCTGCTGTTTGATGACGCGTGTGTGTGTGAGTCCGTAAATACATAGACGGACATTTCCATTTTTCCATACACCGTATAGAGCTGTCCGCTTCTCTAACAGTATCGTATATCTGCTGTTGACTCCGTCAAAAAAATAGATGGAGATTTAAAATTTTCCATACATACATCGTATAGAGCTGTCCACTTCTCCAACAGTATCGTATATCAGGCGTTTGTCTTACGGTCAAATCTATACAGAGACAGTGTGTGTGTGTGACTCCTGTGAGGTAGCGCTGTCATTTACTTAGGGGATTCTCGCCTGCAGCGAACAAAACCCAGTTCCTGCACAGGATTTTCCAACAAATCATACAGTCCTTGCGGTTTATTCATGCCTCATAAACCACAGCAACAACAGAAACTTCACTTAACAGCATTACCAGCATAGCGTCCATTATAATGCTTCACCCTGGTTACTGATGTCCAGTACGCAGGCTCTCTTAGCCTCACGACTGTCTCACCCAAGTCAGGGCTCCTCATGCGGCTTCAGCATTCTGCTCACGTTCATTCCCTCCAGGGAACTCTCAGGCACACATCGCCATTGCTCACAGCCACTTCACACGTGCTGCCAGGCAGGAAGTTCCATCTCTGTGGGTCCTTCCACCCTGGACCAACCAGGTCCCAGCATTCCTCACATGTGACCTACCCTGGCCACATTATATGGTCTATAGCCACGCCCACCGGGTCACGTGACCATGACCTCATCACAGGTCCTTCACACACTCACATAGCTTTTTAATACAGGCGTTTTCAGACACACCCCTGGGTGGGTTTGTAGGTAACCGGCCCGCCCAACTTCCAAGTGACCTGGAGACTTCTCCCTTATACCTTGAAATAACACGTCAGTAATAACATTGCTGATCAATACGCATAACTAAGTCTCCATCTCAAAGCCACCCACTTTGAGATACATAACCATCCTTCCGGATTCTGCTACACATCCTTTCTCTTGGAGCCTACACACAGCGCCCCCTAGCGGACACAGTGGTTACTACACCACATACCTCACCCCTCTGTTCAAACTTGTGGGGTTGAACACACAACATTACATCAGGCTCTCGAGACCGGGCACTCATCAAACCTTGCCCCACAGGTCGAGAGAACCTTCTCCATCTATCATAAGGCCTCCTCTCTACGTTAGGCCTCCCCCGCCCCCAGCGGTCAGAATATCGGTCCTGCTCCTTGACCCTCCAGTTACAGCCTGTCTGCGTCATCAGACACGGTCCAGTCACCACCTTCCTCTCTCTGTTTGTTCCGTTCCCTGACTAGCTCCCCCAGTTGGTACGGTCATCTGTCTTACTTGAATCTACTGTCTGGCCTGAGTCTGACCCACTCAGTGTCTCAACGGAACTACGGTCTCTCACCGTCATCCTGCCAGTCGAACTACCACTTGCTGACATTCTTCGGCCATCTGCCCTATCACTTCTTGGCGGAACTCTTCGGGTCCTTACATCTTGTTGGGCTGCAGGCGGCCGCCACCTGGTATTCCGTACTTCTTTATTAATTCTCCGGCGGTCCTGCCTCAACTGCTCAATCTCTTGCAGGTACCTCACTCGATACTCCAATAGCATCCGAAAGTCTCTCAGGCTCTCCCCGGAGCCAACCACCAGGATGGGAATCCTACCCACTTCACTAGATACTTGGTCTTCATCATCAGGAGGGATCCTCACTCTCACCGCACCGGAGATATACACAAGGTCTTGCATTACCTTCCCGGATCTTCCAATAATTCTCCCAATCAGAGCTTTGGGTACCGGAACCACATCTTTCCGCAAACCCAGCTGATCCATAGCCCTTGCTAACTAGGCATTGAGCAGCCTTCACATTACTCTGCCTGACCCGCTGTTTGGTGTGGAGACATTGTAGATGCATCTCTTTCAGGACAGATACTTGGTTTGATGTATCTTCTCTGTCCGATACTATCACCAACTGCCGAGTCTCAGGTGCCCAGCGCACCTTACACGCTTTGACCGCTTCTTTGAAAGCCTCATGCACACCTTCCTCCGCACAGGCTTCTTGCATGTCGTCTGGTACATCAATCACAAACTGGAAGATTGTGGTCTTGCTCTCTTCCTGGACCGAAGGCTCTAGCTTTACCACGGACACTTCCCTTACTACCGTGGACCCGACCGGGTGACTGTCTTCTTCAGTTCTTACCTCCCCAACTTCACACAATTTGGTCACTTCATGACCCTTTGCCCCGAGGGCTACTGGCCGTTCTATCCTGTTATCACTCGAGCTCACTCACGGTAAGTCTTCGTCCAATTTCTCCCGCAGAAGACTTTTAACTACTCCTCTGAGTTCTTCCATTTCTTCCGTAAGGGTCTTGTTCACATTTTGCCACATTGACAGGTGACCTCTAAGCTTCAGGACTTCTTTCTCAAGCTCCTCCACTCTGTGCTCGGCTGTTTGTCTCATCACACTTTCTCGTTCGAGATGTTCCTTCACTGTCTCTCTTATTAACTGTATCTCCTTCTCTAGTTCTCTTTTGGCCAGTATGTGCTGCACCACTACTTCTTTAATCATATCGTCAAGCGGCTCCCCTGGTTCAGTCCCGTCAGTCGAGCCCCTGTTACCCTCTGACCGTGTCTCTACTTCCGTTATCTTCTTGATCAGGTTACCATCAGTCCTGTCACGAGTTTCCGTTAGCACAGCACTAGATTCTGTCCTCGTGGAGTCTACTGGCAACAACACGTCACAGTCACACCACACCGTATGGTGAACCCCCAGGACACTCTCTGTCCATGTGTCAGCTCCGCTCTTTTTGCTTCTCACACCTTTCTCACTCACACCGTTGTACCCTTCCTGGGACTCCACCCCTTTTTGGGTTACCACCCCGCTTTGGGTCACCACCCCCTTCTGGGACTCCACCCCCTTTCAGGCCTTCTCCATGTCCGTTAAACCGGTCTTCTCAGACCACAGTTCACACAACACAGTTTATGTCTTAACGATACCACACAAGTCCTTGTTGGCACCACCACAGCTCCTGCTGTCACTGATCACTGACACCACCGGCTGCTGTTCACACACACATCGGCTGGAGTTACTGCAGCTCCTGCTGCGCCGTCTTCGTGGACCCGCCGATCCACCGGACGCCGCTTGTCACCTTCGTAACCCCGCCGAGTTACCGGAAGCCGCTTGTCACCTTCGTGACCTCACTGAGCCTCATCAAGCCGCTTGTCACCTTCTTGACTCCCACTGAGCCACCGCTGGCTGAGTTGAGAAAAGAAGAAAAGAAAAACACCACACAAAAAAACTCAAAAAACTCACATGTAATTTCTGTGTGCTATTCAGGATGTACCGTCTCCGCCTGAGACCGTCTAACACACAGGGTGCACTGGATGCTATTCAGGGAGCGACCCTACTCCCAGGGTTTCCCAACACCGGCCTCACCAAGACAACACTCACGTGTCCTGTCTGTGTGCTGTTCAGGACACACCATCTCCCCCTGAGACCGTCCAACACACAGGGCACACCAGGTGCTGTTCAGGGAGCCGACCCTCTTTCCAGGGTTTCCCAACACACCAGCCTCACCAGGTCCAGGGGCTAAGCGGGTGCTATTCAGGACATCCGTCTTGGCCTGAGACTGCCCAACACTTACGCCTCACCAGGTCCAAGGTCATACCACGTGCTCCAGGGATCCTCCCAACACTGACCCTCCAGGACCTTGCTCACTGAACCCTCCAGGAACACAGTCTTTCCCACCGACCCAGGTCAGTACCACACGAACACCAGTCCATTGCCTGTGTCGGCCACACAGGTTCTCGGTTACCTCTTATCCGCAGAGGCACCCTACAGCAATCCACAGTCTCTTTCACTGAGGAAACGGCCGCACTAGGCTCACCAATTCGGAGAGTGCCTTACTTACTAGGCCGCCCCACGGCTCCAGAACCACAGCCGGGCAGTGGCTTCCTCGTCAGCCTTCCTGGCTCAGCGTTGCCAGCACTGCAACATGCACTTTTTGGAAACCGTTGCCCTTAGCAACCGACTTTGCAGTCCTCTTACGTTGCTCCCAGCAACAAGGCTACAACATAGCCCATAGCTTTCTCCACCAAATGTGAGGTAGTGCTGTCATTTACTTAGGGGATTCTTGCCTGTAGCGAACAAAAAACAGTTCCGGCACAGGATTTTCCAACAAATCATACAGTCCTTGCGGTTTATTCACGCCTCATAAACCACAGCAGCAACAGAAAGTTCACTTAACAGCATTACCAGCATACCGTCCATTATAATGCTTCACTCTGGTTACCAATATACAGTATGCAGGCTCTCTTAGCCTCACAACTGTCTCACCCAAGTCAGGGCTCCTCATGCGGCTTCAGCATTCCGCACACGTTCATTCCCTCCAGGGAACTCTCAGGCACACATCGCCATTGCTCACAGCCACTTCACACGTGCTGCCAGGCAGGAAGTTCCATCTCTGCGGGACCTTCCACACTGGATCAACCAGGTCCCAGCATTCCTCACATGTGATCTACCCTGGCCACATTATATGGTCTATAGCCACGCCCACCGGGTCACGTGACTATGACCTCATTACAGGTCCTTCACACACTCACATAGCTTTTTAATACAGGCGTTTTCAGACACACCCCTGGGTGGGTTTGTAGGTAACCGGCCCGCCCAACTTCCGAGTTACCTGGAGACTTCTCCCTTATACCTTGAAATAACACATCAGCAAAAACATTGCTGATCAATACGCATAACTAAGTCTCCATCTCAAAGCCACCCACTTTGAGATACATAACCATCCTTCCGGATTCTGCCACACTTCCTTTCTCTTGGAACCTCCACACAGCGCCCCCTAGTGGACACAGAGGTTACTACACCACACTCTATAAAAAAATAGACGGAGATTTAAAATTTTCCATACATACACCGTATAGAGCTGTACGCTCCTCACACACTACCGTGTACCGCCTTGTATCATGGACAAATACATGCTATCCGGGTGTGACTCCGAAAAAAAACAGACAGTTTTTCATTTTTCCATACATACACCGTATAGAGCTGTCCGCTTCTGATACAGTACCGTATATCTGCTGGTTGGATTACGGTCAAATACATACTGGGAGAGTGTCTGTGACTATGGAAATATATACAGAGATTTATTAAATTTTTACTTACACCTTATACAGCTGTATGCTGCTCATAGAGTGCCATATATCTGCTGGCATTTTTGTTACATTTTCACACACATGAGAAAGTATGGTTCAAGAGGCCGCAAACGTGGGCGATGGGGCAGCTGGTACTGATGGTGGTGGTGGTGCATCTGCTGGTTATGCCAAAAGCACACTAGCAGCTAAGGCAGAAGGTGTTGAGCCTGCATCATCGTCTGGCACAAGAAGGCTTGTAAGGTTCCCTTTTCTGGGAGTTGGAAAACCACTTTTAAAGCCGGAGCATCAGGAACAGGTTTTGGTTTACATTGCCGAAACAGCCGCCAGCTCTATTGCCTCCTCTTCTGAACTTTCAAAACCTGCAAGCACTGAGTCATCAGTGCAGGGTTCTGGTCAGGAAAAACACCTTTCCTTGTGTCCTTCACCCCCACCAAAAGTGAAGGATGCGGCAGCCCACACTTCAGATTACTCCATGGAGCTCTTTTCACATACCATGCCTGGGTTATCCAGTCAAATCCTGAATTCCCCAGTCCAAGATGAATCTGACATGGAGTGCACTGATGCACAGCCACTGATAGATGATTCTGCTGGTACATTGACCCACAGCTCTACATTGCCCTCACAGTCTACTGAGCCAGAATCTGACCCTGATGAAACTCAGGTGCCCCTTCCCGCATACTATACCACCTTACACGGTGACACAGAGGAAAGGTGCAGATGAAATTGAAGAGGAGGTGATGGATGACCCAGTTGTTGACCCGGATTGGCATTCATTGGGGGAAGAGGGTGCCGCTGGCAATAGCTCAGAAGAGGAGAAGGATCCGCAGCAGGCATTGACATCGCAGCAGCGGTTATCTGGCAGGCCCGTAGCTGTCCAAAAACGTGGAACAAAAACCAAAAGAGGTGCAGGACTGCTTGGCCACGCGGTCAAATTAGCACAGCGTGCAAGCCCTGAAAATTTATACCATAGTAGGAAGACTGCAGTGTGGCACTTCTTTGTACAAAATTCTACTGATGAGGCAAAGGTTATCTGTAAGAAGTGCGGAAGGACCTTTAGCTGAGGGAAAAATCTCAGAAATTTGAATACCAGTTGCATGCTTAGACATTTAACCACCATGCACTTGCAAGCGTGGACGGACTACAAAGCCTGTCGTCGCAAGGCCAAAGCAGTCAGGGAATCAGAATGGTTTTGACACGAAACACTGAATCTAGGCCATCGCCACCAACAACATCACCATCACCAACCCCCTCTCAGTCGGTCCGGTCCACCGCTAGTTCCCCCATATGCAGCTCTCAAGTCCAGCTCACCCTAGCAGACACTCTGAGTAGGACAAGAAAGTACTCATGCTCTCATCCGCGCACACTTGCTTTGTACGCCTACATTGCCAAACTGATCTCATTAGAGATGATGCCCTTCCGTTTGGTTGAAAGCGAAGCTTTCCGAGAGCTCATAGCTTACACTGTCCTACGCTATGACCTACCTAGTCAGCACTTCTTTTCTCGAAAAGCCATCCCTGCCCTCCACCTGCATGTGAAAGACCGCATTGTCCATGCACTCAAACAATCAGTGAGTGGAAATGTGCACCTCACAACAGATGCATGGTCCAGTAAGCATGGCCAGGGCCGTTACGTGTCCATCTATTATCGCCCCCGTCTCGCCCCACGATGCTCACCGGTTCGGTACCACGCTGCAGCCTGGTCTCTCCCGGCGGTCGCGGTGTCCTGTGACCGGCCTGCGACATGATTGCATGCTTTGCGCATGCGCCGTAGGCCGCAGCCGCGTCCCTCTCTCGGTTCTTATGCTCCGGTGGTGCCTTGAACCGGAAGCACCACCGGACCAATGGGGGCTGCGTCCTGGGTATTTCTTCCTCTGCTTCCATTGCAGTCCTACTCTGGTCCTGTGTGTTCCTGCTCTGTCCTGCCTGCCCATGCCTTGCTCCTACAGTCCTACTCCAGTCCTGTGTGTTCCTGCTCCGTCCTGCCTGCCCGTACCTTGCTCCTACAGTCCTGCTCCAGTCCTGTGTGTTCCTGCTCCGTCCTGCCTGCCCGTGCCTTGCTCCTACAGTCCTACTCCTGTCCTGTGTGTTCCTGCTCCGTCCTGCCTGTTCCCCTTTGTCTCCAGCTGTCCTACTCCAGTCTCTCCACCCGAGCTCGACGCCTAGTCTGAGCTCGTGGTACCTGGTCCTCTGTCTCGCTCCAGTCTATTCCGAGCCGCCCCTCTTGGTACCGGCTACCGTGGCATTTGAACCCCTGGGCCTGCTCCTAACAGTCCTTGTATAGGGATCGGCTCCACCTGGTTGCTCGCCCGGGGTCCCCTCGGTGCCACGGTCCAGACGGTCCACTCCTGGAATCCTGCCTTGCCTAGCGAAACCCTAACAATACGGTCAAAAGGAGTTGCTCTTTTTGCGGGAGAACCAGGGGCGCATCATGTCCGTAATGAAATCCTTGGAATCGCGTTTGTCAGCTCTTCAGGCCGCCGATCCGGGAAATGCCGCTCAGCTGGCCAATCTCCAACAGGAGCTGGGCCAGCAGCGTGACACTCAGTCCCATATCTTGACTTATATGGCCTCTGTAGACAATCACTTGGTGGCTCTCCAGTCCGCCGCCGCAGCATCCGCCTCTCCCCCCATTCCCGTTTCTTTTCCTTCTCCTCGCCTTGCCAAACCTCCCCGGTTCAATGGCGACCCCAAACATTGCCGAGGGTTCTTGAACCAATGTAGCCTTCACCTTGAGTTGCTACCTCACCAGTATCCCTCTGACAGGGCCAAAGTGGCCATTATCATGTCCCATCTGGAGGGAGATGCCTTGTCTTGGCTAAACCCCCTCTGGGAGAGGGACGATCCCGTGGTCTCGAGTCTTCCGGTCTTTCTGGATACATTCAGGAGGGTCTTTGACGAGCCAGGTCGGCTAGCTTCTCTTACTGAGTCCCTTTTTAACCTCCTCCAGGGCGCTCTCCCCGTCAGACAGTACGCTATCCGGTTCCGCACACTTTTCTCTGAGTTGGGATGGAATAATGCGGCACTGGTAGGGGCATTCTGGCGTGGTCTCTCAGGCAGGATAAAAGATGAGTTGGCAGGTCGAGATACCCCACCACTCTTGAGGACCTGATTTCCCTGGCTACCCGCATAGACCTCCGGTTCCAGGAGCGCGCTCGGGAATCGGCTAGAGACAGGAGACCCGCTCTTTCCTTCAACCAGTCCTCTAGTTCTCGTCCAGCCGGGGTTCCCCATGCTCCTCAGCCTGAACCGATGCAGGTTGACCATGTCAAGTTGGCCGAGGTCCAGCAAAGAGAGAGACGGGCACAAGGTCTGTGTCTCTATTGTGGAGGAGCTTCGCTTTTCATACATTCCTGTCCTGAGAGACCGGGAAACTCGTCCGCCTAGGCCAGGTAAGAGAGGCCTCCCTAAGTGTCCATGATTCCTCCCAACCACTTACAATCTCCGTTCTTTTAATTTCGGGGCAGAGGCATGGCTCCGAGGTGGTTTACGTGGATTTGGGTGCAGCAGGTAACTTCATCCGGCATGAATAGGTGGAGAAGTACCAGATTCCCGTGGTCACTCTGAAGAATCCTCAGTTAATTACGTCGGTGGACGGCCGACCGCTACAGGAATCCATCACCATGGTCTCCGAAGAAGTAGGCTTGCAAGTCGGTGCCTTACACCATGAAAGAATAGCCTTCTACGTGCTCCCTGGTCTTTCCCACGCGATACTCCTGGGACTTCCGTGGCTACGGACACATCAGCCAGTTCTCGACTGGTCATCCGGAGAGGTTCTTCGCTGGGGTCACTCGTGCCATGATCAGTGCCTGAATCCTATTTGGCCGGCTACTTCTTCACGTTCACCCTCCAACCTCTCGGCTCTACCTTCAGCCTATAGGTCCTACGCAGACGTCTTTGATAAGAAGGAAGCGGAGGTCCTTCCCCTGCACCGGCCTTTTGATAGTCCCATCGAGCTAGTTCCCGGTTCCACTCCTCCTCGGGGTAGAATCTACCCACTGTCTCCTGCAGAGACCTTGGCCATGTCCGAATATGTCCGGGAGTATCTCGACAGGGGCTTCATACGGAAATCCTCCTCTCTCGCAGGAGCCGGCTTCTTCTTCGTCAAAAAGAAGGACGACTCTCTGCGTCCGTGCATTGACTATAGGGGCCTGAACAACATCACCATCAAGAACAGGTACCCCCTTCCTCTCATTCCGGAGCTGTTTGATCGCCTCAGAGGAGCACAGATTTTTTCCAAGTTAGATCTCAGAGGAGCCTACAATCTGATCCGTATCCGCGCAGGCGATGAATGGAAGACCGCTTTTAACACTCGAGACGGTCACTATGAGTACCTTGTCATGCCTTTTGGTCTGTGCAATGCTCCCGCTGTGTTTCAAGAATTCATCAATGAGATCTTCCGGGATCTCTTGTACTCCAGTGTCGTAGTGTACTTGGACGACATTCTTGTTTTCTCGCCAGAGCTTTCGTCTCATAGGAGGAGTGTCCGCTTGGTTCTCCAGCGCCTTCGAGAGAATCGCCTGTACGCTAAGATGGAGAAATGTCTCTTTGAGCAGACCTCGTTACCATTTTTGGGCTACATCATCTCCAGCGCTGGATTGAAGATGGATCCGGAGAAACTGTCCGCCATTCTCAAGTGGCCTTGTCCCTTCGGCATAAAAGCTATCCAACGGTTTCTCGGATTCGCCAACTATTACCGGCAATTTATTCCTCATTTTTCTTCAATTACCAAACCCATTTCCGCCCTCACCTAAAAGGGGATGAGCTCCAACTCTTGGACCACGGAGGCTGAAGAGGCCTTTCTGACATTAAAACGGGCATTCTCTACAGCTCCAGTCTTGTCCAGTCCCGTGAGCAGCAAACCCTTTGTGCTGGAGGTGGATGCCTCTTCAACAGGAGCCGGGGCTGTACTATCTCAGAAGACCATCTCTGGTCGCCTACACCCCTGTGGATTCTTCTCCAAGGCCTTTTCTCCATCCGAGTGCAATTACTCAATTGGCGACCATGAACTCTTGACCATAAAATTGGCCTTGGAGGAATGGCGCCACCTTCTGGAGGGGACTGTCCACCCTTTTGTGATTTACTCAGACCACAAGAGCCTGGCCTATCTTCACTCTGCCCAGAGACTCAATCTTCGACAGGCTAGGTGGTCCTTGTTTTTAGCTCGCTTCAATTTTGAGCTCCATTTTCGCCGGGGTGACAAGAACACCAAAGCTGACGCCTTATCCAGAGTCTTCCAGCCGTCTCAGGATGGAGATGAACCCGCTCACATTATTGAGCCCTCAAGGATAATCACTGTGGCTCCAGTAAATCTGCTTTCTTCACCCCTAGGCAAGACTCTCGTGCCCGAGGATGCCAAGAGAAGAGTCCTGCTCTGGGGCCATTCTTCCAAACTGGCAGGCCATGCTGGGACCAAGAAGACTCTCGCACTCATCTCTCGGTACTACTGGTAGCCTACCCTCCTCCAAGATGTGGCAGACTTCGTGGCCTCTTGTCCCCCCTGCGCCAGAAACAAAGTTCCACGATGACCTCCGTCCGGCTTGCTCCTCCCCCTGCCCGTCTCTACAGTACCTTGGGAACACATCGCCAAGGATTTTGTCACCGACTCACCCTGCTCATCTGGCTGTATGGTGGTCCTAGTGGTGGTAGATCATTTTTCCAAAATGGCACATTTTATCCCGTTGACCGGACTTCCCTCTGCGCCTGAACTAGCCAAGATCTTCATCCACCAGATTTTCAGGCTCATGGTCTACTTCAACGCATTGTGTCCGACCGGGGGGGTCCAGTTTACTTCCAAGTAGAGTTTAGCGAAACGGGTCAAAAAAATTCAAAAGTCGCCGACTTTCGCCAAAGTCGGGTTTCATGAAATGAAACCCGACCTCAGCGTGAGGTCGGCCACGAGGTCGGCGACTTTAGCGCCAAAGTCGTGTTTCAAAACATGCTTCAGCGCCCTTTTTCAGCCAATGAGGAAGAACGGACACTGTGGGCAATGTGATGACATAGGCAGCGGTCCCCACCATCTTTGAGAAGGGCATGCAAGTGATTGGCTTGCTCTGGGGGTGTCACAGGGGGTATAAAAGGGCGTGCACGCCGACCGCCATCTTACTTCTGCTGATCTCAGTATAGCTGCTGCTGCAGATTCTGTAGGGAGAGCGTTAGGCTGGAAAGAAGAAAAAAAATCAGCTGCTGCTTCTAGCAATTTTGCCTGTACAACACACCAGTCACTGTGCAGTGCAAGGGGAGGCTATATTTTGGTGGATCAGCTCTGTTGGTTGTTAGGCTGCCTTATAAGGCTACCTGATAGCTGCATTGCTGGTTTCACACTGCTTTGCAAACTGCTTTTTTAAAAGCAATCCTTTTTTTTTTTTGTCCTGGTGAGATACTGAGCGTGCATTTTTTCACACCGTACAGCGGTGTACGCTGCTCTCTCAGTACCGTGTAACGGCTGTTATCACGGCCACAGTGAAGCTAAGGGTGTGACTGTTAGGATAAGTCGAGGAGTTGTTCCGTTCTTACAGACCTCCACCTTATAGTTTTGTCTGTTTTTCAAACAGTCTAGTCTATTTGCTGTTTGATTACATTCAAAACTATAGAGAGACAGCGTGTGTCAGTCCGTATACTAAAAAAACACGGAGCTTGACAATTTAACATACAACGGCCAGCGGTGTACATGCACGCTGCTCTCTCAGTACCGTGTAACGGCTGTTATCACGGCCACAGTGAACCTAAGGGTGTGACTCTGTAAGGATAAGTCGAGGACTTGTTCCGTTCTTACAGACCTACACTCTAGGGAGATTCCAATCCTGCCCTGTCCTATATAACATTTTTCACACCTGCCAAATTCATCCTGTCATACAGCGGTGTGATATACACTGGGCCTGACACCATACATCAGTGTCCAGAAGTGTGTAAGGACATTCCATTTCTCCCATCCTATATAACATTTTTCACACCTGCCAAATTTATCCTGTCATACAGCGGTGTGATATACACTGGGCCTGACACAATACATCAGTGTCCAGAAGTGTGTAAGGACATTCCATTTCTCCCGTCCTATATAACATTTTTCACACCTGCCAAATTCATCCTGTCATACAGCATTGTGATATACACTGGCCTGACACAATACATCAGTGTCCAGAAGTGTGTAAGGACAATCCATTTCTGCCGTCCTATGTCACATTTTTCACACCAGCCAAATTCAGCCTGTCATACAGCGGTGTGAAATACATTGGGCCTCACACAATACATCAGTGTCCAGAAGTGTGTAAGGACATTCCATTTCTGCCGTCCTATGTCACATTTTTCACACCAGCCTAATTCAGTCTGTCATACAGCGGTGTGATATACATTGGGCCTCACACAATACATCAGTGTCCAGAAGTGTGTAAGGACAATCCATTTCTGCCGTCCTATGTCACATTTTTCACACCAGCCTAATTCAGTCTGTCATACAGTGGTGTGATATACATTGGGCCTCACACAATACATCAGTGTCCAGAAGTGTGTAAGGACATTCCATTTCTCCCGTCATATATCACATTTTACACACCAGCCAAATTCAGCCTGTCATACAGCGGTGTGATATACATTGGGCCTCACACAATACATCAGTGTCCAGAAGTGTGTAAGGACAATCCATTTCTGCCGTCCTATGTCACATTTTTCACACCAGCCTAATTCAGTCTGTCATACAGTGGTGTGATATACATTGGGCCTCACACAATACATCAGTGTCCAGAAGTGTGTAAGGACATTCCATTTCTCCTGTCATATATCACATTTTTCACACCAGCCTAATTCAGTCTGTCATACAGTGGTGTGATATACATTGGGCCTCACACAATACATCAGTGTCCAGAAGTGTGTAAGGACATTCCATTTCTCCTGTCATATATCACATTTTTCACACCAGCCTAATTCAGTCTGTCATACAGTGGTGTGATATACATTGGGCCTCACACAATACATCAGTGTCCAGAAGTGTGTAAGGACATTCCATTTCTCCCATCATATATCACATTTTACACACCAGCCAAATTCAGCCTGTCATACAGCGGTGTGATATACACTGGCCTGACACACACAATACATCAGTGTCCAGAAGTGTGTAAGGACATTCCATTTCTCCCGTCATATATCACATTTTACACTCCAGCCAAATTCAGCCTGTCATACAGCGGTGTGATATACATTGGGCCTCACACAATACATCAGTGTCCAGAAGTGTGTAAGGACAATCCATTTCTGCCGTACTATGTCACATTTTTCACACCAGCCAAATTCAGCCTTTCATACAGCGGTGTGATATACATTGGGCCTCACACAATACATCAGTGTCTAGAAGTGTGTAAGGACATTCCATTTCTGCCGTCCTATGTCACATTTTTCACACCAGCCTAATTCAGTCTGTCATACAGCGGTGTGATATACATTGGGCCTCACACAATACATCAGTGTCCAGAAGTGTGTAAGGACATTCCATTTCTCCCGTCATATATCACATTTTACACACCAGCCAAATTCAGCCTGTCATACAGCGGTGTGATGTACATTGGGCCTCACACAATACATCAGTGTCCAGAAGTGTGTAAGGACAATCCATTTCTGCCGTCCTATGTCACATTTTTCACACCAGCCTAATTCAGTCTGTCATACAGCGGTGTGATATACACTGGCCTGATACAATACATCAGTGTCCAGAAGTGGTAGGAGAATTAAATGCTCCCCTCTCCTATATACACCTTGTACCTTGTTTTACATTTTCCATATCGTTGGTGGAATTGTGGGTACATTTTTCAAAAAAATGAGGAAGTGTGGTGTAAGAGGCCGTGTTAGTGGGCGGCGGTTGCCAGCTGTTAATGATGGTGTTTGTGTTGGATCTGCTGGTAGTGGCAAAAGCAAAATAACACCTAATGCAGGAGGTGTTAAGCCTGCATCATCATCTGGCTCCACAAGGCCTCGAAGGCTCCCTTTTCTGGGAGTAGGTAAACCGCTTTTAAAGCCGGAGCTTCAGGAACAAGTTTTGGCCTACATTGCTGACTCGGCCTCCAGCTCTATCGCCTCCTCTTCTAAACTTGTAAAAAAAAAAACACTGAGTCGCCTTTGGAGGCTCATGGTCATGAACCACACCTTTCTTTGTGTCCTTCACCCCAACCAAAATTGAAGGATGCGGCAGGCCACACAACAGATTACTCCATGGAGCTGTTTTCACATAACATGCCTGGGTTATTAAGTGAAATGGTGAATTACCCAGGCCAAGATGAATCTGACAAGGAGTGCACTGATGCACAGCCACTGATAGATGATTCTGCTGGTACATTCGCTCAGAGCACGACATTGTCCTCGCAGTGTACTGAGCCAGATTCTGACCCTGATGAAACTCAGGTAACCCTTCCCGCATACTATACCACCGTACACGGTGACACAGAGGAAGGTGCACATGACATTGAAGAGGAGGTGAAGGATGACCCAGTTGTTGACCCAGATTGGCATCCATTGGGGGAAGAGGGTGCCGCTGCCAATAGCTCTGAAGAGGAGGAGGAGCATCCGCAGCAGGCATCGACATCGCAACAGCTGTTATCTGGCAGGCACGGAGCAGTCCAAAAACGGGTTACAAAAAGCCAAAAAGTTGCTGGACTGCTTGGCCAGACGGACAAAATAGCACAGTGTGCAAGGGCGCAAAATGTCTTCCATAGAAGGAAGAGTGCAGTGTGGCACTTTTTTGAACAAAATCCTAATGAGCAGGCCAAGGTTAACTGTAAGAAGTGCACAAAGAAATTTAGCCAAGGGAAAGATCAGAAAAATAATAGAATAGCGGTTGCAAGCTAAGACATTTAACCACCATGCACTTGCAAGCGTGGACGGAACACCAAACCTCAAGTACCACATGTGCAAATGCTCCCAAAGAAGGTAGTCAGCAACGCTACATTGTTTCCCCCACTGTAAGCCCACTGGTTAGCACAGCAACAAATGTTGAGGTGTCATTGCAAGGCCAAAGCTGTCAGGGAATCACAATGTTATATCAACGAAAGACTGAATCTAGGCCATCAGATAGAACACCAACTCCATCACCATCATCAACCCTCTCTCAGTCCGCCCTGTCCACCGCTAGTTCCACCATAGGCATCTCTCAAGTCCAGCTCACCCTGCCAGAGACTATGAGTAGGACAAGAAAGTACTCATCCTCTCATCTGCGTACACTGGGTTTGAATGCCCACATTGCCAAACTAATCTTGTTAGAGATGATGCCCTATCGGTTGGTGGAAAGCGCAGCTTTCCTCGAACTCATGGCCTACGCAGTACCACGCTATGAACTACCCAGTCGCCACTTCTTTTCTCGCAAAGCCATCCCAGCCCTCCACCTTCATGTGAAGGACCGCATTGTCCATGCACTCAAGCAATCAGTGAGTGGAAAGGTGCACCTCACAACTGATGCATGGTCCAGTAGGCATGGCCAGGGCCGTTACGTGTCCATCACTGCACACTGGGTTAATGTGGTGGATGCAGGGTCCACAGGGGACAGCGGTGGTGGGACTGTGCTGCCTAGCCCACCGTATAGGAAACAGTTGGCTGTAGGCGTTCGACCCTCCTCCTCCTACTCCTCTAGAAGTGAAAGCTCGACCCCAGAGCGCAGTCGCAGCAGCACTCCATCCGCAGCTGCCAGTGTTGCACACGAGGTGTCCCCCTATCGATCAGCTAGTGGAAAGCGTCAGCAGGCTGTGTTGAAGATGACGTGTTTGGGCGACAGACACACTGCGGAGGTACTGGCCGACTACTTTCAGCAACAAACTGAGTCATGGCTGGGCAGTCTACATCTTGAGGCATGCAAGGTAGTCAGCGATAACGGCCGTAATTTTGTGGCTGCCATAGCCCTTTCAAAACTCAGACACATACCTTGCTTGGCTCACACCTTGAACCTGGTGGTGCAGTGCTTCCTCAATAATTATCCAGAGTTAACAGGCCTGCTCCAGAAGGTTCGAAAACTGTGCTCGCACATCCGCCGGTCGCCCATACACTCCAGTCGTATGCAGAAGCTGCAGCGATTGCTACACCTCCCCAAGCACTGGCTAATTATCGACGTTGCAGCAAGGTGGAACTCCACCCTGCACACGGTTGAGCGGCTGTGCGAACAGAGGCAGGCCGTAATGCATTTGTGGGAGGATACCGGGACAGGCACTTTGAGGGCAGACATGGAGTTGACAGGTGTGCAGTGGTCAAAGCTGAAAGGCCTCTGTAAAGTCCTTCAGTGTTTTGAGGAATGCACACGGCTGGTAAGCGCAGACGACACCATCATAAGCATGAGCATCCCACTTATGCGTCTGCTCATGCAAACTTTGATGCACATTAAGGAGCAGGCGTCTGCAGCCGAGGTTGACGAAGAGGAAGAGGAGGAGGAAATCCTTGATGACAGTCAGCCATTGTCTGCTCCGGGACCTCTCCTGGACGAGGTGGAGGAAGAAGAGGAAGAGGAGGGTGATGATGGGGATGATTATTTAGGGGAGGAGGATGCTTCTCGTGTGTCCAGAGAAAATGTTGGCGTGGCAAGGTCTGGTACAGGGTTTGTGCGTGACTGGAGGGATGTGGATTTGCCAGAAAGTGCTCCTCCACCAAGCAGTCGCACTGCATCATTGACACCGGGAACATTGGCCCACATGTCAGATTATGCCTTGCAGATCCTAAAAAGGGACCACCGCATTGCCAAAATGATGAACGATGATGACTACTGGTTGGCCAGCATCCTGGATCCACGCTATAAAGGCAAATTCCAAAACATCATGCCACAGGAGAACCTTGACCTAATATTGGCTAACAAACAAGCTACTCTGGTAAACCGGTTGGTTGAGGCATTCCCAGCACACAGCAGCGGTGATGGTTCTCACACGAGCCGTAGGGGCCAGGGGCAGCTTGGAAGAGGTGTTCGTGGTGCACACATCAGAAGTGGTGTTGGAGACAGGGGTTTTCATGACCATGTTGTGGACTGATTTTTCAAGTCCCGCTCACACGTCTGGTAATACTGCATCGATGGAAAGTGACAGGAGACAGCACTTGTCAACTATGGTTACAAACTACTTTTCCTCCCATGTCAATGTTCTCCCTCACAGGTCATTCCCCTTTGACTATTGGGCCGCTAAACTGGACACCTGGCCTGAATTGGCACAATATGCGCTACAGGAGCTCGCTTGCCCAGCTTCAAGTGTGCTATCGGAAAGAGTCTTCAGTGCTGCTGGATCAATCCTGACAGAAAAAAGGACCCGTCTGTCGACCCAAAATGTGGATGATCTAACCTTCATTAAAATGAACCATGCATGGGTTTCCAAGGATTTTGTCCCACCTTCCCCTGATGACACATAAGTTGACAGAAAAATGGCTTGCTTTGGTCCTCCTCTTCCTGGGACTTGAACAATTTCGCCTTTTGCATCAGCTGAATGTCCAACATCAACATATGCCACTTTCTAAAACTCCCTAACTGTGCTGCCCCCCCCCCCCCCATGGCCGGGGTCACCACCTAGCGCACGAAACCATGCGAGTGCCGTTGCCCTGGACAGGTGGGTAGGCCGACTCTTGTGCGCGGGCACTGGCTCAGGGTCCCTCATAGTGCAATCAAGTGTCTCTGACGGTGGTGGTGCACACCCGCCGTCAGACACACCGTCGTACTATGAGGGGCCCAGTGCCAGTACCGACGCCCACGAGTGGGCCCCCCTTGCTTGGGGAGGGCCCCAGCATTTGCAATCTTTACCTCTCCCTGCTCCTCCGCTGTGTAGTCTGGGCCGTCAAATCCATACTGGGCCTGACACCGTCTGAGCCTGCCTCCTGATCTATAGACATATATTTTGAATGTGTACACTATGCTATCCATACATGTTATCCGGTGATACGGTACCCTTTCTCACCTTTGTGCAATCACGTGTAATCCATACTGGGCCTGACACCGTCTGAGCCTGCCTCCTGATCTATAGACATATATTTTGAATGTGTACACTATGCTATCCATACATGTTATCTGGTGATACGGTACCCTTTCTCACCTTTGTGCAATCACGTGTAATCCATACTGGGCCTGACACCATCTGAGCCTGCCTCCTGATCTATAGACATATATTTTGAATGTGTACACTATGCTATCCATACATGTTATCCGGTGATACGGTACCCTTTCTCACCTTTGTGCAATCACGTGTAATCCATACTGGGCCTGACACCGTCTGAGCCTGCCTCCTGATCTATAGACATATATTTTGAATGTGTACACTATGCTATCCATACATGTTATCCAGAGATACGGTACCCTTTCTCACCTTTGTGCAATCACGTGTAATCCATACTGGGCCTGAGAACGGCTGGCGAGCTGTTAAGCAAGCTACAGCACCTGTGGTTTGCACACGTAAGTTTTTCATTTTTTCAGGAATGACGGTTAGGCCTAATTCCGGAACTGCGGTTGACCTGCACTTACTGGGAAATCATCGTTCACGGGTAATAATTGTAATCCCAGATCCCCATCACTAACGGTGTTCAGCGGGTTATCTGCACCTGTAAGCAACAAACGCTGGCCCTTTCAGTGTAGCGCACATGCAGCCACGGACATGTAAGGGCATGACACACCAGTTATTGGCCAATCTCACGTGCCAGAGCCTCGCGTGTCCCTCTTGGTAAGCTGGACTCAGACCGCGGGGCATGACGGAGTCTCGTTCGTTAGCGGAATTAAGCTTGCAATGTGTGCATCTTTTTTGTTGCTGGATGGTTGAGGTTGCCCGTGTTGAGTCAAATTACACCTGAGGCTCCACTCCTGGCGGTGCCCTTCTGGACATTCCTTTAAGGTTCAGCTTTGCAACCATACTGCCCACGTAAAACAAACACTTTGCATTCGTGAACGCTGTTTGGAGGGTCGTGACTCGTGGGAATAACGCCGCCCAATCAGTTAACCTGCTAGAGAGATCCTTCGTTGCTCCCAAGCATGACATCACACTCCCTAGGAGGAAGGCAATGCCACTGTGGTGACTGTACTCCTGGGGGCGACACAAGTGCACTGATGCCCAGCCACTGCTCGATGAATCTGCTGGTACATTGACCCAGACCACTACATTCCCCTCGCACTCTACACGGCCTGAATCTGACCCTGATGAAACTCAGGTTACCCTTGCCATATACTGTTCCATCTTACACGGTGACAAAGAGGAAGCTGCAGATGAAAGTGCAGGTTCGGCCCACCCGCCGTCAGACACACCACCGTACTATCAGGGGGCCCTGTGCCAGTGCCGTCGCCAACGAGTGGGCCCCCCCTGCTTGCTCAGGATCACAGCACTTGCAAGGTTGAAATACTGTGCAGTGAGATGGAAGATGGGGACGACGAGGAGTCCTGACTAGTACAGGGATTCCCTAGCGAGGAGACTTATTTGATTGTTTTCAATGTTGGGACAGCAATTTTTGGGGAGCACTATACTCTGGAGAATGATAGATGGGGCCCACCATACACTGGAACATTCCAAAGGTGGACATCAGACACTGGAGCAGCATTTACAGGGCCCATTATACACTAGAGCATTAGAAATGGGGCCCATTATGTATGGAGTTTTATTTGGGCCCATAAGACAGTGGAGCTTCATCCATGGGGACCAACATATACTGTAGCATTATGTGGAGCTCATCATATACTGTTTCAAACATTATATGGGACCCATGATTCTGTATGGAGAAATAGATGGGCCTCGTCATGAGATGTAAAAAGTGAAGTATTTTTCTTTGTAGTATACCACTATTTCTCTGCCGTATCGGAGCAGCATGAGTTGTGGTATGTGTTAAAGGGGCGCTCTTTCGCCCAGGGCACATGAAAACCTGGAGCCAGCCCTACCCCCCCACAACTTTAGCCAAATAACCCCCATTTTTCAGTGCGTAACTAGTATTATGAAGTAAATAAAGGGTGACAAGCTTCAGTAATAAGAATTGATGCTTTTGGCATTCAAATGGGCACTGTAGGTGTGTTTCCTGTCCTCCTCTCACTGCCGACTTTTCTTCCCCATTGACTTACATTGGGTTTCGTGTTTCAGTCAGACCCCCGACTTTTCCCTATAGTCGGCCGATTTCGTTCGACCCGACTTTTGCAAAAGTTGGGTTTCGCGAAACCCAACTCGACCCGAAAAAAAGGCAAAGTCGCTCATCTCTACTTCCAAGTTCTGGAGGGCACTTTGCAAATGATTGGATATATCTTTAGATTTTTCCTGCGCCTACCATCCGCAGACTAACGAGCAAGTGGAGCAAACCAACCAGACGATGACTGGATATCTACATCATTTTTCCAACGTCCACCAAAATGAATGGGTTGACCTGCTTCCCTGGGCAGAGTTCGCCTACAACAATCCTCAACCAAATCTCCACTTTTTGTGGTGTTTGGCAGACATCCCGGTCTTCCTCTTCTGGTAGGTCCAGCTTCCGAAGTACCTGTGGCCGACTCTGTGTCCTTGGAATTCTCTGAGATCTGGGCCGAAACCAACACAGCATACACTCACTGGCCACTTTATTAGGTACACCTGTCCAACTGTGTGTTAAGACTTAATTTCTAATCAGCCAATCACATGGCGGCAACTCAGTGCATTTAGGCATGTAGACATGGTCAAGACAATCTCCTGCAGTTCAAACCGAGCATCAGTATGGGGAAGAAAGGTGATTTGAGTGCCTTTGAACGTGGCATGATTGTTGGTGCCAGAAGGGCTGGTCTGAGAATTTCAGAAACTGCTGATCTACTGGGATTTTCACGCACAACCATCTCTAGGGTTTACAGAGAATGGTCCGAAAAAGAAAAAAAATCCAGTGAGCGGCAGTTCTGTGGCCGGAAATGCCATGTTGATGCCAGAGGTCAGAGGAGAAGGGGCAGACTGGTTCGAGCTGATAGAAAGGCAACAGTGACTCAAATTGCCACCCGTTACAACCAAGGTAGGCAGAAGAGCATCTCTGAACGCACAGTGCGTCGAACTTTGAGGCAGATGGGCTACAGCAGCAGAAGACCACACTGGGTACCACTCCTCTCAGCTAAGAACAGGAAACTGAGGCTACAATTTGCACAAGCTCATCGAAATTGGACAGTAGAAGATTGGAAAAACGTTGCCTGGTCTGATGAGTCTCAATTTCTGCTGCGACATTCGGATGGTAGGGTCAGAATTTGGCGTAAACAACATGAAAGCATGGATCCATCCTGCCTTGTATCAACGGTTCAGGCTGGTGGTGGTGGTGTCATGGTGTGGGGAATTTTTTCTGGGCACTCTTTGGGCCCCTTGGTACCAATTGAGCATCGTTGCAACGCCACAGCCTACCTGAGTATTGTTGCTGACCATGTCCATCCCTTTATGACCACAATGTACCCAACATCTGATGGCTACTTTCAGCAGGATAATGCGCCATGTCATAAAGCTCGAATCATCTCAGATTGGTTTCTTGAACATGACAATGAGTTTACTGTACTCAAATGGCCTCCTCAGTCACCAGATCTCAATCCAATAGAGCATCTTTGGGATGTGGTGGAACGGGAGATTCGCATCAGGGATGTGCAGCCGACAAATCTGCGCCAACTGTGTGATGCCATCATGTCAATATGGTCCAAAATCTCTGAGGAATGCTTCCAGCACCTTGTTGAATCTCTGCCACGAAGAATTGAGGCAGTTCTGAAGGCAAAAGGGGGTCCAACCCCTTACTAGCATGGTGTACCTAATAAAGTGGCCAGTGAGTGTAAAAGAAAGCCAGCCAGTGGATGAAGAATCACGCTGACAAGAGGAAATTGGATCCTCCGTCGTTTCATATCGGGGATACAGTCTGGCTCTCATCCAAACATATCCGGCTAAAAATACCCTCGTATAAGTTGGGTCCCCGGTACATCGGTCCCTTTGAGATTCTCGATCAAGTCAATGAAGTCGCCTACAAGTTGAGGCTGCCTGCTTCGCTTTGAATCCGGAACACCTTCCATGTTTCTTTCCTGAAACCTGTGGTACTAAGTCGGTCTCACTCTTCACCCTGTTCTGTTCCTCGGCCGCTTTGTACCGACAACACCTTTGAGGTAAGAGATATCCTTGCCATGAAAAGAATCAGGGGTAGGCCCTTTTTTCTTATTGACTGGGGTTTTGGCCCTGAGGAGAGGTCTTGGGAGCCCCGGGAGAACATCAACGCTCCCCGCCTTCTTAAGATGTTTTGCGCCAATCACAGGAGGGGGCGGCTTAAGGAGGGGGGTACTATTATCGCCCCCTTCGCGCCCCACGATACTCACCGGCCCGGTCCCGCGCCGCAGCCTGGTCTCTCCCGGGGGTCACGGCATCCTGTGACCGGCCTGCGGCCTGCGGCGTCAGTGCATGCTTTGCGCATGCGTCGTAGGCAGCGGCCGCGTCCCTCTCTCGGTTCTCATGCTCCGGTGGTGCCTTGAACCGGAAGCACCGCCGGACCAATGGAGGCTGCGTCCTGGGTATTTCAGGCCGCCCTCCTGTAATGGAGGCGCCTGATCGTGGTTGTTTCATCCGCACGTTAGGTCCCCGTGCCTTTGCCCCGTGCACTGCGCTGGTTCTCACATCTACCTTCACGGCACGGGCAGGCAGGACAGAGCAGGAACACACAGGACCGGAGTAGGACTGCAATGGAAGCAGCATTGTCCTACTCCGGTCCTGTGTGTTCCTGCTCTGTCCTGCCTGCCCGTGCCTTGCTCCTACAGTCCTACTCCAGTCCTGTGTGTTCCTGCTCCGTCCTGCCCGCCCGTGCCTTGCTCCTTCAGTCCTACTCCAGTCCTGTGTGTTCCTGCTCCATCCTGCCTGCCCGTGCCTTGCTCCTACAGTCCTACTCCAGTCCTGTGTGTTCCTGCTCCATCCTGCCTGTTCCCCTTTGTCTCCAGCTGTCCTACTCCAGTCTCTCCACCCAAGCTCTATGCCTACTCTGAGCTCGTGGCACCTAGTCCTCTGTCTCGCTCCAGTCTATACTGAGCCGCCCCTCTTGGTACCGGCTACCGTGGCATTCGAACCCCTGGGCCTGCTCCTAACAGTCCCTGTATAGGGGTCGGCTCCACCTGGTTGACCGACTGGGGCACTCCTGGAATCCTGCCTTGCCTAGTGAAACCCTAACACCATCACTGTGCACTGGGTTAATGTGGTGGATGCAGGCTCCACAGGGGACAGCGGCGGTGGAACAATGCTGCCTAGCCCACGGTATAGGAAACAGTTGGCTGTAGGCGTTCGACCCTCCTCCTCCTCCAGAAGCGAAAGCTCATCGACAGAGCGCAGTCGCACAAGCACTCCATCCGCATCTGCCAGTGTTGCACACGAGGTGTCCCAATATCGAGCAGCTAGTGGTAAGCGGCAGCAGGCTGTTTTAAAGATTATGTCTTTGGCGACAACAGACACACCGCGGAGATACTGGATGACTACTTGCAGCAACAAACTGAGTCATGGCTGGGCAGTCTTGAGGCAGGCAAGGTAGTCAGTGATAACGGCCATAATTTTGTGGCAGCCATAGCCCTTGCAAAATTCCACCCACCACTGCCAGTGCATCATTGATACCTGGAGCATTGGCCCACATGTGTGATTATGCCTTGCGAATCCTAAAAAGGGACCCCGCATTGTCAAAATGATGAAGGATGATGACTACTGGTTGGCCAGCATCCTCGATCCACGCTAAAAAGGCAAATTACACAACATCATGCCACAGGAGAACCAGGAGATAATATTGGCTAACAAACAAGTAACTCTGGTAAACCGTTGTTTGAGGCATTCCCAGCACACAGCAGTGGTGCTGGTTCTCCCACGAGCCGAAGTGGGCAAAATAGAAGAGGTGTTCATGGTGCACACAGCCGAAGTGGCGATGGAGACAGGGGTTTCATGACCATGTTGTGGACTAATTTCTCAAGTACCGCTCGCACGACTGGTAATATTGCATCGATTAACCCCTTACCTACATTGGATGTAATATTCCGTCCATGTGACCCTGGACCTAATTCCCATGGACGGAATATTACGTCATAGCAATCAGCGACGCCCATGTGGTGAGCGCCGCTGATCGTGGCCGGGTGTCAGCTGATTATCACAGCTGACACCCAGCACAATGTGTCAGGGGCGGTCACGGACCGCCCCCGACACGTTAGCCCCTTGCACACCGCAATCAAACATGATCGCGGTGTACCGGGGGTTAAAGGGAAGCATCGGCAGGGAGGGGGCTCCCTCTGTGCTTCCCTGAGCCCCCCACAGCAGCGCAATGTGCAGCGCTGCTGCGGGGGTCTCTTTCCCTACAGGTCCCCGGATCCAAGATGGCGACGGGGACCTTCGGGGTCCTGTAGGGAGCTGGCTTCCTCAGTGCCTGCAAAGCGCAGGCAAGGTGGAAACCTGCACACTGCCTGTGACATTGCTGATCTGTAACAGTGATCTGTGATGTGACAGATCAGCAATCTGTCACAGGACAGTGATGTCCCCCCTGGGACAACCTAATAAAGTAAAAAAAAAAAAGTGTAAAAATAATTTTTTAAAAATCGCTAAATAAATTAGAAAAAAAAAATATTCCCAAATAAATTCATTTTTTGGAAATAAAAAAACAAACAATAGAAGTACACATATTTGGCATCACCACGTCCGTAATGACCTGCCCTATAGAAACGTCCCATTAGTTAACCGTTTTAGTGAACCCCTTAAAAATAAAAAATAAAAAACGAAGCAAAAAATAATGATTTATTATCATACCGCCGAACAAAAAGTGCAATAACGCGCGATCAAAAAGACACATATAAATATCCATGGTACCGCTGAAAACGTCATCTTGTCCCGCAAAAAATGAGCTGCCACACAGCATCATCAGCGAAAAAATAAAAAAGCTCGCAGAATAAAGCGATGCAAAAATAATTATTTTTTATATAAAATAGTTTTCATTGCATAAAACCGCCAAAACATAGAAAAAGACATAAATGAGGCATCGCTGTAACCGTACCGACCCGAAGAATAAAACCGTCTTATCAATTTCACCACACGCGGAACGGTGTAAACGCACCCCCCCAAAAGAAATTCATGAAACGCTGGTTTTTGTTCATTCTGCGTCCCAAAAATCAGAACAAAAAGCGATCAAAAAATGTCACGTGCCCGAAAATGATACGAATAAAAACGTCAACTCGTCCAGCAAAAAATATGACCTCACATGACTCAGTGGGTCAAAATACGGAAAAATTATAGCTCTCAATATGTGGTGATGAAAAATCTATTTTTACAATAAAAAGCGTCTTTTAGCCTATGACAGCTGCCAAACATAAAAACCCACTATAAATAGTAAATCAAACCCCCCGTTATCACCCCCTTAGTTAGGTAAAAGTAATAAAAATTAAAAGAAAATGTATTTATTTCCATTTTCCCATTAGGGCTAGGGCTAGGGTTAGGGCTAGGGTTAGGGCTAGGGTTAGGGCTAGGGCTGAGATTAGGGTTAGGGGTGTGTTGGGGTTAGGGTTGGAGTCAGAATTGGGGGGTTTCCACTGTTTGGGCACATCAGGTGCTCTCCAAATGCAACATGGCGTCGGATCTCAATTCCGGCCAATTCTGCTTTGAAAAAGTCAAATGGTGCTCCTTCCCTTCCAAGCTCTGCCATGCGCCCAAACAGTGTTTTACCCCCACATATAGGTTATCAGTCTTCTCAGGACAAATTGCAAAACAACTTTTGGGGTCCAATTTCTCCTGTTACCCTTAGGAAAATAAAAAATTGGTGCCAAAAATATCATTTTTGTGGAAAAAATGATTTTTTTATTTTCACGCCCGGGCGTTATAAACTGTGAATCACTTGGGGGTTCAAAGTGCTCACCACACATCTAGATAAGTTCCGTGGGGGTCTAGTTTCCAAAATGAGGTCACTTGTGGGGAGTTTCAATAGTTTAGGTACATCAGGGGCTCTCCAAACGCACATGACACCCGCAGACCATTCCATCAAAGTCTGCATTCCAAAACGTCACTACTTCCCTTCCGAGCCCCGACGTGTTCCCATACAGTAGTTTTCTCCCACATATGGAGTATCAGCGTACTCAGGACAAATTGGACAACAACGTTTGGGGTCCAATTTCTCCTGGTACCATTGGGAAAATAAAAAAATTGGTGACTAAAAGATCATGTTTGTGGAAAAAATACGAATTTTTATTTTCACGCCCAGGCATTATAAACTTCTGTGAAGCACTGGGGGGTTCAAAGTTCTTACCACACATCTAGATAAGTTCCTTGGGGGTCTAGTTTCCAAAATGGTGTCATTTGTGGGGGGTTTCCACTGTTTTGGTACATCGGGGGCTTTCCAAACGCGACATGGTGTCCGATCTCAATTCCAGCCAAAAACGTCAAATGGCACTGCTTCCCTTCCGAGCTCTGCCATGCGCCGAAATAGTGGCTTACCCCCACATGTGGGGTATCAGCGTACTCAGGAAAAATTGCACAATAACGTTTAGGGTCCTGTTACCCTTGGAAAAATAAGAATTGAGGGTGAAAAGATCATTTTTGTGGAAAAAATATGATTTTTTAATTGTATGGCTGTATGTTATAAACTTCTGTGAAGCCCTTGGGGGTTCAAAGTTCTCACCACACATCTAGATAAGTTCCTTGGGGGGACTAGTTTCCAAAATGGTGTCATTTGTGGGGGGGTTTCCACTGTTTTGGTGCATCAGGGGTTTTCCAATCGCGACATGGTGTCCGATCTCAATTCCAGCCAAAAACGTCAAATGTCGCTCCTTCCCTTCCAAGCTCTGCCATGCGCCCAAATAGTGGTTTACCCCCACATGTGGGGTTTCAGCATACTCAGGACAAATTGCACAATAACTTTTATGGTCCTGTTACCCTTGGGAAAATAAAAGTTGGGGGTGAAAAGATCATTTTTGTGGAAAAAATATGATTTTTTAATTGTACCGCTGTACGTTATAAACTTCTGTGAAGCCCTTGTGGGTTCAAAGTTCTCACCACATATCTAGATAAGTTCCTTGGGGGGTCTAGTTTCCAAAATGGGGTCACTTGTGGGGGGTTTCCACTGTTTAGGTACATCAGGGGCTCTCCAAACGCGACATGGCGTCCGATCTGAATTCCAGCCAATTTTGCATTGAAAAAGTCAAACGGCGCTCCTTCCCTTCTGATCTCCCCCCCACGTATCAGCGTACTCAGGACAAATTGCACAATAACTTTTGCAGTCCAATTTCTCCATTTACCCTTGGTAAAATAAAAAAAATTGAACCTGAAGTATTTTTTTTGTGAAAAAAAGGTAAATGTTCATTTTTTTTTAAATATTCAAAAAATTCCTGTGACGCACCTAAAGGGTTTATAAACTTCTTGAATGTGGTTTTGAGCACCTTAAGGAGTGCAGTTTTTAGAATGGTGTGACTTTTGGATATTTTCTATCATATAGACCCCGCAAAGTGGCTTCAAATGTGATGTGGTAAGTAAAAATAAAATGGTGTTGCAAAAATGAGAAATCGCTGGTCAATTTTTAACCCTTATAACTTCCTAACAAAAAAAATTTTGGTTCCAAAATTGTGCTGATGTAAAGTAAACATGTGGGAAATGTTACTTATCAAGTTTTTTGTGTGCTGTATCTCTGTGATTTAAGGGCATAAATATTCAAAGTTGGAAAATTGCGAAATTTTCAAAATTTTCGCCAAATTTCCATTTTTTTCATAAATAAACGCAAGTTATTTGAATGAAATTTTACCACTATCATGAAGTACAATATGTCACGAGAAAACATTGTCAGAATCACTGGGATCCATGGAAGCGTTTCAGAGTTATTACCTCATAAAGGGACAGTGGTCAGAATTGTAAAAATTGGCCGGGAGTTAACGTGCAAACCACCCTTGGTAGTGAAGGGGTTAAAAGTGACAGGAGACAGCAGTTGTCAACTATGGTTGCAAACTACTTCTCCTCCCATATCGATGTTCTCCCTCACAGGTCATTCCCCTTTGACTATTGGGCCTGTAAACTGGACACCTGGCCTGAATTGGCACAATATGCCTTACAGCAGCTCGCTTGCCCTGCTGCTAGTGTGCTATCTGAAAGAGTCTTCAGTGCTGCTGGATCAATCCTGACAGAAAAAAGGACCCGTCTGTCGACCAAAAATGTTAATAATCTAACCTTCATTAAAATGAACCATGCATGGGTTTCCAAGGATTTTGTCCCACCTTCCCCTGATGACACATAGGTTGCCAGAAATTTGACTCGCTTTTGTCCTCCTCTTCCTCGGACTTGTCAAATTCCTCCATTTGCAGCTGCTGAATGTACAGCCTACACATCAACATATGCCATTTTTTAAACCTCCCTAACTGTACTGCCCTGCCCCAAGGGCTGGGGTCACCACCTGGCGCACCCGGGCAAGTGCCGTTGCTCTGAACAGGTGGCCACTCTTGGCCGACGGCACTGGCACAGGTCCCCTCATATTACAATACAGTGTCTCTGATGGTGGGGGGGCCCACTCACCATCAGACACACCGGCGTACTATGAGGGGCCCTGTGCCAATACCATCGCCCACGAGTGGGCCCTCCCTGCTTGCTCATGGCCACAGCACTTGCAAGTTGCAATACTTACCTCTCCCTGCTCCACCGCTGTGTAGTCTGGGCAGTTAAATCCTTCACAGGGACGGCCACTACAAATTTGGTGAATTGATCGATGATGGTTAAGATGTAGCTATTGCCTGTCCCACTGGCCTCTACCTTCAGATGATCAATGGCTACTATTTGTAATGGACGTCAACGCACAATCGGATGCAGTGGTGCTTTATGATCAGCTTTCTCAGTTTTCCCAGTCACAGGCGTGTGACATTCCTGCTACCATTTTTCAATGTCTCCTCTCATGCCAATCCAATAGAATCGCCTACGGCCTGTGGCTTCTGTCTTTTGCACTCCAAAGTGACCAGACAGATCATGATAGGCAGTGAGGACCATGTCTACAACTCTCCCTGTGATCACAATTTGATGGAGACGAGTAACAGTGATGGGATCCACGCTACTGCGATACAGCAATCCTTTCTTCACAAATAACCGTCTTCGCTGTCTCCACAGACAAAGTAATTGAAGGTCAGCATCACCTCTGCAAAATCTACCGGGATGTTTTCCCATGATTAGTAATTCCCAAATTTCTGCAAACATTCGACTTTCCATCTGTACTTGTATCCATCTAGTTTCCAGTAGCGGAGAGTCTGGACTTGCTTACTGAGACTGAAATATACAGTGGGGCAAAAAAGTATTTAGTCAGTCAGCAATAGTGCAAGTTCCACCACTTAAAAAGATGAGAGGCGTCTGTAATTTACATCATAGGTAGACCTCAACTATGGGAGACAAACTGAGAAAAAAAAATCCAGAAAATCACATTGTCTGTTTTTTTTTTCATTTTATTTGCATATTATGGTGGAAAATAAGTATTTGGTCAGAAACAAGCAATCAAGATTTCTGGCTCTCACAGACCTGTACTTCTTCTTTAAGAGTCTCCTCTTTCCTCCACTCATTACCTGTAGTAATGGCACCTGTTTAAACTTGTTATCAGTCTAAAAAGACACCTGTGCACACCCTCAAACAGTCTGACTCCAAACTCCACTATGGTGAAGACCAAAGAGCTGTCAAAGGACACCAGAAACAAAATTGTAGCCCTGCACCAGGCTGGGAAGACTGAATCTGCAATAGCCAACCAGCTTGGAGTGAAGAAATCAACTGTGGGAGCAATAATTAGAAAATGGAAGACATACAAGACCACTGATAATCTCCCTCGATCTGGTGCTCCACGCAAAATCCCACCCCGTGGGGTCAGAATGATCACAAGAACGGTGAGCAAAAATCCCAGAACCACGCGGGGGGACCTAGTGAATGAACTGCAGAGAGCTGGGACCAATGTAACAAGGCCTACCATAAGTAACACACTACGCCACCATGGACTCAGATCCTGCAGTGCCAGACGTGTCCCACTGCTTAAGCCTGTACATGTCCGGGCCCGTCTGAAGTTTGCTAGAGAGCATTTGGATGATCCAGAGGAGTTTTGGGAGAATGTCCTATGGTCTGATGAAACCAAACTGGAACTGTTTGGTAGAAACACAACTTGTCGTGTTTGGAGGAAAAAGAATACTGAGTTGCATCCATCAAACACCATACCTACTGTAAAGCATGGTGGTGGAAACATCATGCTTTGGGGCTGTTTCTCTGCAAAGGGGCCAGGACGACTGATGCGGGTACATGAAAGAATGAATGGGGCCATGTATCGTGAGATTTTGAGTGCAAACCTCCTTCCATCAGCAAGGGCATTGATGATGAAACGTGGCTGGGTCTTTCAACATGACAATGATCCAAAGCACACCGCCAGGGCAACGAAGGAGTGGCTTCGTAAGAAGCATTTCAAGGTCCTGGAGTGGCCTAGCCAGTCTCCAGATCTCAACCCTATAGAAAACCTTTGGAGGGAGTTGAAAGTCCGTGTTGCCAAGCGAAAAGCCAAACACATCACTGCTCTAGAGGAGATCTGCATGGAGGAATGGGCCAACATACCAACAACAGTGTGCGGCAACCTTGTGAAGACTTACAGAAAACGTTTGACCTCTGTCATTGCCAACAAAGGATATATCACAAAGTATTGAGATGAAATTTTGTTTCTGACCAAATACTTATTTTCCACCATAATATGCAAATAAAATGAAAAAAAAACAGACAATGTGATTTTCTGGATTTTTTTTTCTCAGTTTGTCTCCCATAGTTGAGGTCTACCTATGATGTAAATTACAGACGCCTCTCATCTTTTTAAGTGGTGGAACTTGCACTATTGCTGACTGACTAAATACTTTTTTGCCCCACTGTATACGAAGATTTAAAAGTACCCCAACAATGTATACTGGTGTACGCTTTGAATACATTTCCCTTTTTCTACTTTTTATATTCTGGTGTAATCCATACTGAGCCTGTGAGTGTCTGTGTCTGACTCCGGAAGTATAGACGGAAATTTACAATTTCTCCTAGACTGGATACACCTGGTATCTGCTGATACAGTACCTTTGTTCTAAATTTTTTATTACGGTACAATCCATACCGAGTGAGCGTGTGTGGTTTCCTCCTTCTATATATACGGAGATAAAAATTTTACCCTATACTATATACAGCTTCTATCTTGTTATACAGTACCTTTGTTCGACATTTAGTATTACGGTCAAATCCAAACTGACTGAGCGTCTGAGGGTGACTACGGGAATATCTATATGGAGATTTAAATTGTACCCTATAATATATATACTTGCTATCTTGTTATCCAGTACCTTTTTTTCAACATTTTGTTTTATGTTGAAATCTAGGCTGAGTGAGCATCTGAGGGTGACTCCGGAAATATATACCGAGATTTCAAATTTGCCCAACACGGTGTACAGCGCTACAGTTCTGATACAGTACACTTTTTTGCTATTTTGATTCAGGTGTAATCCATAATGAGCCTGTGAACGTCTGTCTGTTACTCCGGAAATATAATCTGTGTTCCAAATTATTATGCAAAAAGAGTTTAGAAAGTGATAAGGTTAGAATTTTTTTGTTTGTCATTTAAACTCATTGATGGTGATGTGTGTCAGGGCTCTTTATATCACTGAAAGCAATTGCAGATACCTGTGCAAATTAGTTTGGCAGGTGTGTCCAAATAAAGGCAAGACTACTTAAGAAGGCTGTTCCACATTATTAAGCAGCCTACATTTTTTGCCAAAATGGGAAATAAAAATGATGTGTCGGCTGCTGAGAAGCAACAAATTGTGGATTATTTAGGTCAAGGCATGACTACAATCAACACTGCCAAGACACTTCATCGTGATCATCGCACAATCAAGAAGTATGTAGCTGATTCCCAGCACACACGTGTGCGTGCTGGTAAGGAAAAATTGAGGACTCTTTCCAACAGGCAAATGCGTCAGGTTAAAAGAGCAGCTGCAAAAATGCCTTGTCATAGCAGCAGACAAGTTTTTGAAGCTGCTGGTGCCTCCAACGTCCCCCGAACAACAAGATGCAGGGTCCTTTAGATGTTTGCAGCTGTGCGTAAGCCATCCTGTCGACCACCTCTATCCACTGCACACAAGCAGAAACGGCTCCAGTGGACCAAACGATACATGAAGACTGACTTCCAAACTATTTTGTTCACCGATGAGTGCCGTGCAACGCTCGATGGTCCAGATGGATGGAGTGGAGGATGGCTGGTTGATGGACACACCAACACGGCTAAGGCGCCAACAAGGAGGAGGTGGAGTAATGTTTTGGGCTGGAATCATGGGGAGAGAGATTGTCATCCCCTTTAGGATCCCTGAAGGGGTAAAGATGAACTCCATAATCTATGTGGACTTTCTAAAACAGCACTTCCTGCCATGGTTCAAGAGGAATAACCGTGCTTTCTGCAGCAAGATCATTTTCATGCATGATAATGCACCGTCTCATGCTGCAAATAACACACCTGCATCTCTGGCTGCTATGGGCATAAAAGAGGACAAACTTATGGTGTGGCCACCATCTTCCCCTGACCTCAACCCCATTGAGAACCTCTGGAGCATCATCAAAAGGAGTGTCTATGATGGCGGGAGACAGTTCACATCTAAGCAACAGCTCTGGGAGGGTATTCTGTCCACATGCAAAACAATTGAAGCACAAACCATCCAAAAACTGACAAATTCAATGGACGAGAGAGTTCAGAAGCTTCTTTTGAACAAGGGGTCCTATGTGCAAATGTAACATCACCTAGAATAAAGTTTTGACTTGAAAACTGTTTGATTTCATTTTGTAATATGCTGATAATGCTTAGAATTTCACAATTGACCATGTTTTTGTTCAAAGTAAAAATAAAAAGGTTGAAAACTCTGTTGTGCATAATAATTTGGAACATGCATTTTGAGTGTTTCTTATTTTTAAAAATATACTGTTTTCATAGGCAGTTTGTTCAAAAACATTGCAATTATGCTAGAATAGCATAATAATTTGGAACACAGTGTATTTGGAGATTTAAGATTACACTAACACTGTATACAGCTGTATACTTGTCATACATTACACATTTACTGCTTTTTATATTGTTGTTTAAACCATACTGGGCCTGAGAGCGTTTGTGTCTGCCTCCTGAAATATATATGGAGATTCAGAATGTTTAAACTATGCTATATATACCTTGTATCTGGTGATACTGTACCCTTTTTCAACTTTTTATATTATTGTGTAATACATCCTGAGCCTGTGAGCATCTGTGTATGACTCATGAAATATATACGGAGATTTACAATTATCCCTAGACTGTATAGAGCTGTACTCTTCTGATACAGTACCATATATCTGCTGGTATTTTGGGTACATTTCCACAAAAATTAGTAAGTATGGTGGAAGAGGCCGTGGACGTGGGGGGCCAGCTGGTACTGATGGTGGTGGTGGTGCATCTGCTGGTAGTGCCAAAAGGACAATAGCAGCTAAGGCAGGAGGTGTTGAGCCTGCATCATGGCCTGGCTCCGTAAGGCCTGTAAGGCTCCCTTTTCTGGGAGTAGGTAGACTGCTTTTAAAGCCAAAGCATCAGGAACTGGTTTTGCCTTACGTTGCTGAAACAGCCTCCAGCTCTATCGCCTCCTCTTCTGAAGTTTCAAAAAATGCAAGCACTTAGTCATCAGTGTAGGCTTCTGATCAGGAGCAACCCCTTTCCTTGGGTCCTTCACCCACACCAAAAGTGAAGGAGGCAGCAGCCCACACTTCAGATTACTCCATGGAGCTCTTTTCACATACCATGCCTGGGTTCATTCTAAATGGGGCACATTATATATGGAGCATTATTTGAGCCCATAACACAATGGAGCATCATCCATGGGGCCCATCATATACTGGAGCATTCTAAATGGGGCAGATCAGACACTGGAGCAGCATCTATGGGGTCCATTATACACTGGAGCATTAGAAATGGGGCCCATTATATATGGAGCATTATTTAGGCCCATAACACAATGGAGCATCATCCATGGGGCCCATCATATACTGGAGCATTCTAAATGGGGCAGATTATATATGGAGCATTATTTGGGCCCATCATACACTGGAGCATCATCCATGAGGCCCATCATATACTGGAGCATTCCAAATGGGGGACATCAGACACGGGAGCAGCATCTATGGGGCCCATTATACACTGGAGTATTAGAAATGGGGCCCATTATATATGGAGTATTATTTGGACCCATAACACACTGGAGCATCATCCATGGAGACCATCATATACTGTAGCATTATGTGGAGCTCATAATATACTGTATGGAACATTATATGGGACCAATTATTCTGTATGCAGAAATATATGGGGCTCATTATTCTGTATGGCGCACCATGTGGTGGCCATAATACTGTATGGAGTAATATACTGTCCGTTCTTTGAGCTATTGTAGAATTTAAAATAAATATCAGTCATGTCACGTAAAAAGTGAAGTACTTTACATTGTACTATACCTATATATCTGTGCCGTATCAGAGCATCATGAATTGTGGTATGTGTTAAAGGGGCGCACTGACACTCTTTGGCCAGGGGTACACGAAAACCTGGAGCCAGCCCTACTCCTCCCACAAATTTAGCCAAATAACCCCCAATTTTCAGTGCGTAACTATTACTATAAAGTAAATTAAGGTTGACAAGCTTAAGTAATAAGAATTGATGTTGTTGGCATTGAAATGGGCACTGTAGGTATGTTTACTTTCCTCCACTCCCTGCCTACTTTGCATCCCCATTACTTGCATTGGGTTTCCTGTTTCAGTCGGACCCCGACTTTTCCCTATAGTCGGCCGATTTCGTTCGACTCGACTTTTGAGAAAGTCGGGTTTCATGAAACCCGACTCCAGCCTAAAAAAGGCAAAGTCGCTCATCTCTAGTAATGACGTTAGTGTGGGTTCCCTTAATGCTACACAATTTGCCCCTAATCTCCAGGATCTCTTGGGGCAGCCAGGTCAGGCTCCTTATTTGTTGTTCCAGAGGTTGCCACATCTTGACTGCACACCATACCTGTCAGGACAAGGGTTTCTCATTCCAGGACTCAAGTTTCTGCCACAACATCCAGAAAGCTCATGTTGGGGTTGGAAAGTAGGCATTCTTTTAGAGCCTAGCTTAGATAGGAATCTCTCAGTTCAGCAGCCAGTTGATCCCTCAGGACTTCATCTAGTGGTCTCAGCCCTCATTATTCATCTTGTGTCTTTTTGGCAATGTGGGCTGTCACTTCCTGCAGGGCGTTTACACACTGAACCACAGTCTCACAATTTCAGTAGACCCAGCGGAACAAGCAAAAACATACAGTGGGTACGGAAAGTATTCAGACCCCTTTAAATTTTTCATTGTTTGTTTCATTGCATCCATTTGGTAAATTCAAAAAAAGGTCATTTTTCTCATTAATGTACACTCTGCACCCCATTTTGACTGAAAAAAAACAGAAATGTAGAAATTTTTGCAAATCTATTAAAAAAGAAAAACTGAAATATCACATGGTCATAAGTAGAGTTGAGCGAAACGGGTCGAAAAAATTCAAAAGTCGCCGACTTTTGGCAAAGTCGGGTTTCATGAAACGAAACCCGACCCTAGGATGAGGTCGGCCACGAGGTCGGCGACTTACGCGCCAAAGTCGCGTTTCAAAAGTTTGTTTTGCGCTCTTTTTCAGCCAATCAGGATCCACGGACACTGTGGGCAACGTGATGACCTAGGCACGGGTCACCACCATCTTTCAGAAGGGCATGCAAGTGATTGGCTTGCTTTGGTGGGCGTCACAGGGGGTATAAAAGGGCGTGCACGCCGACCGCCATCTTACTTCTGCCGATCTTAGTATAGGGAGAGGTTGCTGCTGATTCTGTAGGGAGAGCGTTAGGCAGGGAAGAAGACAAAAAAACTGCTTCTGCTGCTAGCGATTTGGCCTGCACAACACACAAGTCACTGTGTGTGCAGTGCAAGGGGAGGCTATATTGTGGTGTATCAGTGGTGTTGGTTGTTGGGCTGCCTTCTAAGGCTTCCTGACACGCTGGCATTGCTGTTTACCCACTGCTCCGCAAACTGCTTTTTTAAAAGCAATCCAATCTCCCTTATCCTCTCGTCACTTTGGTCACAGGCAGCTGTGCCATCGAGCGTGTCACATAGCGCTCAGATATCAGTGGGCCTCACACAATCCACAAGTGTCCAGTGTCCAAAAGTGTACGCAGAGATTCAAAATCTCCATTATCCTCTCGTCACTTTGGTCACAGGCAGCTGTGCCATCGAGCGTGTCACATAGCGCTCAGATATCAGTGGGCCTCACACAATCCACAAGTGTCCAGTGTCCAAAAGTGTACGCAGAGATTCAAAATCTCCATTATCCTCTCGTCACTTTGGTCACAGGCAGCTGTGCCATCGAGCGTGTCACATAGCGCTCAGATATCAGTGGGCCTCACACAATCCACAAGTGTCCAGTGTCCAAAAGTGTACGCAGAGATTCAAAATCTCCATTATCCTCTCGTCACTTTGGTCACAGGCAGCTGTGCCATCGAGCGTGTCACATAGCGCTCAGATATCAGTGGGCCTCACACAATCCACAAGTGTCCAGTGTCCAAAAGTGTACGCAGAGATTCAAAATCTCCATTATCCTCTCGTCACTTTGGTCACAGGCAGCTGTGCCATCGAGCGTGTCACATAGCGCTCAGATATCAGTGGGCCTCACACAATCCACAAGTGTCCAGTGTCCAAAAGTGTACGCAGAGATTCAAATTCTCCATTATCCTCTCGTCACTTTGGTCACAGGCAGCTGTGCCATTGAGCGTGTCACATAGCGCTCAGATATCAGTGGGCCTCACACAATCCACAAGTGTCCAGTGTCCAAAAGTGTACGCAGAGATTCAAAATCTCCATTATCCTCTCGTCACTTTGGTCACAGGCAGCTGTGCCATCGAGCGTGTCACATAGCGCTCAGATATCAGTGGACCTCACACAATCCACAAGTGTCCAGTGTCCAAAAGTGTACTCAGAGATTCAAAATCTCCATTATCCTCTCGTCACTTTGGTCACAGGCAGCTGTGCCATCGAGCGTGTCACATAGCGCTCAGATATCAGTGGGCCTCACACAATCCACAAGTGTCCAGTGTCCAAAAGTGTACGCAGAGATTCAAAATCTCCATTATCCTCTCGTCACTTTGGTCACAGGCAGCTGTGCCATCGAGCGTGTCACATAGCGCTCAGATATCAGTGGGCCTCACACAATCTACAAGTGTCCAGTGTCCAAAAGTGTACGCAGAGATTCAAAATCTCCATTATCCTCTCGTCACTTTGGTCACAGGCAGCTGTGCCATCGAGCGTGTCACATAGCGCTCAGATATCAGTGGGCCTCACACAATCTACAAGTGTCCAGTGTCCAAAAGTGTACGCAGAGATTCAAAATCTCCATTATCCTCTCGTCACTTTGGTCACAGGCAGCTGTGCCATCGAGCGTGTTACATAGCGCTCAGATATCAGTGGGCCTCACACAATCTACAAGTGTCCAGTGTCCAAAAGTGTACGCAGAGATTCAAAATCTCCATTATCCTCTCGTCACTTTGGTCACAGGCAGCTGTGCCATCGAGCGTGTCACATAGCGCTCAGATATCAGTGGGCCTCACACAATCCACAAGTGTCCAGTGTCCAAAAGTGTACGCAGAGATTCAAAATCTCCATTATCCTCTCGTCACTTTGGTCACAGGCAGCTGTGCCATCGAGCGTGTCACATAGCGCTCAGATATCAGTGGGCCTCACACAATCCACAAGTGTCCAGTGTCCAAAAGTGTACGCAGAGATTCAAAATCTCCATTATCCTCTCGTCACTTTGGTCACAGGCAGCTGTGCCATCGAGCGTGTCACATAGCGCTCAGATATCAGTGGGCCTCACACAATCTACAAGTGTCCAGTGTCCAAAAGTGTACGCAGAGATTCAAAATCTCCATTATCCTCTCGTCACTTTGGTCACAGGCAGCTGTGCCATCGAGCGTGTCACATAGCGCTCAGATATCAGTGGGCCTCACACAATCCACAAGTGTCCAGTGTCCAAAAGTGTACGCAGAGATTCAAAATCTCCATTATCCTCTCGTCACTTTGGTCACAGGTAGCTGTGCCATCGAGCGTGTCACATAGCGCTCAGATATCAGTGGGCCTCACACAATCTACAAGTGTCCAGTGTCCAAAAGTGTACGCAGAGATTCAAAATCTCCATTATCCTCTCGTCACTTTGGTCACAGGCAGCTGTGCCATCGAGCGTGTTACATAGCGCTCAGATATCAGTGGGCCTCACACAATCTACAAGTGTCCAGTGTCCAAAAGTGTACGCAGAGATTCAAAATCTCCATTATCCTCTCGTCACTTTGGTCACAGGCAGCTGTGCCATCGAGCGTGTCACATAGCGCTCAGATATCAGTGGGCCTCACACAATCCACAAGTGTCCAGTGTCCAAAAGTGTACGCAGAGATTCAAAATCTCCATTATCCTCTCGTCACTTTGGTCACAGGCAGCTGTGCCATCGAGCGTGTTACATAGCGCTCAGATATCAGTGGGCCTCACACAATCTACAAGTGTCCAGTGTCCAAAAGTGTACGCAGAGATTCAAAATCTCCATTATCCTCTCGTCACTTTGGTCACAGGCAGCTGTGCCATCGAGCGTGTCACATAGCGCTCAGATATCAGTGGGCCTCACACAATCCACAAGTGTCCAGTGTCCAAAAGTGTACGCAGAGATTCAAAATCTCCATTATCATCTCGTCACTTTGGTCACAGGCAGCTGTGCCATCGAGCGTGTCACATAGCGCTCAGATATCATTGGGCCTCACACAATCCAAAAGTGTCCACTGTCCACAAGTGTGTGCAGAAATTCTAAATCTCCCCTGTCCTATAGACACCTTGTACCTTGTTTTACATTACTATATAGTTTGTTGGACTTTGTCTACATTTCTACCAAAAATGAGGAAGGCTGGTGGAAGAGGCCGTGGAATTGGGCGGGGGTTGGCAGCTGGTAATGATGGTGTTGGTGGTGGATCTGATGGTAGTGGCAAGAGCAAAATAGGACCGAATGCAGGAGGTGCTGACCCTGCGTCATCGTCTGGCTACATAAGGCCTCGAACGCTTAGTTTTCTAGGAGTTGGCAAACCGCTTTTAAAGGCAGAGCATCAGGAAAAAGTTTTGTCTTACATTGCTGACTCAGCTTCCAGCTCTATCGCCTCCTCTTCTTCAGTTGTAAAAAGTAAAAGCACTGAGTCGTCATTGGAGGCTCATGTTCATGAACCACACCTTTCCTTGTGTCCTTCACCCCAACCAAGATTGAAGGATGACGCAGGCCATACTACTGATTACTCCATGGAGCTGTTTTCACATACCATGCCTGGATTATCAAGTCAAATGGTGAATTACCCAGGCCAAGATGAATCTGACATGGAGTGCACTGATGCACAGCCGCTGATGGATGATTCTGCTGGTACATTCACTCAGAGCACTACATTGTCCTCGCAGTGTACAGAGCCAGATTTTGACCCTGATGAGACTCAGGTGCCCCTTCCCGTACACTATACCACCATACACGGTGACACAGAGAAAGGTGCACATGACATAGAAGAGGAGGTGATGGATGACCCAGTTGTTGACCCAGATTGGCATCCATTGGGGGAAGAGGGTGCTGCTTCCAATAGCTCAGATGAGGAGCATCCACAGCAGACATCGACATCGCAACAGCTGTTATCTGGCAGGCCCGGAGCACTCCAAAGACAGGTTCCAAACATCAAAAGAGTTGCTGGACAGCTTGTCCAGAGGGTCAAAAGATCACAGCGTGCTAGGCCGCAAAATGTCTGCCAAAGTAGGAAGAGTGCAGTGTGGCACTTTTTTGAACAAAATCCTCATGATCAGGCCAAGGTTATCTGTAAGAAGTGCGCAAAGACCTTTAGCCGAGGGAAAAATCTGAAAAATTTGAATACCAGTTGCATGCTTAGACATTTAACCAGCATGCACTTGCAAGCGTGGACACAACACCAAACCTCAAGTGCCACATGTGCAACTGATCACAACGAAGGTAGTCAGCAACGCTACATTGTTTCCCCCACTGTAAGCCCACCGGTTAGCACAGCAGCAAATGTTGAGGTGTCGTTGCAAGGCCACAGCAGTCAGGGAATCCCACTGTTATATCAACGAAAGACTGATTCTAGGCCATCAGAAAGAACACCAACTCCATCACCATCATCAACCCTCTCTCAGTCCGCCCTGTCCACCGCTACTTCCACCATATGCAGCTCTCAAGTCCAGCTCACCCTCCCAGACACTATGAGTAGGTCAAGAAAGTACTCAGTCTCTCATCCGCGTACACTGGGTTTGAACGCCCACATTGCCAAACTAATCTCGTTTGAGATGATGCCCTTTCGGTTGGTGGAAAGCACAGCTTTCCGCGAACTCATGGCCTATGCAGTACCAAGCTATGACCTACCCAGTCGCCACTTCTTCTCTCGCAAAGCCATCCCAGCCCTCCACCATCATGTGAAAGACCGCATTGTCCATGCACTCAAGCAGTCAGTGAGCAGAAAGGTGCACCTCACAACTGATGCATGGTCCAGTCGGCATGGCCAGGGCCGTTACGTGTCCATCACTGCGCACTGGGTTAATGTGGTGGATGCAGGGTCCACAGGGGACAGCGGTGGTGGGACAGTGCTGCCTAGCCCACGGTATAGGAAACAGTTGGCTGTAGGCGTTCGACCCTCCTCCTCCTCCTCCTCCTCCTCCAGAAGCGAAAGCTCGTCCACAGAGCGCAGTCGTACGAGCACTCCATCTGCAGCTGCCACTGTTGCACACGATGTGTCCCCCTATCGAGCAGCTAGTGGAAAGCATCAGCAGGCTGTGTTGCAGATGATGTGTTTGGGCGACAGACACACCGCCGAGGTGCTGGCCGAGTACTTGAAGCGACAAACTGAGTCATGGCTGGGCAGTGTACATCTTGAGGCAGGCAAGGTAGTTAGTGATAACGGCCGTAATTTTGTGGCAGCCATAGCCCTTTCAAAACTCAGCCACATACCTTGCTTGGCTCACACCTTGAACCTGGTGGTGCAGTGCTTCCTCAAAAATTATCCGGAGTTAACAGCCCTGCTCCAGAAGGTGCGAAGACTGTGCGCGCACATCCGCCGGTCGCCTGTACACTCCGTTCGTATGCAGAAGCTGCAGCGATTGCTCCACCTTCCCAACCACCGCCTCATTATCGACATTGCAACAAGGTGGAACTCCACCCTGCACATGGTGGAGCGGCTGTGCGAGCAGAGGCAGGCCATAATGCATTTGTGGGAGGATACACGGCCAGGCACTTTGAGAGCAGACATGGAGTTGACAGGCGTGCAGTGGTCGAAGCTGAAAGACCTTTGTAAAGTCCGTCAGTGTTTTGAGGAATGCACACGGCTGGTAAGCGCAGACGACGCCATCCTAAGCATGAGCATCCCACTTATGCGTCTGCTCATGCAAACTTTGACGCACCTTAAGGAGCAGGCGTCTGCAGCCAATGTTGATGAGGAGGAAGAGGAGGATGGAATCCTTGATGACATTCAGCCATTGTCTGCTCAGGGACCTCTCCTGGACGAGGTGGAGGAAGAAGAGGAGGAGGAGGAGGAGGATGATGGGGATGATTACTTAGGGGAGGAGGATGCATCTCGTGGGGCAAGTGAAAATGTTGGCGTGGCAAGGTCTGGTACAGGGTTTGTGCGTGACTGGAGGGATGTGGATTTGCCAGAAAGTGCTCCTCCACCCAGCACTCGCAGTGCATCATTGACACCGGGAACATTGGCCCACATGTCAGATTATGCCTTGCGGATCCTAAAAAGGGACCCCCGCATTGCCAAAATGATGAACGATGATGACTACTGGTTGGCCAGCATCCTGGATCCACGCTATAAAGGCAAATTACAAAACATCATGCCACAGGAGAACCTTGACCTAATATTGGCTAATAAACAAGCAACTCTGGTAAATCGGTTGCTTGAGGCATTCCCAGCACACAGCAGCGGTGATGGTTCTCACACGAGCCGTACGGGCCGGGGGCAGCTTGGCAGAGGTGTTCGTGGTGCACACAGCAGAAGTGGCGTTGGAGACAGGGGTTTCATGACAATGTTGTGGACTGATTTTTCAAATACCGCTCACACAACTGGTAATACTGCATCGATGGAAAGTGACAGGAGACAGCAGTTGTCAACTATGGTTACAAACTACTTTTCCTCCCATATCGATGTTCTCCCACACAGGTTATTCCCCTTTGACTATTGGGCCGCTAAACTGGACACCTGGCCTGAATTGGCCCAATATGCCTTACAGGAGCTCGCTTGCCCAGCTGCAACTGTGCTATCGGAAAGAGTCTTCAGTGCAGCTGGATCAATCCTGACAGAAAAAAGGACCCGTCTGTCAACCCAAAATGTGGATGATCTAACCTTCATTAAAATGAACCACGCATGGGTTTCCAAGGATTTTGTCCCACCTTCCCCTGATGACACATAGGGTGACAGAAAAATGGCCTGCTTTGGTCCACCTCTTCCTGGTACTTCACCTATTTCGCCTTTTGCATCAGCTGAATGTCCAACATCAACATATGCCACTTTCTAAAACTCCCTAACTGTGCTGCTTCCCCCCCCATGGCCGGGGTAACCACCTAGCGCACGACACCGTGCGAGTGCCGTTGCCCTGGACAGGTGTGTAGGCCGACTCTTGGGCGCGGGCACTGGCACAGGGTCCCTCATAGTGCAATCAAGTGTCTCTGACGGTGGTGGTGCACACCCGCCGTCAGACACACCGCTGTACTATGAGGGGCCCAGTGCCAGTACCGACGCCCAAGAGTGGGCCCCCCTTGCTTGGGCAGGGCCCCAGCATTTGCAATCTTTACCTCTCCCTGCTCCTCCGCTGTGTAATCTGGGCCGTCAAATCCATACTGTGCCTGACACCGTCTGAGCCTGCCTCCTGAGACATATATTTTGAATGTGTACGCTATCCATACATGTTATCCAGGGATACGGTACCCTTTCTAACCTTTGTGCAATGACGTGCAATCCATACTGGGCCTAACACCGTCTGAGCCTGCCTCATGCTGTATAGACATATATTTTGAATGTGTACGCTATCCATACATGTTATCCGGGGATACGGTACCCTTTCTAACCTTTGTGCAATGACGTGCAATCCATACTGGGCCTAACACCGTCTGAGCCTGCCTCATGCTGTATAGACATATATTTTGAATGTGTACGCTATCCATACATGTTATCCGGGGATACGGTACTCTTTCTAACCTTTGTGCAATGACGTGCAATAAATACTGGGCCTAACACCGTCTGAGCCTGCCTCATGCTGTATAGACATATATTTTGAATGTGTACGCTATCCATACATGTTATCCGGGGATACGGTACCCTTTCTAACCTTTGTGCAATGACGTGCAATCCATACTGGGCCTAACACCGTCTGAGCCTGCCTCATGCTGTATAGACATATATTTTGAATGTGTACGCTATCCATACATGTTATCCGGGGATACGGTACCCTTTCTAACCTTTGTGCAATGACGTGCAATCCATACTGGGCCTAACACCGTCTGAGCCTGCCTCATGCTGTATAGACATATATTTTGAATGTGTATGCTATCCATACATGTTATCCGGGGATACGGTACCCTTTCTAACCTTTGTGCAATGACGTGCAATCCATACTGGGCCTAACACCGTCTGAGCCTGCCTCATGCTGTATAGACATATATTTTGAATGTGTACGCTATCCATACATGTTATCCGGGGATACGGTACCCTTTCTAACCTTTGTGCAATGACGTGCAATCCATACTGGGCCTAACAACGTCTGAGCCTGCCTCATGCTGTATAGACATATATTTTGAATGTGTACGCTATCCATACATGTTATCCGGGGATACGGTACCCTTTCTAACCTTTGTGCAATGACGTGCAATCCATACTGGGCCTAACACCGTCTGAGCCTGCCTCATGCTGTATAGACATATACTTTGAATGTGTACGCTATCCATACATGTTATCCGGGGATACGGTACCCTTTCTAACCTTTGTGCAATGACGTGCAATCCATACTGGGCCTAACACCGTCTGAGCCTGCCTCATGCTGTATAGACTTATATTTTGAATGTGTACGCTATCCATACATGTTATCCGGGGATACGGTACCCTTTCTAACCTTTGTGCAATGACGTGCAATCCATACTGGGCCTAACACCGTCTGAGCCTGCCTCATGCTGTATAGACATATATTTTGAATGTGTACGCTATCCATACATGTTATCCGGGGATACGGTACCCTTTCTAACCTTTGTGCAATGACGTGCAATCCATACTGGGCCTAACACCATCTGAGCCTGCCTCATGCTGTATAGACATATATTTTGAATGTGTACGCTATCCATACATGTTATCCGGGGATACGGTACCCTTTCTAACCTTTGTGCAATGACGTGCAATCCATACTGGGCCTAACACCGTCTGAGCCTGCCTCATGCTGTATAGACATATATTTTGAATGTGTACGCTGTCCATACATGTTATCCAGGGATACGGTACCCTTTCTAACCTTTGTGCAATGACGTGCAATCCATACTGGGCCTAACACCGTCTGAGCCTGCCTCATGCTGTATAGACATATATTTTGAATGTGTACGCTATCCATACATGTTATCCGGGGATACGGTACCCTTTCTAACCTTTGTGCAATGACGTGCAATCCATACTGGGCCTAACACCGTCTGAGCCTGCCTCATGCTGTATAGACATATATTTTGAATGTGTATGCTATCCATACATGTTATCCGGGGATACGGTACCCTTTCTAACCTTTGTGCAATGACGTGCAATCCATACTGGGCCTAACACCGTCTGAGCCTGCCTCATGCTGTATAGACATATATTTTGAATGTGTACGCTATCCATACATGTTATCCGGGGATACGGTACCCTTTCTAACCTTTGTGCAATGACGTGCAATCCATACTGGGCCTAACAACGTCTGAGCCTGCCTCATGCTGTATAGACATATATTTTGAATGTGTACGCTATCCATACATGTTATCCGGGGATACGGTACCCTTTCTAACCTTTGTGCAATGACGTGCAATCCATACTGGGCCTAACACCGTCTGAGCCTGCCTCATGCTGTATAGACATATACTTTGAATGTGTACGCTATCCATACATGTTATCCGGGGATACGGTACCCTTTCTAACCTTTGTGCAATGACGTGCAATCCATACTGGGCCTAACACCGTCTGAGCCTGCCTCATGCTGTATAGACTTATATTTTGAATGTGTACGCTATCCATACATGTTATCCGGGGATACGGTACCCTTTCTAACCTTTGTGCAATGACGTGCAATCCATACTGGGCCTAACACCGTCTGAGCCTGCCTCATGCTGTATAGACATATATTTTGAATGTGTACGCTATCCATACATGTTATCCGGGGATACGGTACCCTTTCTAACCTTTGTGCAATGACGTGCAATCCATACTGGGCCTAACACCATCTGAGCCTGCCTCATGCTGTATAGACATATATTTTGAATGTGTACGCTATCCATACATGTTATCCGGGGATACGGTACCCTTTCTAACCTTTGTGCAATGACGTGCAATCCATACTGGGCCTAACACCGTCTGAGCCTGCCTCATGCTGTATAGACATATATTTTGAATGTGTACGCTATCCATACATGTTATCCAGGGATACGGTACCCTTTCTAACCTTTGTGCAATGACGTGCAATCCATACTGGGCCTAACACCGTCTGAGCCTGCCTCATGCTGTATAGACATATATTTTGAATGTGTACGCTATCCATACATGTTATCCGGGGATACGGTACCCTTTCTAACCTTTGTGCAATGACGTGCAATCCATACTGGGCCTAACAACGTTTGAGCCTGCCTCATGCTGTATAGACATATATTTTGAATGTGTACGCTATCCATACATGTTATCCGGGGATGCGGTACCCTTTCTAACCTTTGTGCAATGACGTGCAATCCATACTGGGCCTAACACCGTCTGAGCCTGCCTCATGCTGTATAGACATATATTTTGAATGTGTACGCTATCCATACATGTTATCCGGGGATACGGTACCCTTTCTAACCTTTGTGCAATGACGTGCAATCCATACTGGGCCTAACACCGTCTGAGCCTGCCTCATGCTGTATAGACATATATTTTGAATGTGTACGCTATCCATACATGTTATCCGGGGATACGGTACCCTTTCTAACCTTTGTGCAATGACGTGCAATCCATACTGGGCCTAACACCGTCTGAGCCTGCCTCATGCTGTATAGACATATATTTTGAATGTGTACGCTATCCTTACATGTTATCCGGGGATACGGTACCCTTTCTAACCTTTGTGCAATGACGTGCAATCCATACTGGGCCTAACACCGTCTGAGCCTGCCTCATGCTGTATAGACATATATTTTGAATGTGTACGCTATCCATACATGTTATCCGGGGATACGGTACCCTTTCTAACCTTTGTGCAACGACGTGCAATCCATACTGGGCCTAACACCGTCTGAGCCTGCCTCATGCTGTATAGACATATATTTTGAATGTGTACGCTATCCATACATGTTATCCGGGGATACGGTACCCTTTCTAACCTTTGTGCAATGACGTGCAATCCATACTGGGCCTAACACCGTCTGAGCCTGCCTCATGCTGTATAGACATATATTTTGAATGTGTACGCTATCCATACATGTTATCCGGGGATACGGTACCCTTTCTAACCTTTGTGCAATGACGTGCAATCCATACTGGGCCTAACACCGTCTGAGCCTGCCTCATGCTGTATAGACATATATTTTGAATGTGTACGCTATCCATACATGTTATCCAGGGATACGGTACCCTTTCTAACCTTTGTGCAATCACGTGCAATCCTTACTGGGCGTGAGAACGGCTGGCGAACTGTTAAGCAAGCTACAGCACCTGTCCAGACAAGTACAGGGATTCCCTAGCGAGGAGACTTATTTGATTGTTTTCAATGTTGGGACAGCAATTTTTGGGGAGCACTATACTCTGGAGAATGATAGATGGGGCCCACCATACACTGGAACATTCCAAAGGTGGACATCAGACACTGGAGCAGCATTTACAGGGCCCATTATACACTAGAGCATTAGAAATGGGGCCCATTATGTTTGGAGCATTATTTGGGCCCATAAGACAGTGGAGCTTCATCCATGGGGACCAACATATACTGTAACATTATGTGGAGCTCATCATATACTGTTTCAAACATTATATGGGACCAATGATTCTGTATGGAGAAATAGATGGGCCTCGTCATGAGATGTAAAAAGTGAGGTATTTTTCATTGTACTATACCGCTATTTATCTGCCGTATCGGAGCATGATGAGTTGTGGTATGTGTTAAAGGGGCGCTCTTTCGCCCAGGGCACATGAAAACCTGCAGCCAGCCCTCCCCCCCACAACTTTAGCCAAATAACACCCATTTTTCAGTGCGTAACTTATATTATGAAGTTAATTAAGGTTGACAAGCTTAAGTAAGAAGAATTGATGCTTTTGGCATTCAAATGGGCACTGTTGGTGTGTTTCCTGTCCTCCTCTCACTGCCGACTTTTATTCCCCATTGACTTATATTGGGTTTCGTGTTTCGGGACGACCCCGACTTTTCCCTATAATCGGACGATCTTGCTCGACCCGACTTTTGGAAAAGTCGGGTTTCACGAAACGAAACGCGACCCTAAAAAAACAAAAGTCGCTCAACTCTAGTCATAAGTATTCAGACCCTTTGCTCAGACACTCATATTTAAGTCAAATGTTGTCCATTTCCTTGTGAACCTCCTTGGGAAGGTTCTACTCCTTCATTGGAGTCAAGCTGTGTTTAATGAAACTGATAGGACTCGATTTGTATAGGCACACGCCTTTCTATATAATAAGACCTCACAGCTCACAGTGCATGTCAGACCAAATGAGAATCATGAGGTCAAAGGAACTGGCCAAGGAGCTCAGAGACAGAATTGTGGCAAGGCACACATCTGGCCAAGGTTACTAAAGAATTTCTGCAGTACTAAAGGTTCCTAAGAGCACAGTGGCCTCCATATTCCATAAGTGGAAGAAGTTTGGTACCACCAGAAGTCTTCCTAGACCTGGCCGTCCAGCCAAACTGAGCAATTGTGCGAGAAGAGCCTTGGTGAGAGAGGTAAAGAAGGACCCCAAGATCACTGTGACTGAGATCCACAGATGCAGTAGGGAGATGAGAGAAAGTTCCACAAAGTCAACTATTACTGCAGCCCTCCACCAGTCGGGCCTTTATGGCAGAGTGGCCTGACCATGAGTGGAGAAAAAAGATTTGATGTTATTATTCATATTCTCTGAAAAAAGGCCCAGAAAGCAAAAATTCTGCCGGGGTATGTAAACTTTTGAGCACAACTGAACATCAAGAGGCAAGAGATACAGTGGGGTCTTATCAAACTCATTGGGTGCTACAGTGGATATAAAATGTCTACACCCCCCCATTAAAATGCCAGGTTCTTGTCATGTACAGCTCCATCCGCGCCTGTTAAAGGAACATGATGGCTGATTAAATCAGTCATCATGTGAGGAGAAATATGTTGGCTCAAAGGTAGTGACACGACCTTTGACGTAAATGTACGCTAAAGTCCCGGAAGGGGTTAAATTTGGCACAAACGTAACCTTAACGAATCTGAAGGTCCCTCAAAAATTGATGAAAAGACAAGAAGAAAATTAATCCAGAAGGCTGATAAAAGACCGACAGCAATATTTAAGGAGCTGCAATTTCAGGCAAGTACTAGTTGTGTATTGCATGTGACAATAATCTCACATTTTCTTCATGTCTGACCTGTGGAGTAGGGTGGAAAGACAGAACCCTTTCCATACCAAGACAAACATCCAAGCCAGGGTATGTTTTGCCAAAACCTGCAGCGATTTTGCCAAAAGCATGTGGAAAAACTTGTCATGGTCTAGTGAGACCAAGGTTGAACTTTTTGGTCATAATTCCAAAAAGCATATTTTGTGCAAAGCTAGCATTGTACATCACCAAAAAAACACCATATCCACAGTCAAGCATGGTGGAGGCAGCATTATGCTTTGGTGCTGTTTTTAGCAGCTGGGACTGCAGCTTTAGTCAAGGTGAAGAGAATTACGAACAATTCTAAATATCAGTTAATTTTGACACAAAACCTTAAGGCTTCTGCCAATAAGCTGACTATCAATAGGAATTTCACCTTTCAGCACAACATCGACCCTAAGAATACCTCCAAATAAGCAAAAGAATAGCTTCTCCTGAAGGGGATAAAAGTTTTGTAATTGTCCAGCCACAGCCCAAACATATATCCGATTAAAAATCTGAGGGTTGCCCTGAAGAGGGCACTGAACACAGAAGATACCATCACAATCTGACATATTTGGTGTGCTACTGCAAGGAAGAGTGGGCAAAGATTTCCAATTCTAGATGTTTTCTTTGTAAACCAAGCATATTTTAAATCTATTTTTGCTGAAATCTCCTTCAAAAACATCATTTGTAACAAAATTAAGGAATTAAAGTCCGTCATTTAAAAAAAATACTTGTGACATGAGATAGAGACATTTTAAAAGTTCTAAAATGAAGCAGACCAAGTGTTCAACTAAAAGCTGTTCAATGCAAAACTCAAGATGGATTCATAGACTTTCTATTGAACCTATTTTTATTCTAGGAGGAAAGCAGTGTTTGGCTGAGTGCTTCTTTCCCTCATTTTAGCAAACAGTGGGTTTTTTTATAACCTGAACCCCACCAATCAAAACTTTTAACATGTCTATATGACATGTCAAACGTTTTTCAAATAACAGTCACACTTTAAAACTGAACTTTAAAATTGATGGCATATCATTAAAATAGGTCTTCAATGTCTCATCATTGGGGTGCGATGCCCGTCACCCCTGCCAATCAGCTGTGTCAGCCATGGTCGTAACTGCTCAGTTGCGGAGCTGCACAACACAACTCCCTTGAAGGAATAGTGGCCACAGCTGGGTACCGCACATCCACATCCTACTGATACAAATAGGTGGCAGAAGTGCAGTACCTGACTGTGGCCACTATACAGTGCTGTTCCACAACTGAGCAGTTCCTGCAGCTGCCAACATTGGGAACAGCTGATCGACGGGGTTAGCGATTGTCACACCTCCACCCATCAAACATAGATGACATATCTTAAAGATAGGCCATCAATGTTAAAGTCCCGGACAACCCATTTAATAAAAATAAAGATTGAGTAAGATTGGGCTAATTTATTAACAGGTGCACACCTCTTAATAATATACAGCATGTACATTGCTTGTAACATCTGTAAGGAGTTTGTATGTTCTCCCCATGTTTGCGTGGGTTTCCTCCATTTCATCCCACACTCCAAAGACATACTGGTAGGGAATTTAGATTGTGAGCCCTAATGGGGACAATGATGATGAGGTCTGTAAAGTGCTGTGGAATAGATGGTGCCATATAAGTGAGATAAACAATAAATAAAGCTGAAATATTTTTGTCGCCCACGTTACAAACAGTTCCATTTCCCAAGAATGAGTCTCACAATAAATTCAGTGCATTCTTCTACAGAATGCTACTACAAAGTGACTTTATCCTTCAAATCCCATTAATCACATTACATTGTGTTAAACCTATGCGTGACACTTGGAGATGTTTTGTCTTCTCCTGTTAATTTGTCAAAGCATGTAAAATTACTTGGCATCACAGGGATGTTGGAGAGCTTTACCTTAATATGCAAAGTACTTAACGAGCAGGAAGATGGGTGTTTGCCTAAAATGTTTCAAAGCCACATGCAGAGTTAATAGGGTGTGGAGGAAGAAACTGTAACTAGCCTGTTGGGATATTCTAGAGGGTTGGAAAAAACAGGATCTATGTTTTCTTTAGAATATGGAAATGCCATAGTAATTAAGGAAAACCACAATTTGGTCATTTAATAGCAAAAAGGATACAGAACACTTAGTCTGTTAGGCTGCTGTTAAAAAAAACAGCTTTTAGTAAGTACTTATGCTGAACATTTAAAAGAGTTTATATTAGTTTAGCAAAATGTTGTTACCTGAATTTGTTTTGGGCAAAGTTCTCAGTTATAATTTACTACGATTTTCATTTTTTTCTTTAATGATTAATTTATTACACAGTATATCAAGACTATTTTAGTTTGCTGTGAATTTAAACGTCATGCCATGGGAAAGAAGTTTTGGGTTGGCAACTTTGATACTAGAAATCAACAGAGCTACAATTGTGTGAGATATGTGGCATAAATGTGTATATCTGTGTCCTCATCAGTAGAGACGAATGAATATGTTCGGAAAACGATTGCCAAACATAAATTTGGCACGAATATGGTACATTCGGATTTGTGATCGGTAACACGAGCATTTTTCTTAAAATCAGAAAAAGTCTGCAACATTCGGTAAAAAATAGAATAAAAGACGGTAATTCATATGCCACGTTCAGTAAAATCACAGCGTGACAGGTTAGAATAGAATATATAGAATAGATATATGCACAAAGAATACATATATATACAATATAAATATATCAGTGACACACACACACATATATATGTATATATATTACACAAATAGATAGAAGAGAACCCGAAAATTCAGTAGCTGCGGTAGTGTAAAATCACTGCAGGAGCTGACAGGATAGAAGAGATGAATTACATTCAGCAAATACATATAGAATAGGTAGATATACAGATGTCTGTGACAAATACAATTAGTACAGTGTGTTTGCAGCTTACTGTACGTGTATTTAATTAATAAAAGATTATTTTTCTGAAAAAAATGGTGTGGGCTCCCGCGTAATTTTCATAACCAGCAGAGGGAAAGACAATGTCTGGGGGCCGATGTTTATAGCCTGGGTAAGGAGTAATACCCATGGAGCTTCTCAGGTGACATCAAGCCCCAAGGTTAGTTAGCCCCAAGCTAACTCCATTGTCACATTCTAAGAAAACACAGATACCCAGAAAAAATTCCTTTAATTGAAAGAAAGACACAGATGCCTTTAATAATCTTAATTAAGCCATGCTTACAATCTTGCCTAATTCAACTGAAGACCTTGTTTTCCTGTAATAAACCAAAAATAATAAAGCAACAATATACCATACCTGTCTGTCATTCTGTCCCATGCCTCAATCCATGTCTGGGGAATAAATAGTTTTCAACCTGGACGATACCAAAATCTGACTGTCCAGGCTGAGAACCACTGGTGACTGAACTTCTGCGATCGCAACCTCAGTGACTAGCGGTGATGTCACTGAGGCTCCGTTCCCAGCTGGGTTGAACTGCGGTGACCTCTGTGAGATCCCCGCTAACACTGTAAGGCTGGTTTCACATTTGCGTTTTTTAGCGCTGGAAAAAAACGCATACGTGCGCATGCGATTTTTCCCCTATATTTAACATGGGTGCGCATACATGCGCGCTTGTAAGCGCATGTATGCGATTTTCATGCGCTGCGTTTTTTTGGGGTGTGCGTTGGTATTTTCCAGACGCTGCATGTTGCATTTTTTGGCCCTGGCAAAAAGCGCATGCGCACGTATGCGCACGTTTTGCGCTAAAAATGGCCATTATAGCCTATGGATGCGCATACGTGCGCACTGGCATGCGCAGGTATGCGATTTTTTAGCGCTGCGTTTTTTGGGTGGTGTCCACTTTTTATCCTAGTTAGAATCTTCTAAAGTCAAAAAAAAAAAGTCTATATAAAGGAGGTGCCTGCCAAAACTCTGCCACTACTACACTGAGAGATTGAAGAGCAGACAGTCAACCAAGAACCCATTATATCAGCGAAGAATGTGAGTATATTACATTATATGCCTGTCCTTTTAAATTATGTATGTACTAATGATTTTTATTATTTTTACATGCAGTATGTCTTCAGAATCCGAGTATTCCCCATCGCGGCAGGAATTGGCGCAAGCAGACCGTGAGGTGATTATTTTCGTGCATCTGGTAAGTATATCTGCTGCTTCTCCAAATCTCTTACGTTTTTTTCAACTTTCTTAAGACATCGTCATCATCATCTGCGGACGGCACTAGTGAGGGCGAAGAGCAGGAGCAGCGAAGCCAAGTCCCGGTGGTGATACGGAATGTAAGTATCAAATGATTTGTAATGTTCTTTATTTTTTATCTTCTATTTTTACTCATTTTTTTGTTTCTTTTTTTGTAACTTTTTATTCAATTTAAATTTGATTATTCTAATGAATGTGTTTTGTCTAGGTTCCACAACGGGATGAAGACGTCTACCTGGATAATGAGCAGCTCATCAGCCTGGTCCAGGAGCGTTCGCCGTTGTGGGACAGCCGTGACCGGCTGTACAAGGACAATGTGGTGACCCGGCGGCTATGGAATGAGGTGGCCGCAGCGTTGATGGATGGCTGGGACAGCGCCACAGCATCCTCCAAAAAGGCGTTTAGTGAGTATTTCCCTGCTCTGTATTGTGCCGCAGTGACTGTTGTCCTTGACGGCACTGTTGGGTTTCGTGCTAGGCGTATTCTAGCAGGAAACCCAACAGTGTCATCGGGGTCTACAGTGACTGCTTTGAGTATTGTATTGCTACATTGTGCCGCAGTGACTGTTGTCCTTGACGGCACTGTTGGGTTTCGTGCTAGGCGTATTCTAGCAGGAAACCCAACAGTGTCATCGGGGTCTACAGTGACTGCTTTGAGTATTGTATTGCTACATTGTGCCGCAGTGACTGTTGTCCTTGACGGCACTGTTGGGTTTCGTGCTAGGCGTATTCTAGCAGGAAACCCAACAGTGTCATCGGTGTCTACAGTGACTGCTTTGAGTATTGTATTGCTACATTGTGCCGCAGTGACTGTTGTCCTTGACGGCACTGTTGGGTTTCGTGCTAGGCGTATTCTAGCAGGAAACCCAACAGTTTCATCGGGGTCTACAGTGACTGCTTTGAGTATTGTATTGCTACATTGTGCCGCAGTGACTGTTGTCCTTGACGGCACTGTTGGGTTTCGTGCTAGGCGTATTCTAGCAGGAAACCCAACATTTTCATCGGGGTCTACAGTGACTGCTTTGAGTATTGTATTGCTACATTGTGCCGCAGTGACTGTTGTCCTTGACGGCACTGTTGGGTTTCGTGCTAGGCGTATTCTAGCAGGAAACCCAACAGTGTCATCGGGGTCTACAGTGACTGCTTTGAGTATTGTATTGCTACATTGTGCCGCAGTGACTGTTGTCCTTGACGGCACTGTTGGGTTTCGTGCTAGGCGTATTCTAGCAGGAAACCCAACAGTGTCATCGGTGTCTACAGTGACTGCTTTGAGTATTGTATTGCTACATTGTGCCGCAGTGACTGTTGTCCTTGACGGCACTGTTGGGTTTCGTGCTAGGCGTATTCTAGCAGGAAACCCAACAGTTTCATCGGGGTCTACAGTGACTGCTTTGAGTATTGTATTGCTACATTGTGCCGCAGTGACTGTTGTCCTTGACGGCACTGTTGGGTTTCGTGCTAGGCGTATTCTAGCAGGAAACCCAACATTTTCATCGGGGTCTACAGTGACTGCTTTGAGTATTGTATTGCTACATTGTGCCACAGTGACTCTTGTCCTTGACGGCACTGTTTTTTTTTATCAACAGTGGACAAAGTCCGAACACGTTGGCGTTCGATCAAGGACCGCTTCAACAGTGATGTTCGTGCTGAGGGCCAGGTTCGCAGTGGATCTGCGTCAAGGACCAGAACTAGATACCGTCACTATCATGCGTTGCAGTTCCTAAGACCGGTCCTTGCCACAAGATCGTAAGTATTATACATTTTGGGTTTTTATTTTTATTAATCTGTGTTTTTCTAATCCACAGCTGATGCTTCTTGTAAAGGCATGGTAGTAATGATTTTCCTTTCTTCCACAGCACCTGGAGCAGCACCCTGCAACCTGGCCCTTGAGCGGTCCTTCCTCGGACGTCCTCTGACCCGTCCCAGCCATCCGACAGCCAGGAAGCACCTTGCAGGTCAACCACACACACAGCTGGTGACCAGGAAGCTGGGCCATCAGGTGTTCCCCTGTCCCAGGTCTCTGCCACTGGTTATGCGGGCACTACCCGCCAGCGGCAGAGGGCCTTGGACAGGAATGTCTTGCCCGAGTTTATGCATTTGAGCGAGACATTTAATTCCAGCCTCAAGTCACTGTCCGACAGAGTTGAAAGCGGTTTTGCCCTCATGGAACGTGGTTTTAACCACTTTGAACACCGCTTCAATTCTGTAGAACAGCGCCTTGACCGTCTGGAGGCCGACCTCAACAGACCAGCACACCATTTTTTTAGTAAGATTGAAAAGGGCATGGCGGAACACCTTAGTCCTGATCAACAGCTGAATGTGCTGCAGGCCTGCAACAATGCTTTCTTGCAGGCTATGCAGCATAATCGGTACGGTCAGCAGTCAGTGGTGTCCTTTCCACCTATGCCACCATTGACTCGCTTCACCTCACTACCGACTTGTGCTGCATACCACTGCACGGACACCTCTATTCAAAGCCAGGACACCCACCGTTACACCACCACAAGTCTGAGTGCAGCTGGTCACTTCACCGACACCACCATGGCAAGCGCTGCTCCTGTCTGGAGCACCACCGCCAATCCCATGCATGCGTGGAGCTCAGCCACCACTAGGCAAACATGGAACAGCCCTGCCGCTACAACAACATGTAGTAGCCCTGCCACCACCACTCTGCAAACCTGGGCCATCACTGCCGCCACCAGTCCTCCTGCAAGGACGAGCACTGACAACGAAGAGCAGCAGCAGCCACCTCAGCAGCAGCAGCCACCTCAGCAGCAGCAGCCACCTCAGCATCAGCCGCCACCTCAGCAGCAGCAGCCACCTCAGCAGCAGCCGCCACCTCAGCAGCAGCAGCAACCACCTCAGCAGCAGCCGCCACCTCAGCAGCAGCCGCCACCTCAGCAGCAGCCGCCACCTCAGCAGCAGCCGCCACCTCTGCAGCAGCAGCCGCCACCTCAGCAGCAGCAGCCATACCAGCAGACGGGGGACCTACATTCCATATTTGCCCCTACTTCAAGGCGAAATCAATCAAGGCGGGCATTGGGACAAAGTCGGTCCAGGCACACAAGCCTACGGCGACATGCCTTTACAACTAATGTAACTGAACAGATTTCCTCTCCTACAAGTGTTCCAAGTTTAATTCCCTTAACTGGACTACCTTCCCCCACAAGTTTTGTTGCCCCTTCCCCTCAAACACCGTCTTCAACTGCAAGTGTTGCATATTCCCTGCACACCCCCAAATTGAAACCATCTGCCCCCAAACGCCGTAAAAAATAATTTTTAGTTTTTTTTTTGTGATAAAAAATAAATTTACATTTGTGGTTCACCATTAATAAGTTTCATTAATGTTGTTTGCGCCGCTCACACACACTGATGGGTAAATACATGTTAAAAACCAACCCAAGGGCTAGTATAGTCATATGTGAAATAACATGGACTAGTATAGTCATTCCAAGGCCTAGTGTAATAACTCTAGTTTTACCAAATAGAATCTGGTTTCATGAAAAACAAACTGTTGAAACTTGTCTAAAAAATAAGTTTCTTTCTAGTTTCACCAGTTTGTTTTTTTGTGAAACAAGATGCTAGTTGTTAAAAATCGAGTTATTACAGTAGGCCTTGGTATGACTATACTAGGCCGTGGTATTTCACATATTACTATACTACTAGCCCCAAGGCCTACTATACTCATATTTGAAATACCACGGCCTAGTATAGTCATTCCAAGGCCTAGTGTAATAACTCTAGTTTTAACAAATAGAATCTGGTTTCATGAAAAACAAATTGTTGAAACTTGTCTAAAAAATAAGTTTCTTTCTAGTTTCACCACTTTGTTTTTTGTGAAACAAGATGCTAGTTGTTAAAAATCTAGTTATTACAGTAGGCCTTGGTATGACTATACTAGACAGTGGTATTTCACATATTACTATACTACTAGCCCCAAGGCCTACTGTACTCATATTTGAAATACCACGGCCTAGTATAGTCATTCCAAGGCCTAGTGTAATAACTTGTAATGGAGCAGATTACATGAGCAGATTACATTCATCCACTCAATGCTGACTTGTATTCCCCATGGACTTTCATTGGGGTTGGGTTTTGAGGGTTGTGTTTTGAGAAAATCACATACTTTGTTTTAAACTAGTTGCACAATTTTCTCTTGAAAAAAAATGGTTTCCTGATTCATGGCCTGCAGCTTTGCTCATTCCAATATATTTCACGCAGACTAGCAATGCTGCATTTTAACTCGTATGTGTATTTACCTGCCCAGGTGTGTGAACATAACAAAATTCAGTTATACATGGGAATTTTTTTAATTAATTGGAGTTTAAAAAATATAGTGCACTCAGTAATGGTATCAAATAAGGATTTTTATTACCATAAACAACAACATTACACCATTTCATCTTGCCAGTGCACCCGTCCTACATCAGAAATAAAGTAGGCCGCAAATTTGTCCCTCATTTGGCCAACTTCAACGGATGACCTGAGAGTGTGCTGAGTGAATTCAGGCAATGGGTTAGGAGCATCATCGTCCAGTTCAAAGGTCGGGTGCTCTTTAGCCATCACAAAGTTATGTAGAACCACACAGGCCTTCACCACCTCATCGACTGTTTCAAGTTTAAGATTAATGGCCGTGCCCAGAATTCGCCATCTGGAAACAAGAATCCCAAAAGCACACTCGACAGTTCTTCTGGCCCTGGTCAGCCTGTAATTAAAAATTTTTTTGGTGTGGTCCAAGTCCCGGCTGGAGTAGGGTTTCAGTAAGTTTCCGCACATTTGAAAAGCCTCATCGCCAACCATTACAAAGGGCAGTGGCGGAGCTTCGGTGTGAGGAAGAGGCCGTGGCATAGGGAAATTAAATTGGTTGCCATACAACCTCCGGCCCATGTCTGAGTTTTTAAAAGCCTGCGAGTCATTACCACGGCCAAATGCTCCAATGTCCACTGCTACAAACATACATCCGGCATCCGCAATTGCAATGAGTACTATTGAAAAGTACTTTTTGTAATTATAGTACTCAGATCCCGTTCTTTGGGGTTTGATGATCCGTATGTGTTTCCCATCAACAGCTCCCAAACAGTTGGGAAAATTGCATACTGTCCAGAATTTGTCAGCAATTTCCATCCACTTTTCAGCGGTGGGCAGGGGCATAAATTCTGGGCAAAGAACATTCCAGAGAGCCCGGCAGGTGTCAGCAACAATTCCAGACAAGGTAGAGATTCCAATACGGTACTGGAAGTGTAGTGAGGATAGGGTTTCTCCAGTCGCCAGGAATCTGTGAACAGACAAAGAAGTAAAATTAATATTTATGTATATTATTTTTAAAAACTATAAAAAAAATATTAGTACATTCACGAAAACTAATTACCCAAGGTTTTGAATACTAAATTTACAAAAAAAAACATCAGACCACACCCCTTTGTTTTTAAAACATACCGTAATGTCACCAGTAGCCGTTCCTCAGGAGGAATCGCACGACGGAGCTGTGTGTCCTGTCTCCGGATGGATTGTTGGACACGAGCAAGCAAATCCATGAAACTTTCGTGGGACATCCGGATATAATCAGTAAATTTCTCCGGGTTTGCACGTAGCTCGCTGTAGAGGGTGTGGTATGCCCCACAGCTCTCCCGGAGTTCAACAATCGGATGTATCCACATACGCCGCCGTCTTCGCTGCCTCTCTCTCTTCCTTTGTTCATGGCAAGCAACTGCATACGCCTGAGCCATCGCGATGTCCAAATCCAAGTTGAAGTGAAAACTCTTCCAGCGCAGATCCATGGTCACGAGAAGAATCAAGCAAATGTGAAGAATACTGTAGACAGGGTCTATATATATTAACATACCACACCCACAATGAAGTTCCATTGGTCTTGTGTGTTGTTGAATGGTTGTTTTTTCTTTTTTGTGGGGTTTTTCAAAAATCTGTAAAAAAACGCAAACGCACAAAAAACGCATACAAACGCGCAAAAACGCTGCGTTTTTTTCCTGCATGCGCATTAAAATGCTGGAAAAAAACGCAGCGTTTGTATGCATTTGTATGCGTTTTTTTAATGCGTTTTTTTGCGGGAAAAACGCGCTGCAAAAAAAAGCAAGTGTGAAACTAGCCTAAGAAAGGCACATGGTGCAGAAGCAAGCTCACTGGGAGAATTTCACTGTGGTGAACTCCCCTCTGCACCGTGCGACTTTCTCATGGTGCTAGCGGGGATCTCATCAAGGTCATGACAGTTCAGCCTAGCTGGAAAGCACCTCAGTGACGTCACTGCTAGTCACTGATGCTGCGCTCACAGCCGCTCAGTCACCAGTGGTTCTCAGCCTGGGCAGTCGCATCTTGGCACCGTCCAGGTTGAAAACTATTAATCCACAAAACATCGATTACGGCATGAGACAGAACGACAGACAGGTATGGAATATTGTTGTTTTATTTTTGGTTTATTACAGGAGAATGAGGACTTTGGTGGAATTAGGTGAAGTTGTAAGTATGGTTTAATTAAGATTATTAATGGAGTCTGTGTCATTTTTTCAATTAAAGGACTTTATTTTTGGTGTGTGTGTTTTTATACTATGTGACTATGGGGTTAGTAATGGGGGCGTCTTATTGATGCCTCTCCATTACTAACCTTGGGGCTTGGTGTCACCTGACAATACAAAGGTGACATCAACCCCACAAATGTGAATCCCACTGGCCACTGCTACAGGGCAAGGGGGAAGAGCCGGGCAAAGCGCCAGAATTGGCATATCTAATAGATGTGATACAGTGATGATAATGTCTGCAAAGCGCTGTGGAATAAGATAGCGCTGTATAAGCAAAGCATGATAATAATAATTTGAATTATTTACTGTGTAACTGATGAAGGTCCAATGACCGAAATGTTTTGTATGCTGTATATAGATTCACTAAACTGAGTGCCAGATTCTTGGACTTTTTATGTATAACAGGTTGGGACCCTATCTGTGCACCTAGAAACAATACAGTAGTGCTGTACTCCTTCCCTAGAATTTTGCATATATCTCAGCATTTTGGAAAAGCTTAGGCAACAGAGACATCTTGTGACCGAATATCAACGTTACTGCAGATGATCAAACCGATTTACAACAGGAACAGTATTATACTGATGAGTAGAGATGAGCTCACTTGGTTTGGCTCACGATCGCTGAATTTACAATATTCGCTGATTTAATCATCGATTAAATAGGCAAATACAGCCGAATATACACAGCACAAAAGCTGGTGTTTCCCAAGCTGTGTGATAGTTCGCAGATGATTGCGAACTGAATTACAAACGTGTTTGTAATTCTTTAGCTCTAGATTCAAAGTAAGCATCGGTGGAGCAAATGCGGCGAAGTCGCAAGAACTACCCCACAGGAATGGCCTTAATGAGATGATGTGGATGACATGAAGAGGCATAGAGTAGGGTGATAGTGGATGTTTCCTGCCTTCAATTCCCAGCATGGGATGATGCGTGATGCGATGACCAAGGCCTGGCCTATTCTTAAGGTTGATCCGATCTTAACCAACTTTCTCCCGGAATACCCCTCCATCACATTCAAGAGATCTAGAAATTTACGCGACCAATTAGTAGCTAGTCACTATGATAGTCGTTCAGTATATACCTTTCTGGATGATATTACGGTCAGGCAAGGGTGTGTGCCATGCGGCAGATGTGTAGCCTGTCCAAACATTGAGCGTAGCACCTCGTTCACTAATCATGACGGTACTAGAACATTTGAGATTAAGCAGTGTATATCTTGTACCACCCGGTACTTGATACACTATGCTACGTGCCCTTGTGGACTTATTTATGTGGGCATGACCACGCGACAGTTGAAGGTCCGTACGAGGGAGCATGTTTTGGGTATACAGGCTGCCTCTGCCTGCATGGATAATTCTATTCTAAAGACCCTGCCTAGACACTTTAAGGATTTCCATCAGTGCAATGCTGCGTTACTGAGAATTCGTGGCATTGAGGCCCTTAACATTAATATAAGGGGTGGCAAACTTTCTAGTCATCTAGCTAGGTCAGAAACCAGATGAATTTGGGTCCTAGGTACTATTCACCCACATGGGCTAAATGAAAATATCTCGTATGCTCCGTTCCTTTAGTCCCGTCTTGGTGAGCACCAGTGTGATCAATATGGCTTTGTTTTTAATTTAATTTATTTTATCTGTATCTTTTTCCAGTATCGTGTATATGATCTGATGATTGCTGGATACCGTGGAATTCTTCTGAAGTTCCTTTGAAGAAGCATGGATGAAACCGGCTAAAATGGACGTCTATATTTACTACGGTAGTGCATGTCATGCACTACGGTATTTATTGTATGCTATATATTAGGCTTCATTATGTATAGGCATTTTTCCATGATTGAAATGGGTCGCCCTCCCAGGGCTGTGGGGTACTCGGTACCGGGCTGGTATCAGTGGGACGTGTCACAGTGGCGGTGACCCGGACCGTGGCCCTTGGCGCCCAAGTAAATAGGAAGATGTGAATGGTATTAAATGAATAGTTCGTGACGCCACCTGTGGTGTTTGGCAAGGGAGGTGTTAAGCCTACGCTGCATGCAGATCCTCCGGGACAGATGTTGTGGTGCAGCAATGGTGGTATAGCCCTCCACAGGCAGGGCTGTTGGCCCAGGGCAGTGTAGATGGGGAGACACTTAGGTGATGTAGTGTCTGGCGCAGGGGATGTAGCAGTGTCAGGTGGACGAACGCAGGAAGGAATGGAGGACACCAGGGCATGTAGTTCCAAAGCTTTACTCACAGTCTGTAGTGCCCGCTTCTGTGCCGTGTCCCCCAGGTCAGGGACTCAGTCAACCTCCAGGCAAGATGGAAAGCTCCGTTCCACACTCTGCCAAGTTATGTGCCTTTCCTGAACATCTCCTCTATAGCGCCTTAAGTGTGAAGATCTCCTAGTACTGTGTTACACTGGAGTTCCACCTGACAGATGTTCCCAACAACTCTACTTACACTGCAGACAGCTGTAGCCTGCTTCGGTGACTTTCTACTACTAAGTCCCGGCTCTCTATCCGTATTGCTGTTATGCCCTCAAGTCTTAGATGGGAGTAGTGCATTTACAGCCGACTACTCCACCGGTGTCTGCTGCAGAGCCATTAGTGTTCATACAACCTCGGGGACCGGGCCCCGGTCTTGCGCTTAGAACTTCTAGGCAGGGTTCTTCCTCTAACCCACGTCCTCTGTGTTCCCTTTTACGCCTATGTTCCGTACTTATCCTTTCCCTTCTATGGAAGCTTAGGCTTCAGGTCAACGTCCTTCTCCTTCTTTCCTTTCCTTTCCCGTGCCAGCTGGCTCAGGTCACTGAGGCAGCTGCAGCACTCCTTCCTCCATCCCTTCTTCCAGGGATCCCCACTCCTCCCGAGTGGCTTCCTTCCTCACTGACCTCCTGTCAGACTAACCTGTCATCCTAAACCATCCCGCTCATATATATATTCTGAACTCCACCCACCTCCCAGCACGTCTAGTGTTCCAAGCAGGGAACCACCAAAGGTGCTCTGCTTCTCTCTAAGCAAGGAGCCACAATGTGGTTATGCTGAACTATTCTATTTTGTGGGGTGCGAGTGTTGGAGCGTGGTCAGGAGCCTCCAACCTACCTGGATGGTGGGGCACCACATCTTAGGAGAGAGGAAGGTGCAGTACCTCTGTGGCGACTGAGCCTCAGCGGTGCCACATACCCCCCGTTAAACACAGCACATCCGCGGGCTGCAAGGTAAACAAAGTTGACAGTACAGGAACATACAAATTTTTCAATGCTGAATAAACATTTCCTATACTAAACTTCCCAATATGAGAGGCACTCATTCTTGAATGTTGCAAACTGTTATTAATTAACTACCTAAAATTCTAAGTCAAAAAGTGCAATTTTTCCATACCACACTTAATTCAAAGTGCTACTATCTGTTACTCACTATCACTTCAGTATTCTTTATCTTTCCATCTCTAGTACACATTTTCTTTTCTCTCTCTAGTACACATTTTCTCTCTCATCTCTGTATCAAAAACATTCCTAATCTAATATATAAAACTCAAAGTGTGTATGTATGTATGTATGTATGTATGTGTGTATGTGTGTATGTCCGGGATAGGCATCCGCACCGTCGCAGCTACAGCCACAAAATTTGGCACAGTCACACGTCTGGACCCCGAGAGCGTCCTAAGCTATGTTGTGAGGTGAAATTTTAACCCCGCGCGTTCCAATTCACCAAACAATTTTGCCCCTATCTACATAATGGGGAAATAGTGTGTGCGCGTCAAGCCCCGCCCCTCATTATGATGTAATAATGCCCCTATCTACAGTTGTGGCCAAAAGTATTGACACCCCTGCAATTCTGTCAGATAATATTCAGTTTCTTCCTGAAAATGATTGCAAACACAAATTCTTTGGTATTATTATCTTCATTTAATTTGTCTTAAATGAAAAAAAACAAAAAGAATTATCCTAAAGCCAAATTGGATATAATTCTACACCAAACATAAAAAAGAGGGTGGACAAAAGTATTGGCACTGTTCGAAAAATCATGTGATGCTTCTCTAATTTGTGTAATTAACAGCACCTGTAACTTACCTGTGGCACCTAACAGGTGTTGGCAATAACTAAATCACACTTGCAGCGAGTTGACATTGATTAAAGTTGACTCAACCTCTGTCCTGTGTCATTGTGTGTACCACATTGAGCATGGAGAAAAGAAAGAAGACCAAAGAACTGTCTGAGGACTTGAGAAACCAAATTGTGAGGAAGCATGAGCAATCTCAAGGCTACAAGTCTATCTCCAAAGACCTGAATGTTCCTGTGTCTACCGTGCGCAGTGTCATCAAGAAGTTTAAAGCCCATGGCACTGTGGCTAACCTCCCTAGATGTGGACGGAAAAGAAAAATTGACAAGAGATTTCAATGCAAGATTGTGCGGATGTTGGATAAAGAACCTCGACTAACATCCAAACAAGTTCAAGCTGCCCTGCAGTCCGAGGGTACAACAGTGTCAACCCGTACTATCCGTCGGGGTCTGAATGAAAAGGGACTGTATGGTAGGAGACCCAGGAAGACCCCACTTCTTACCCCGAGACATAAAAAAGCCAGGCTGGAATTTGCCAAAACTTACCTGAAAAAGCCTAAAACGTTTTGGAAGAATGTTCTCTGGTCAGATGAGACAAAAGTAGAGCTTTTTGGGGAAAGGCATCAACATAGAGTTTACAGGAGAAAAAAAGAGGCATTCAAAGAAAAGAACACGGTCCCTACAGTCAAACATGGCGGAGGTTCCCTGATGTTTTTGGGGTTGCTTTGCTGCCTCTGGCACTGGACTGCTTGACCGTTTGCATGGCATTATGAAGTCTGAAGACTACCAACAAATTTTGCAGCATAATGTAGGGTCCAGTGTGAGAAAGCTGGGTCTCCCTCATAGGTCATAGGTCTTCCAGCAGCACAATGACCCAAAACACACTTCAAAAAGCACTAGAAAATGGTTTGAGAGAATGCACTGGAGACTTCTAAGGTGGTCAGCAATGAGTCCAGACCTGAATCCCATAGAACACCTGTGGAGAGATCTAAAAATGGCAGTTTGGAGAAGGCACCCTTCAAATATCAGGGACCTGGAGCAGTTTGCCAAAGAAGAATGGTCTAAAATTCCAGCAGAGCATTGTAAGAAACACATTGATGGTCACCGGATGCGGTTGGTCACAGTTATTTTGGCTAAAGGTTGTGCAACCAAGTATTAGGCTGAGGGAGCCAATACTTTTGTCTGGCCCATTTTTGGAGTTTTGTGTGAAATGATCAATGTTTTGCTTTTTGCTTCATTCTCTTTTGTGTTTTTTCATTTAAGACAAATTAAATGAAGATAATAATACTAAAGAATTTGTGTTTGCAATCATTTTCAGGAAGAAACTGAGTATTATCTGACAGAATTGCAGGGGTGTCAATACTTTTGGCCACAACTGTACATACTGGGGAAACAATGTGTGCATATCAAGCCCCACCCCTCATTGTGATGTCACAATGGTTGCCATGGCGACGCTGATGTCATCATAGGTTGCAAGCCCCGCCACTCATTATGATGTCATAATGGTTGAGAATGGGATGGAGGATGTGTGATGGGTATATGGGCACTGGACTATGGGATGGAGGATATGTATGACGGGTATATGGGCATGGAACTATGGGATGGCGGATATGTATGATGGGTATATGTGCACTGGACTATGGGATGGAGGATATGTATGACGGGTATATGGGCACAGGACTATGGGATGGCGGATATGTATGATGGGTATATAGGCACGGGACTATGGGATGGAGGATATGTATGATGGGTATATGGGCATGGGACTATGAGATGAAGGATGTATGATGGGTATATGGACACTCGACTATGGGATGGAGGATATGTATGATGGGTATACGGGCACGGGCCTATGGGATGGTGGATAAGTATGATGTGTATATGGGCATGGGTCTATGGGATGGAGGATGAGTAATGGGTATTTGGGCACCGGACTATGGGATGGAGGATGCGTGATGGGTATATGGGCACTGGACTATGGGATGGAGGATATCTATGATGGGTATATGGGCATGAGACTATGCGATGAAGGATGTGTGATGGGTATATGGGCATGGGACTATGGGATGGAAGATGTGTGATGGGTATATGGGCTCTCGACTATGGGATGGAGGATATGTATGATGGGTATATGGGCACTGGATTATGGGATGGAGGATATGTATGATGGGTATATGGGCATGGGACTATGGGATGGAGGATGTGTAATGGGTATATGGGCACGGGACTATGGGATGGAGGATGTGTGATGGGTATATGGGCACTCGACTATGGGATGGAGGATATGCATGATGGGTATATGGGCACGGGCCTATGGGATGATGGATATGTATTATGGGTATATGGGCACGGGACTATGGGATGGAGGATAATTATAATTTGTTATAACTAACCACAGTTAGTTACTATGCCCGGGCAGCGCCGGGCTCTTCAGCTAGTTCTATATAAAAGCTATCATAAGACACATTATCAAATACTTCACATTAAAACTTTCAACAATAATTCTTGTAAGTGCTGGACACCGCTCCCAGCTGGGATCTCTTGCAGTGTCCTTTGATTAGAGTCATGCTCCGAATGAGGTAGACATAATCTTCGCAAAGTGTCCATATGTAAAACCAAGAGAGGGCACCTAAAGAGGTGCAACTATTTACAAGTAAATGTTTTTGGATCACTCCAAGTTCATGATCGCTAGTTCAATAGGAAGGCTGCCAACCGAAACAGGGCAACACTGGGAAAACAAAACTGAACATTGTGAAGGCACAATGGTGCAAATAAACCCTACTGGGTCACGAGAGTTAGTGCAAATTTTTAATGCTGGTCCCCTCCTGGGGGTCTGGAAGCTGCTGATGGGGTACTGCTACCAGATGAAATACTTTGGGTGCCTTCATCCTGCTGATTACTTGCTAACTCTGGTGTGCTGGTGCGTGGCCTAGCACCGAGGGATGCCGCAGCTTGTCGGCGCTGATAAGCGACTATACAAGGGTTCAGCAGCCAAGGGATCCCAAGGTCACTATCCCAAAGCGACTGAGACTCATCCAACCCCCGAAGATGCCAAATCGTGCGCGCCTGTTCCAGCCGTACCCTTCTCAGTAGGGACCTCCTCCACCTCCCCTTTTCCGACTGTCCCGGGCCCCCAGCTGACTCCTCCAACTGTCCCATTTCGAGTTCCCGCAAGCCTGCCTCTGACAACGTGAAGTCGGGAGGCAACCCATTAAGAGGGCCAGGGTATATACCTGGTGCCTCCTGGCGGCGCGGTCCCTGCACCGATGCAGGCATAGCGGCAGTGGACGCTGCTTGGTGGAACACCGGGGACGGCGGTGGAGCTAACGGTGGCTCCGGGTCCACGGGGGTCTCTGGTGGGACCTGCGCAGCCGCGTCAGGTCCAGACGGGGGCTTCTCCTCCGCTTCAGCTCCCGGGGCCTCATATAATTCTTTCTGTGGCGGGAGCAAAGGGTCTTCGGATACTGCCGGCGATGCGACGGCGGTGGCAGGCTCCACTGAATCTGCCTGGGGAAGCTCCGATGCAGCGGTGGCGGTCACCGCAGATGTAGGCCCCTCCTGGGCGTGCTGCCAGTTCAGCCTCCACAAGGCCTCCTGCCTCAGCTGCAAACATTGGGTCAGACGGGCGATTTGGTCCTCCAGCTGCTGACGGTTCATCTCTGCTACGGGGTCAGAGCCTTCAGCCATGGCGCCGGGGAGATCCACTTCCCCGCACTCCGCAGGCCTCCTTCCCTCTCTCTCCAAGATGGCGTTCTTCTCCCTCCTCTCTCGGCCCCTTTCTCGCCACTGGCGTCTGCCCCTCCTTCCGGGGGCAGCATCTTCTTCCAGCACCTCCATACCAAGCCAGTATACGAACCCCTCGGGGGGTGGGCCATGTTGCTGTTACATAGTAATTCAGGCAGGGGAGGCCCAAGACTCTTCGCGGTCTTTTCCTAGGACCTCCCATCTCTTCACGCCCTTCTTCTCCATGCCAACGGCCAACGATCTCGCTATGTGAGAAAGGGCCTTTAGTTTACAGCTAAATAGCCGTCGTAGTTGGTTAACTGTTAGGGTATTTTCCATATAGGAAAAGGAAAAGTCCAGCTGATAAAAAAAGGCTATTTATTGAAAAATTCTAGTTAAGTTCAGCATATGTGCATTACACTCTTATAATTGTCCCAGTTCCCAGGGTGTGAAAAGGTGGCCAGTGGCCAGTTTAGACAGGCATGCCAGTAGGTAGAGTTATAGAAACTATATTAGGCATAGATTGTTTGGGGCCACGCTGTACAGCACAAGGGTCTCTGTTGAATGTCATTATACTGTTTTGAATGTTTTCTATTTTCTGGTTGAGTCATCCACATTACTAAGTAAAATAATTACGGTGAGCGAACTGTGTAGGAGTCGGTCTTCTCGCCCGTGACTTCTCTGTCTCTTGAGAAACTCACCCCGGTACATGACTTACAGTTGTACTATGTAACTGATATACTCTTTGCAAACTTATATTTAACTACCTAGGATAAATCAAATAACATTTCTAAAAATTCACAAATTGCCTTTTATTCATTCAGATTATGGAAACGAGACTTCCCTATTGTATTCAGTGTTGTCCATCTAACACCACTAGTCTCCACCTTGTGGACGAAAGCCGATGTGACCATAGCCTTTAATATAACTGAAAATAGTTTGCATCCCATATAGAATTTTTTTAACTATATATTTTTTAATGTTGTTTTTACAGACAGATCCACTTTTCTGCCCCTTTGGAGTGGGACTCAGCAGGTTCTCCGAAATGGTTGTTAAAATGATAGGTAGTTCAGAGCACCAGTAAAATTTTATGATTTAAGGAAGCAGTGCCAGGGCTCAAGGGCAAAACAGTGTTCATCTTCTGACCCTCATGTGCAGCAGCAGATGCGGTCATCATTCTATGGCTAGGTTCACATTTGCGCCTTTTTGCGCAGCGTTTCGTGCACACTTGAAATGCAATGAAAAAATGCTTGCAAAAGCATGTAAACGCAGCGATTTTTCCACGCATCCACGTGCGTATGACAAAAATCCGCAGCGTTTGTATGCGATTTCATGCGTTTTTGCATGCGTTTGCGTTTTTTATGCGCATGCACTGTCTAGGTCTCACATTTCACAGGAGGAAAATCCTTGAAAAATTCTTGAAACAGACTCCACCAATGGGACACCAGTGGGCGTGTGTCATGGGAATTCTTTATATAGACCCTGTTTACAGCTAAATTCTTCAGATTTGCTTGCTTTTTCCTTTGTGAACATGGATCTGCGTTGGAAGAGTTTTCACTTTATCTTGGATTTGGATATCGCGCTGGCTCAGGCTTTTGCATTTACTTGTCAGCAACAAAGGGAGAGAGAGAGACAGCGAAGATGGCAGCGTGGACGTTTGTGGATACATCAGATTATTGAACTCCGTGAGAGCCGTAGAGCATACCACACCCTCTATAGAGAGCTCCAGGGAAACCCGGCAAAATTTAGCGACTATACCCGGATGTCCCAAGAAAGCTTCATGGATTTGCTTGATCATGTTCAAGAAGCCATCCGGAGACAGGACACACAGCTCCCTCGTGCGATTCCTCCTGAGGAACGGCTCCTGGTCGCATTACAGTACGTAATATTTAAAAACCAATGCCTGCATAATTTTCTTTGTTCTGCCATGTATTAAACAAAAGCCTGCTGAATTATTGTTATGCCAGGTACTGATACTTTTTATGTTATTGTTTTAAAAAACCCTAGACCTAAATATTAATTTTTGTTCTTTCTCTGTTTCGCAGATTCCTGGCTACTGGAGAGACCCTATCTTCACTCCACTTCCAGTACCGGATTGGAATATCCACCTTGTCGGGAATAGTTGCAGACACCTGCTGGGCATTTTAGGATGTTCTCTGTCCAGAATTTATGCCCCTGCCCTCCACGAAAAAGTGGATGGAAATCACAGAAAAATTCTGGATAGTCTGCAATTTCCCCAACTGTTTGGGAGCGGTGGATGGGAAACACATCCGGATAATAAAACCCAAAAGCACTGGATCGGAGTTCTTTAACTATACAAAGTACTTTTCTACAGTATTTATGGCCATTGCGGATGCAGACTGTCTGTTTGTTGTGGTGGACATTGGGGCATTTGGCCGGGGGAATGACTCACAGGCTTTTAAGAACTCTGACATGGGCCGTAGGTTGTATGGCAACCACTTTAATTTCCCCATGCCATGACCTCTTCCCCACAATGAAGGTCTGCCACAGCCATTTGTAATGGTTGGGGATGAGGCCTTTCAAATGTGCCAAAACCTGCTGAAACCCTACTCCAGTCGGGACTTGGACCACACCAAAAAAATCTTTAATTACAGACTGACCAGGGCCGGAAGAACTGTAGAGCGTGCTTTTGGTATTCTTGTCTCCCAATGGCGCATTCTCAGCACAGCCACTAATCTAAAACTGGAAATAGTGGATGAGGTGGTGAAGGCGTGTGTGGTTCTTCATAATTTTGTTATGTCTAAAGAGCACCCTAACTTTGAACTTGAAGAACCAGTTGCAAACCCATTGCCTGAATTCACTCAGCACCCTCTCAGGTCATCAGTTGAAGTTGGCCAAATGAGGGACCAATTTGTGGCCTACTTTATCTCTGATGTAGGACGTGTGGAATGGCAAGATCAAATGGTGTTAAAAAATTTTCTTGTGTGTATGTTAATAAAAAACCTGTTTGGATACCTGTACCGAGTGCACTATTTTTTTATACACTCCAATACAATAATCACCTGCCCAGGTGTACTTGTGAATTCATGATGCTGTGTTTTGTGCATCATTAATTTACTAGCACTCCTGGCCAGGTGACAACATACACACAAGTTGTATGACCTGTATCGTCTCTACAGCTTGTGTTCAATGTGCAGTGACGGTGGAGATAATACATATTTGTATCACATGGCCTGATGTTACAAATAGTGATTTTGGGATGCAATTAGCATCCTTCACTCTTTATGACACCTGATCATGTGAGAATAAATATTAATATAGGATCTCCACTGTGGCTTCAGTATGAAAGCAGACTATAGAGATAATAAAGTTTATACAACTTCTACAATCCCCAGGCCTGGTGTCATGGTGAAGTTAGCACACCTGGGCAGTTGAATACACATATGAGTTAAACTCCAGCATCGCTCCAGTCTGCGTGCAATAGATAATGCTGACTGAAGTGACGCTGCAGGTTAACTCATATGTGTGTTCACCTGCCCAGGTGTGATAAATAGTTATGACACGAGGCCAGGGTATTGTCCATATGACGTGTATTTTCTCCATCACTGAAAAGAGGATGTAATTAATTACAAGGTATATCTAGAATCACCTGGCCTTGTGTCGCAAAGAGTGAAATGATGATGGTAAAAACACCATCAACAATTAACTCTTTATGATACATGACAAGGTAACAATAGATATGCCTTGCACTCAACACCATCCTCTATTCAGTCTGTGCAATATTAGCAGACTGAAGAGAGTGGTGGTGAAAATACAAGTCATATAGTGGTGTTTTTGACTACACATATCTCCAGGAATGACACAAGAAACATGTGTTAGTAATGGAGCTGTGTGGTGGCAAAAACGCAAAGTGTATGGCGCAGTGTGTGTACGGTGCAGTGTGTGTAGGTGGCGAAAGACACATTAATCAAACATTATTATGGTAAACTATAAATTAACATTTATTTAAAAAAAAATGATTGGGAACGACGTTTGGGGGGAGATGGTTGCACGTTGGGGGTGTGGAGAGACGAGGAATGGCTGGAAGGCAAGGAAGGGGTTCTAGGGGAAGGTGAGGCAGAAAGGAGCTCAGGGATGGAACTTGAGGCAGGTTGAGACACAGTGGGAGGTGAGGGGGAGGGACAGTTAAAGTTTTTCTTTTTATGTGTCTTTTTTGTGTTTGTGTGTCCTGCCTGGACCTCCTGGAGCTGGCTGACCGCCTTAATGATTCTGACCGCCTGGAGCTGGGTGACCTTGGCTGCGTGGGAGCAAAAATCGAATATAGGTCCCCACTTTGATGCTGCTGATGCTGCTGCTGCTGTTCGGTGGTGGAGTTGCCAGTGCTGGTCCGTGCCGGAGGATTGGTAGCAGCATTGCTGGTCCAGGCTGGAGGAGTGGTGGCGGCAGTGCTGGTCCAGACTGGAGGAGTGGTGGCGGCAGTGCTGGCCCAGGCTGGAGGAGTGGTGGCGGCAGTGCTGGCCCAGGCTGGAGGAGTGGTGGCGGCAGTGCTGGTCCAGGCTGGAGGAGTGGTGGCGGCAGTGCTGGTCCATGCTGGAGGAGTGATGGCGGCAGTGCTGGTCCAGGCTGGAGGAGTGGTGGTGGCAGTGCTGGTCCAGACTGGAGGAGTGGTGGCGGCAGTGCTGGCCCAGGCTGGAGGAGTGGTGGTGGTGCTCAGATGTGGTGGTGGCAGTGGTGGTCCAGACAGGAGCAGCACTTGCCATGGTGGTGGCAGTGGAGTGTCCAGCAGCACTCGGCCTTGGGGTGGTGTAGTGGTGTCCGGCTTGGCTTGGAATGCAGGTGGCCATGCAGTGGTATGCAGCAGAATTCGGTTGAGAGGTGAAGCGAGTCAGTGGTGGCTCAGGTGGAAATGCCACCACTGACTCTTGCATGTCCTGACTCTGCTGCATAGCCTGCAAGAAAGCAGTGTTGCAGGCCTGCATCACAGTCAGCTGGAGATCTGGACTAAGTTGTTCCACCATGGCCCGTTCAATTTTGCTGAAAAAATGGTGCGCTGGTCTGTTGAGGTCAGCTTCCAGATAGTCAAGGCGACTGTCGACAGACTGGAAGCGGTGGTGCATGTGGTTAAAACCGCTTTCCACTCAGATAAAAACGCTTTCCACTCTGTCTGCCAGCGCCTTGATGCCATTTTGAAAGGCTGAGCTCAAGTGAAGGAACTCGGGCATGACATTCCTGTCCGAAGCCCTCTGCCACTGGCGGGACGTGCCCGCAAAACCAGTGGCAGAGACCTGGGACAGAGGAAGACCTGACATACCAGCTTCCTGGTCTCCAGTTGTCTGTGTTGCCGACCTGCAAGCTGCTTCCTGGCTGTCGGATGGCTGGGACGAGTCGGAGGTCGTTCGATGAAGGACCGCTCCAGGGACAGGTTGCAGGGTGCTGCTCCAGGTGCTGTGAAAAGAAAACAAAAACATTAGTATCATGCATTTACAAGCGCTAACTGCTGTGGAATAGAAAACCACAGATTAATAAACAATGCAATACACCAAAATACTTACGCTCTGGTGGCAAGTACCGGTCTTAGGAACGCCAACGCCCGGTGGTATCTGTATTTTGTTCTGGTCCTTGCCGCAGCACCACTGCGACTCTGGCCCTCCTGATGTACATCCCTGTTGAAGCGGTCCTTCATCGAGCGCCAACGGGTTCTGACTTTGTTCACTGTGAAAAAAAAAAAAGAAATTGGACAATGCACTGATGGGCAAATCACTAGCATCACACACACACCTGTGTGATCACGGCCAAGGTGACTGTGGCATCATACAACAATACAATAGACAATGCACTCACTGTTGGCCATGATAACACAAATGTGTATCATGCTAGAATATATCTAGCATGACACACACCTGTGTGATTACGGCCAAGGTGACTGCGGCATCACACAACAATACAATAGACAATGCACTCACTGCAAGAATATCTCTAGCATCACACACACCTGTGTGGTCACGGACAAGAGTCACTGCCGCATCACAGAGCATTGAAATACTTACGAAAATCCTTGGGGACCCTTTGAGAGGCGTTGTCCCAGCCTTACATCAGTGCTATGGCCACCTCATTCCAGAGCCGCCGGGTCACCACCTTGTCCGAGTGCTGTGGATCACGGCTATCCCACAATGGGACTCGCTCCTGGACCAAGTTGATCAGGGCGTCGTTGTCCAGGGCGATTTCTTCGTCCCGTTGTGGAGCCTAGAAAAAAAAGAAAAACATTATAATCTTGGAAAGATTTGGAAAAGAAAAAGATAGAAAAAAATACAGAAAAGAAGAAAGGTTGAAGATAAAAACAGGACAGAAAAAAAGGCGGGGGGGGGGGGAAAGGGACATTCACAGTCAGTCTATACTTACAGGCCTTCTCCCCGCCGGCACTTGGTTTGTCTGCTCCTGCTGTTCGTCCTCACTTGCCGTGGCCGATGAGGTCTGAAAAAGAACAAAAATTAATTTGCCACATGTGTACATGCAGCAGTGAATACTTACCCAAAATGTAGGGCAAGAAGATACTCACTTCACGCTCTACTTGGGCCAGTTCACCCCGGGCCGGTGTGTACTCCTCTCCAGAAGACATGCTGCAATAAAAAAAATATATATTAGTACATAATAAATTTAAAAAAGGACAGGCAGACATTAGGCTTAATACTCACATTAGTAAAGTTGCTGATATTCTCCAAGCTCTCCAATGTCCTTCTCTCTTCAGTCTGTAGAGTAGTGGTCTGCCAGTGCAAACACCTTCTTTTATCTACACTACCACCCAAACAATGTTTCTTTGTGTAGGGGGTGGTTTAAACCAGTGTCTAGACATTGTTTACTCAAAAAGCGCATGCGCTCAAAAGCGCAGGCGGGCGCATATCCATGTGCCCGCCTGTGACCCCATAAACTGTAATGTGATTTTTTGGCACATTCTGTGCGCACGCGATCGCATGCTTTTTTTAACGAGGTTTACAAAAAATGCAACATGTAGTGTCTAGCGCGTCTAGGCACACACCTGCAAAAAGCACATGCGCACGAAATCACACATGAAAATGTGCAAGCGCTAGACCATGCGCCCGACATGTTAAACATAGGGGCATGCACCCGATAGCGCACAATGCACTGCCCGCAAAACCGCTAATGTGAAACCAGCCCATTTATGTCAGTGCACTGCAGAAGGGGCAAAAATAGCTGGAAGGTAAGCAATCTATGAAGGCAAAGAGGATTTTATTGTACACTATGGGTGTAAGAAAGAAGATAGTATAAGGGCATTGCTTTTTCCTAGGGCATATATATGTTAATTTTTAAAATCCCCCCTCTGCAGGCAGGCGGTGGCACCTGAGCTGCACAATGATCGCATCCATATTGTGCATTCAATTATTCTTTTTGATGGTATCCATAAATACCTAAAAAGCTAATTCCTTCAACATTTGTGAAGGCTGACACTAGGGAGATCACGCAGAATTGCTCTGCTGCAACCACATATGATGAATCCACATCTTGCCACGCCACCTGACGTTACTATTACATCCACGAGATTGCGTTGAATGGTCTCTTCACTTGCACAAACGTGACGTTCTGCACCTCCGTTTTACACACACTCCCCTCCCTGTCCACATGGGCACAGGAATGGACAAGGAGTGAGAGGATGTGGCCCATGCAGTCACTGCACGACCAGCTCTACCCTCGCATACTTTATCCTCACCCATCCCTTGTAGATTGTGAGCGGACAGGGTGCTCTCTCCTCCTGTCTCAGTTGCGACTTGTATTGTTTAAGATTACTGTACTTGTTTTTAATATGTATACCCCTCCTCAGATGTAAAGCACCATGGAATAAATGGCACTATAATAATAATAATAATAATAAACTAAATCTCATTCCTTGCGTCTGCAGCTGTAAACTCCAAAACCTATGAAAGATCATAACTCCTTTCTAGACTGTCCCAGGATGGCGGTTCTGGCACCATCTGATCCAGCTAGTCCCCTGCAATGCGTGAAGACCAAAAACAGCTATGCTATCTGGTTTCTACTGGCTGTTCTATGTTTGTCCATACCCATGGGTGCTAGAACAGGTCGAGAAACAGCTGGCTGTTCGCCATGTTCTGGAGATCTCAGAAATATAACCGGTGTGGCCAGGACAAACAGTAAGTCCATATTCTCCTTATGAAATCCTAGCTGACTAAACAAAAGAAGCTAGACTGCATGGTGTGGATCCATATGGCAAGCAAGCCTTTTGTTCTGCTCTGATCTGACTCAAGGTGTGAGAACTGTCACTCATAGCCTTTGAGGCTTGACCCCCCTTCTGATCTAGCTGCACACTGAAGGAGTCTTATAATCCCATGCCACATAGGATACAAACGAATCACTTGAAATTATATCTCCAATATTCTTCACAAGTGGGTTCTCTCCTATAGGCAACCCCTTTTAAACGGGAGCTACCGCAGCAATCATCTGATTGTTTCAGGTCTGGCACCTGAGACCCCCTGGCAAGCAGCTGTTTTTGACCAACACAGTTTGATGTCACCTGAGCATTTCCCCTGTACCAGCTGTTGCAGAAAAAATGCAGTATTATATGGCAGCCATTCACCCAAAGGAAAATCAAGGGTCAGTGCTCCTGACTAATTAGATTGTGAGCACGGGGCCCCCTCTATGATATTCATATGTCCGAAAGGAAACTTTTTGCTGAATTAATTACACTGTCTGTGTCAACACTATAGTGATCATATTGAATATGATTGCAATATATATATATATATATATATATACTGAGTATATATATGTAATAAAGTTGTTTCTGGGGGTTTAAGTATAGTCTGCATGAACTGTTTCAGAAGAGGAAAGTTCTACATTCTCCTAAATTGCGCATTCCTCTACTCTTATACATATGTCCCTCTGTGAACAGTCACACATGGCTAGTGAACTTTCTTGAATTGCATTAAGTACCACTACTTTTGTTTTGTTATTTCTCCCAAGAAACCTCAATGTTTGAGTGACATACGGAAATGAGGTTAGTTGTTCAATCCTCTAGTGCTTAGCAGATACAGATGTCTCCATAATTGACTGGTGCAGCAAGGCCTGAGGCGCAGGTGGGCTCCGTAGTGACTTGTGCTCTGGCAGGCTAAGCCTTTAGAATGACACACAGACACAATCGGAATGTCATTTATTGAGACAAACACAATGAAGCAAGCAGCTCTCTTCCTGTCTGAGAACCATAAATTAACCAGAATTACACCTGCCTCAGGCCCTGTACACATTATTTTATTAAGGTTTGGACAGATAAACCTGCAGAACTGGAAATCTCCTGCTCGTCTCACACACCTATATTCAGCATCTTTATATTGATCAATCAAGAATGGTGGACATGATTGGAAAATACAGTTGACTGCTCTAACAGTGGTGAGCAGACTAGATTTTCGCCTACAAAGCTGGGACATCCTCAGCATAGACGAATCAGACACGTAATCATGAATTCAGTATAGGGAATGAGAACTAGCATGGAGTACAAAGTAATAAGAACCTGAGAGCTGGTTTACCTAATGGAAAGATCTTTAGCATTTCAACATTTTTCTACCTTATACAGCAAATTAAATGGAATTTGACAGCAGGTTTTTGCTAATCTGTGAGCACCATAATGTAGTTACTCAGAGCCTGATTCCAGTGATGTGTCACAAACTGGGCTGTTTGTTGTGATTTTCAATACAATCAGTGTTTTATCAGCAGTAGATTATCACTACAGGACTAGGTGTCTTGTGCCTCCTAATCCAACAATGCCCCATCACTGATTAGCAGCTTTCTGCTTATGCATATCGTACACAGAAAGTTGCCTATCACTAAGCCACAGGGTTATTCCCAGCTCAGCATTCTGTCCACTGCTAGATCTGCAGCAGAGAAATCAAAATGACAGCAAGCAGCCCAGTAAGTGACATATCCCTGGAATCACAGTTCAATGCCCTATATCTTGCTGGACTCGGATTACATAACAGATTCCTTTTAAATGGACTGTCCACTTTATCTGTATATTACCAAATGCATGGGAGACGTGAATTTGTGCCACTTAGGCTATTACAATGTGCATTTGCTCCACTTTTAGCATTTAAGCGAAACATTTATGCTTAACATGTGAACATAAATATTTAGTAAAATAAAGATAAAGTGGTCAATCTCTCTAAGGCCTGTTTCACACATCCGTTTTTTAGCTCAGTTGAAATTCGCCAAAATGGCGGAAAACGGATCCATTGGCGGATTGAAACAAATGGGTGTCACCGGACCATTATTTTGACGGATCCGGATAAGGCAGAAATTTAAAGGAAACCGTGCCTGGAAAAGGAGAGAGAGAGGAGAGAGAGATGTGTGAAAGAGGCTTAAGCTTAACTTTCCAAAATTACCTTAAAGAGTTGGCTGAACAGTGGATTCCTAATCCATAGACCTTTGCATAGCATGGAGGCTGCCCGTGCACTCCTAGGCACATTTTTCATGGTAGACATTTGCCAGCTGACTTGGTCATCAATATAACGTTGGGTGGTTTGCAACCAGGTTGAATCTTAAGTAGCATTGACCGTCAATTTTGTGCCTATCCTGGTGTCACTTTGTGCCTTTTAGAGTTTCTTTTTCTTTTTTCTCAACTGGTACTGAGCCCAATGGAGATGGTTCTGGAAGATGATAACAAGGACACTAACTAATGGTGCATCTCCAAAAAGAGCGGAATAAGCAAAGCGATCAACAAGATTGGTGCTGAATTACTGCTCATGGTTATTCTATTCAATTATGATTTATTATTATTATTATTGTTATCTTCTTACTTTATCTGTCTATTTCATATTGAAATTGAAAAAGTAAAAAAAAAGATGTACAAAAATAAAGTCATTTTTTTGTTTGGGGCATGTATTTTGTAACTTTAATTTCCCCTCTATGGTTTAGTACCTGGGAATCCAGAGTCTGTATAAAGCATTAAACCAGAAGACTGAACCATCACTGTCTGGGACATTAAAGCAAAGGGTTTAAAATATCACATAACAGTCGATGTACAGTAAGATGAACACAAGCACATAACTGGGAAATAATTTTCCACATTTGTTTACACTTCTGCTTTTTTGAGTTGTGCACATTGAATAAAGTAGGGTCTTGACAGTGGGGCATGCTTATACTAGATTACCAGCAAACTTTCAGTTGCAAAATATTTTACTTTTTCATGGCCCCTTTGAACATCCAAGCTATAGCTGACACAGTGGATTTTATCAGGAGGTAGTAAAAATGAAAGATGTTGTCATGATCCAGGCCGGGGTTTGTTTTCTGCTATCTTCTCTCTGGAATGGTCATAATCCCCTCTGCCTCGTTTTGGAGCTGACTGGGCTATTTCAGTCCTCTGCAGCTTGCTGGCCAGCGTCAGCTATAGTTCATGCTTCCAGGCTGAAGCTGCTGACCCATATACCCTAGTGATCCTTCTGCCTTCTTGTATTTGTGTGTGACCCGTTCCCTAGCTCTGACTTAGTGTGCATCTGGTGGTTTCCTTACAGAGTATGACTCAGCCTGGTCTCTGAACCCCGCCTCTTGTTTTCTGTCCCTGATACGGCGTTCCCCGACTGGCTTTGACTCACTGGCTTGTAACCCAACTACGTCTTAAGTCTCACGTTTTGGATACCGCGATCCTGTTAGGCTGACTTCTGGCTTGTCTATGACTACAGCTGTGGCCAAAAGTATTGACACCCCTGCAATTCTGTCAGATAATACTCGGTTTCTTCCTGAAAATGATTGCAAACACAAATTCTTTGGTATTATTATCTTCATTTAATTTGTCTTAAATGAAAAAACACAAAAGAGAATGAAGCAAAAAACAAAACATTGATCATTTCACACAAAACTCCAAAAATGGGCCAGGCAAAAGTATTGGCACCCTCAGCCTAATACTTGGTTGCACAACCTTTAGCCAAAATAACTGCGACCAACCGCTTTCGGTAACCATCAATGAGTTTCTTACAATGCTCTGCTGGAATTTTAGACCATTCTTCTTTGGCAAACTGCTCCTGGTCCCTGATATTTGAAGGGTGCCTTCTCCAAACTGCCATTTTTTGATCTTTCCACAGGTGTTCTATGGGATTCAGGTCTGGACTCATTGCTGGCTACCTTAGAAGTATCCAGTGCTTTCTCTCAAACCATTTTCTAGTGCTTTTTGAAGTGTGTTTTGGGTCATTGTCCTGCTGGTAGACCCATGACCTCTGAGGGAGACCCAGCTTTCTCACACTGGGCCCTACATTATGCTGCAAAATTTGTTGGTAGTCTTCAGACTTCATAATGCCATACACACGGTCAAGCAGTCCAGTGCCAGAGGCAGCAAAGCAACCCCAAAACATCAGGTAACCTCCGCCATGTTTGACTGTAGGGACCGTGTGCTTTTCTTTGAATGCCTCTTTTTTTCTCCTGTAAACTCTATGTTGATGCCTTTCCCCAAAAAGCTCTACTTTTGTGTCATCTGACCAGAGAACATTCTTCCAAAACGTTTTAGGCTTTTTCAGGTAAGTTTTGGCAAACTCCAGCCTGGCTTTTTTATGTCTCGGGGTAAGAAGTGGGGTCTTCCTGGGTATCCTACCATACAGTCCCTTTTCATTCAGACTCCGACGGATAGTACGGGTTGACACTGTTGTACCCTCGGACTGCAGGGCAGCTTGAACTTGTTTGGATGTTAGTCGAGATTCTTTATTCAACATCCGCACAATCTTGCGTTGAAATCTCTTGTCAATTTTTCTTTTCCGTCCACATCTAGGGAGGTTAGCCACAGTGCCATGGGCTTTAAACTTCTTGATGACACTGTGCACGGTAGACACAGGAACAATCAGGTCTTTGGAGATGGACTTGTAGCCTTGAGATTGCTCATGCTTCCTCACAATTTGGTTTCTCAAGTCCTCAGACAGTTCTTTGGTCTTCTTTCTTTTCTCCATGCTCAATGTGGTACACAAAAGGACACAGGACAGAGCTTGAGTCAACTTTAATCCATGTCAACTGGCTGCAAGTGTGATTTAGTTATTGCCAACACCTGTTAGGTGCCACAGGTAAGTTACAGGTGCTGTTAATTACACAAATTAGAGAAGCATCACATGATTTTTCGAACAGTGCCAATACTTTTGTTCACCCTCTTTTTTTATGTTTGGTGTGGAATTATATCCAATTTGGCTTTAGGACAATTCTTTTTGTGTTTTTTCATTTAAGACAAATTAAATGAAGATAATAATAACAAAGAATTTGTGCTTGCAATCATTTTAAGAAGAAACTGAGCATTATCTGACAGAATTGCAGGGGTGTCAATACTTTTGGCCACAACTGTATGTGCATTGCTGTGACCTTTGGTACTTCTGTTCCTGACAGTGTATGACTCGGCTTGTCTGACCTCTCTTTCGCTACCTGTGACACCTGTGCTGCTGCTTAGTGTTGCTACCCTGTGTGTGTGCAACCTCTCTTCCCTTACCAGCACCCCCTGGTGGAGGTTGTGCTATACTGCACTTCAGCAGCATTACAGATGTAAATCAACTGTCTGGGTAAAGGGCCTGTCACTGGTTTTGTGACGAAGCAGCGATATTGCTAACGATATCGCTATGTCTGATACTTACCTCCGACCGGCTCCCCCACTGATTATCGCTGATCACGCGAGAACGTCCTGGACCGTTTCTCGTCATCAGCTTCCTGCTGGGCTTCCTGTGGTGCCGACGAGTGACGCGTGGACACGGGCGGGAGGATGTCAGGATCGCCTCGTCTGACAGGTAAGTAGCGACCCCCGACCCCTGCTATGTCGCTGGTGAGATCGGCCTGTGTGGCAGCTCACTAGCGACCACTTAGCGATGCACCAGCGATCCTGACCGCGTCATATCGCGGGATCGCTGGTGCATCGCTAAGTGTAACAGTACCTTAAGAATCTTAGCAGGTAACCAAGGACCATCTGCAAGGAGTGTAGGCAGATCACCTAGATAAGGTCAACTGTCCTGGCTGACTGTATCTGGATTTTATCAAACATGTGGGGGATTTTAGCAGCTGAGTTAGTAGAGTTACAGTATCAATGCAAAATCAGCTTTAGTGTTTCTGTTTCGAATTTCACTGTTAATAATAATAATAATAATCTTTATTTTTATATAGCGCTAACATATTCCGCAGCGCTTTACAGTTTACACACATTATCATCACTGTCCCCGATGGGGCTCACAATCTAAATTCCCTATCAGTATGTCTTTGGAATGTGGGAGGAAACCGGAGAACCCGGAGGAAACCCACGCAAACTCCTTGCAGATGTTGTCCTTGGTGGGATTCGAACCCAGAACTCCAGCGCTGCAAGGCTACAGTGCTAACCACTGAGCCACCATGCTGCCCTACAGTTGAATACCCTCAGGGCTAGTCAGGAGTATAGTTTGGAGAGTCTCCCTTAACGATGTATAAAATATAACCTTTATTAATTCATTATAAAAAGTTTTCCAACACCGGAAATAACATAAGAGAATGTGACACACAATTACAATAAACACATACTGTATATAAAAAAGAATGGTTTGATCTCACCCATCCTTAGAGTTCTGTAGGTAGCAGGATTTCATGTAACAGAGGCAATGAATATATGTGTAGGGGAGTTCCCTTAAGCCCTGTCATGCCACTGCATTGCTCCTGTCCTTACAAGGACAGTACCCAAGTATAAACTGCTACTGATTCCCCACCATAGATGTACAAATGGTTATTCTCCCTTCGTGTTTCCTCCCAAATCGAAGGGATTCATCAGGGGAGCAAAAATAGAAAATTGCTTAGTGGGTGTACATGGACCCTGCAGTGGCATCAGCCCACTCTTTCAAGTGTGATCAGTTGTGTCACAACCCAATGGAGGTAAATGGTATAGGTGAGCCTGTAACTCAGCTCCTTTAAATATGGGCATATGCAGCCTCGCTTTCCCTCAGCGTCTGACATCACCTCCCCTCTCTGGTCTCATACCGATGCACTGGATGGTACTGTAGTTACCCAGACTCCGGAGGCAGCGTCGTTTCGTGTCCCATGATTACCAGGCGCCACATCATGCAGCTCACCACATGGAGCGCCCGGAAGCACCTGCGCCATCCTGGCAACGTCACTTTCAGGGCACCGTGCGGTTCAACATGTGGAACACATGCCAGCCTGAAGTGACCGCGCCATGGCTGTACCGTCACATCCGGCTACAATTCCGCCCCTCACTCGCGTCTCCATGGTGACATGAGTTGTTTCCTTCTCTAAGTCTGTGGACCGCTGCAATAAGACAGATTCTGCTCCACTCAGGGTTTTTTTAAATTTTTTATAGGCATATATTGGTATAGTGAAGGTTCTTTTTACCACCTAAATTATCCATACCACGCATAGATCCATGGTGTAACCCCTACATATTATCCTGCTAAAATGGATGTGTACCAACCGATCTTCCAATGTTTTACATCTCCTGTAAGTAATTTGTGGTACGTCTCCCACCAAGTCCCTGATGTCATTATCCATTCTCAAGATGTTCAAATGTTTCTTCAAAATTTGTTTCACTAAGGGTGCCCCATTATCAAATGCACAAATTAGTCTCGTCCGATTCTCCATCATTGGAGTTTTTCACCCAATGTGAGTAGTGTTGCCCTCACCTTTCTATTCGCATGGTGAAAAGCCTCATTCAGCACCCAGTCAGGGTAACCCCTTGCAAGGAATTTCTGTCTCGGGTTATCCACTTTGGCCTTGAAATCCTCCCTGCTTGAACAATTACGTCTTAGGGTACCGTTACACTTAGTGATGCACCAGCAATCCCGACAACGATATGGATCGCTGGTGCTTCACTAAGTGGTCGCTAGAGAGCTGCTACATAGGCAGATCTCACCAGCGACATCGCAGGGGTCGGGGGTCGCTACTTACCTGTCAGACGCGGTGATCCAGACGTCCTCTGCCCGCCTCCACGCGTCGCTTGTCGGCACCACAGGAAGCCCAGCAGGAAACGCCCGACGAGAAATGATCCAGCACCTTCTCGCACGATCAGCGATGAGCAGCGGGGGAGCCGGTCGGAGGATCGGTGATGTTACAGCAATATTGCTAGCGATATCGCTATGTGTAACGGGGGCTTTAGCCGCAGGTATTGCTCTTTTGGTATACCTTTTTTCTGTGAATAGGGGTGATCGCTCTCCCACCTTAACAAGGAATTGATGGAGGTTGCTTTCCGATAGATGGTAGTTTCCAAACTATCCCCCCTCCTCGGCTTTGGCTTTGTGATCATAACATCCAAAAATGGGAGTTTGTTTTACTCAGTTTTCAAAGGTTAGTTTTAACCCAATATCATTGATGTTCAGGGTTGACCCAAATCCCTGGAAGGTTTCCTTTGTACCCCTCCATATAACGAAAACATTATCAATAAATCTAACCCACAGGTCGATGTTTGATGTGTAGTCCTGGTGGGTCCTGTAAACATGATGGTTATCCTTCCACCAGCCCAGGAACAAGATGGCATAGCTGGGTACACATGAATTACCCATAGCGGTGCCCCTGAGCTGGTGGAGGATTTTACCATAGAAAGAAAAGAAGTTATTCTTCAAAACAAAATTGAGGAAAGTCACCTCCAATTCGTTGTGGGCTACATACTGGCATCTTCTTATAGCGAGGAATTGTTTTACCCCTTGTATCCCATACTATTGTGGTATAGATGAGTAAAGGGGCTCCACATCTATGCTAGTCAGTACAACCTCCGGATCTATTGAGATCCCCTCCAATCTCCTAAGGAGGTCCACTTTTTGGAAGTGCATTGAGCAGCAAGGTGGTGTGCTGGTAAAAGGGGAAAAAAAAAAAAAAAACTCTTTTAAATCTTCTTCCTGAGCGAGTGTGAACGAGCTGAGTGTGACCTGAGCGTAAGTGCGAACTGTGGTAAGTGTGTGACTTGAAATTCAGTGAAGAGGTATTTGGAAAATCTATAACAAATACCTGTGTGAGTTGCTGAATTGTAAGTTGCTGAGTGCTTTCTACCTGTTCAATTTTTGCGGGGCTTTTGGGGGCTTGTTTAACCTATATTTTCTCTCTTCAGGGTTAATCTCTTATTTTACTATCTGTGTTTTTAAGGGTTAACTATATTGCATTTAAATCTTGAGGTGTAACTATATTCACAAGGGGTTAATTAAGGGTGGGTGTTCATACAGTAATTAAGGGTTTATAAGGGGCAGCTGGTTGGGGCTCAACTCCTTTTGGAAGTGCATTGAGCAGCAAGGTGGTGTGCTGGTAAAAGGGGAAAAAAACAAAAAACAAAACTCTTTTAAATCTTCTTCCTGAGCGAGTGTGAACGAGCTGAGTGTGACCTGAGTGTAAGTGCGAACTGTGGTAAGTGTGTGACTTGAAATTCAGTGACTTTAGATTCAGGGAGTTTCCAAGGCAGGTCTTACTGAATTGCTGTTATATTAATACTTTTTTTTTTTTTTTTTTTTTAATTTATTTTTGCTTATCTTATTGTCTGGTGCAATCCCCATTAGGATGTGCTCCACTATTGCCAATGCCATCCAGTGCATGTCTTGCCGCATGTATGAAATCCTTGAACAGCCGGTCGAGGGTGCATACTGCTGTGCAAGATGTGAGCACATTGTGCATTTGGAAGCCCAGATACTGGATCTAAATGTGCAGCTGGCAACACTGAGATCCATAGACAATATGGAAAGGAGTCTTCTGCTCACTGAGCAGACGCTCAATGGGATAGATGAGGGGGGGATGCTAGGTTGGAACTGCAGGACAATAAAGCAGCTAGCTGGGTGACAGTTAGAAGGCGGGGTAGAGGGAAGAGCACCAGGGAGGCTAGTCCTGATCTAGCACACCCCAATAAGTTTGCTAAGTTGGCAGATGAGGGGAGTGTTAGTGCAGGGGTAGCACTGCTGCAGCAAGGCATGTCCTCTGAAAGCCGGAGGAGTGTCTGCTCCAGTAAGGGGGGAAATAGGAGAGCAGGGCAGGCCAGACAGGTTCTGGTAGTGGGAGACTCAATTATTAGGGGAACAGATAGGGCAATCTGTCACAAAGACAGGGATCGTCGAACAGTGTGCTGCCTACCTGGCGCTCGAGTCCGACACATCGCTGATCGGGTTGACAGATTACTGGGAGGGGCTGGAGAGGATCCAGCGGTCATGGTGCACATTGGCACAAATGACAAAGTTAGAGGTAGGTGGAAGGTCCTTAAAGATGATTTCAGGGAATTAGGCTGTAAGCTTAAAGCAAGGACCTCCAAGGTGGTATTTTCGGAAATACTTCCTGTACCACGTGCCACGCCAGAGAGGCAACGGGAGATTAGGGAGGATAATAAGTGGCTCAGGAATTGGTGTAGGAAGGAGGGGTTTGGGTTCCTGCAGAACTGGGCCGACTTCTCAGTTGGCTACAGGTTCTACGCTAGGGACGAGCTGCACCTCAATGGGGAGGGTGCAGCTGTGCTGGGGGAGAAAATGGCTAGAAGGTTGGAGGAGTGTTTAAACTAGGGACGGGGGGGAGGGTATTCCTTTTATAGGAGGGGAAGACAGTGCAGATAGAGACCTGGGCACAAATAATGACATTGGGGGTGGAGGTGGCATGGGGGGTGGGGTTAGAACAGTTAATAATTCAAGAAAGAATAGAGGTACAGAGAGATACATAAAGTGCATGTATACTAATGCCAGAAGTCTCGCCAACAAAATGGAGGAACTGGAGTTAATGTTGTTGGAACATAATTATGACATGGTGGGGATATCTGAGACATGGCTGGATGAGAGCCATGACTGGGCTGTTAATTTACAGGGCTATAGTCTGTTCAGAAATGACCGTACAAATAAGCGAGGGGGAGGCGTGTGTTTATATGTAAAATCATCCTTAAAACCCATCCTTCGTGATAATATATATGAATCTAATGAAAATGTAGAGTCCCTGTGGGTAGAGATAAGGGGAGGGGGGAAAAATAATAAATTACTGATAGGGGTTTGTTATAAATCTCCAAAAATAATGGAAGCTACAGAGAATATCCTCATAAAGCAAATAGATGAAGCAGCGACTCAAGGAGAAGTCATTATTTTGGGGGACTTCAACTACCCTGAAATACATTGGGGAATCGAAACCTGCAGTTCCAGCAAAGGTAATAGGTTTTTGACTACTATGAGAGACAATTACCTTTCACAACTGGTTCAGGACCCAACAAGAGGGGGGGCACTGCTAGACCTAATATTAACCAACAGGCCAGACCGCATATCAAATGTAAGGGTTGAGGGTCACTTGGGTAATAGTGATCACAAATTAATAAGTTTTCATGTATCCTTTAATAAGATGTGTAGTAGAGGGGTTACAAGGACACTAAACTTCAGGAAGGCAAATTTCCAACGGATGAGAGATGATCTTGGTGCAATTAACTGGGACGATATCCTGAGACATAAAAATACACAAAGAAAATGGGAGACGTTTATTAGCATCCTGAATAGGACCTGTGCACAATATATACCGTATGGGAATAAATATGCGAGAAATAGGAGGAAACCACTATGGCTAAATAGAGCTATAAGGGGCGCAATAAGAGATAAAAATAAAGCATTTAGAGAATTAAAGCAAGTAGGTAGTGATGAGGCATTAAATAAATACAGAAGATTAAATAAATTCTGTAAAAAGCAAATCAAGACAGCAAAGATTGAGACAGAGAGACTCATTGCCAGAGAAAGTAAAAATAATCCCAAAATATTCTTTAACTACATAAATAGTAAGAAGCTAAAAAATGATAGTGTTGGTCCCCTTAAAAATAGTCTGGGTGAAATGGTGGATGAGGATGAGGAAAAAGCCAATATGCTAAATGACTTTTTTTCAACAGTATTTACACAAGAAAATCCCATGACGGATAACATGATCAGGGATAAAAATTCTCCATTAAATGTCACCTGCTTAACCCAGCAGGAAGTACGGCGGCGTCTACAAATCACTAAAATTGACAAATCCCCGGGCCCGGATGGGATACACCCCCGAGTACTGCAGGAATTAAGCACAGTCATAGATAGACCACTATTTTTAATCTTTAAAGATTCCATAATAACAGGGTCTGTACCACAGGACTGGCGTATAGCAAATGTGGTGCCAATATTCAAAAAGGGGACAAAAACTGAACTTGGAAATTATAGGCCAGTAAGTTTAACCTCAACTGTGGGTAAAATCCTGGAGGGTTTTCTAAGAGATACTATACTGGAGTATCTGGAGAAGAATAACCATATGACCCAATATCAACATGGGTTTACAAGAGGCCGTTCCTGTCAGACTAATCTGATAAGCTTTTATGAAGAGGTAAGTTCCGGACTGGACCAAGGGAATGCAGTGGACGTGGTGTACATGGACTTTTCAAAAGCTTTTGATACGGTGCCACACAAAAGGTTGATACACAAAATGAGAACAATGGGGATAGGGGAAAATATGTGTAGGTGGGTTAAGAGCTGGCTCAGGGATAGGAAACAAAGGGTGGTTATTAATGGAGCACACTCGGACTGGGTCACGGTTAGCAGTGGGGTACCACAGGGGTCAGTTTTGGGCCCGCTTCTTTTTAACATATTTATTAATGACCTTGTAGGGGGCATAGAGAGTAGAATTTCAATATTTGCAGATGACACTAAACTCTGCAGGGTAATTAATACAGAGGAGGACAATTTTATATTACAGGAGGATTTATGTAAACTAGAAGCTTGGGCTGATAAATGGCAAATGAGCTTTAATGGGGATAAATGTAAGGTCATGCACTTGGGTAGAACGAACAAGTTGTATAATTATGTGCTTAATTGTAAAACACTGGGCAAAACAGTCACTGAAAAAGACCTGGGTGTATGGGTGGACGACAAACTCACATTTAGTGGCCAGAGTCAAGCAGCTGCTGCAAAGGCAAATACAATAATGGGATGCATTAAAAGAGGCATAGATGCTCATGAGGAGAACATAATTTTACCTCTATATAAGTCACTAGTGCGACCACACTTAGAATACTGTGTACAGTTCTGGTCTCCGGTGTATAAGAAAGACATAGCTGAACTGGAGCGGGTGCAGAGAAGAGCGACCAAGGTTATTAGGGAACTAGGGGGTCTGCAATACCAAGACAGGTTATTACACTTGGGGTTATTTAGTTTGGAGAATCGAAGGCTTAGGGGTGATCTTATTACAATGTATAAATATATGTGGGGACAATACAAAGACCTTTCTAATGATCTTTTTACTCTTAGAGCTGTGACGGGGACAAGGGGGCATCCTCTACGTCTGGAGGAAAGAAGGTTTAAGCATACTCACAGACGCGGATTCTTTACTGTAAGAGCAGTGAGACTATGGAACTCTCTGCCATATGATGTTGTAATGAGTGATTCACTACTAAAATTTAAGAAGGGAATGGATGCCTTTCTTGAAAAGTATAATATTACAGGGTATATACACTAGTCTCCTTAATATTGCGTTGATCCAGGGAGCTAGTCTGATTGCCGTATGTGGAGTCGGGAAGGAATTTTTTTCCCCAATGTGAAGCTTACTGTTGCCACATGGGTTTTTTTTGCCTTCCTCTGGATCAACATGTTAGGGCAAGTTAGGATAGGATATGGGTTGAACTAGATGGACTTAAAGTCTCCCTTCAACCTTAATAACTATGTTACTATGTTACCGTGTCCCTAAGGTAAGATGGGAGTGAGCTCACAAATGGTTTTAAAATGTTTTCGACCAATATGCCTACATTCTGACCCACACCCCCTATACAGGACATGATGGACCTCCCTTTAAGGGGGTTCAAGCCCTTGTGCACCTTAGGTAGTGCATAGAAGATAGCCATGACTGGGTGCTAAGGGAAGAGGAACGAGAATTCATCTTGATAAATCAACTTGTCCATTTTAGTTTTAATTAAAATCCTTTCCAGATCCGTCTGTGTTTTAGACATTGTTAAAGGAGACTCTCCAAGCTATATTCCTACTAGAGATACAGTATTAGAATTAGTGTAAGCAAGTATCCACTTTAGGAAAAGACAAACAGCATGGATTAAAAAGTCAGAATAAAGAACCTGAGATCTGGTTTGTCTGATGTTATAATCCAAAGCATCTTTACTTGCTTTTCAAGGTCAATAGCAAGGAATATAATTTTGCTATCTGCCATGAATTATAAGATATAGATCATTTTCTTAAAAATGTATCTGTCACCAGGTTTTTGTCACCTAATCCGAGAGCAGCAAAATGTAGAGACAGAGACTCTGATTCCAACGATGTGTCTCTTACTGGGCTGCGTAGTATAGTTTTGCTAATATTACTATTCTATCACCAGGAGATTATCATTTGAGGACTAGTAAACCTGCTGCAAGGAAGTGATTCATAAACGTGAGCTCTGCATAACCCCGCGCCCACCGTGGGATTGGCACTGCTTTATGTGTACACTGTACATGGGTAGACAGCTGCCAATCAGAGATGTGGGCGAGTTGCACAGAGTTTTATGATCAGTGAACTGCTAGATCTGTAGCAGATAAAACAGTGATATTGTCAAAATAACATCAAGCAACTCAGTAAGTGACACATTGTTGGAATCAGGAGCTCTGCCCCTACATTATACTACTCTCAGATGGAACAGCAAAAATCTGGTGACAGATTCCCTTTAAACTAGGTTCTTAGAATCATTGCTATGCTCCTATCTTAGTCCTTATCTGCTCCCTCTCCCCACCCAGGGAGGTGTGAGGCTGACATGTATATGATTACACTAACCAGACAGACAATGGAAGACGGACAGGGAAAAAAGAAAACTACAATCATAAAAATACACTCACAAAACAACAGTGGGACACGGGTTAGGGATAGGTAGGAGAAACCAAATAGGTAAGGATAAGGATAAGCACTTAAATTAAATCCACATAGCAATCTCCAGAATAACTCTCCAAATGCTTACTCCAAACACGAACTACTCCTCCAGCACCAAACCAGGCAGAATGAACTATCACTGAGAGGTCAGAAGCAAGAAGGAGGGTTCTTATACCTGCTGGGAGAAACAAACTCAGAACAGCTGATACCTCAGAGACGTCCAGTAGTCCAACTAAGCAGTTTAACCCATGGAGCGCCAGAGCAAAGAAAGTCAGAACTGCTAATAGGATGGTAAAGCCATTCTAACCACCGCAGGTGTATGTGTCACGACACGCTACGACTGTCTGATCCCACTCTGTTGCAGTATCCCCTTGACACATACGTTGTGGTATCTATTCACAAACTTTGGTTTATCTATATTAATGTTTATTGTTTTATTCATCAGCTGTCCTAAATTAGAAAGAGTCCAGTAAAAAATGTATTTTTTTTTTATTTTACAAAAAGCTCTACTTTTGCCCAAGGTGTGTTTGTTATTATAGCTCAATAACAAGTGAGTGAGACTTACCTGTAATTAAGAACCTATCCCATGTGTGGGAGAAACAGAACTTTTCTTCTAATCTGAAAAAGCCTCCTTAAAGGGATTGTCAGCACAGAATGACTGTTCAAGCCAAGTACAGGTGCTCGGTGGATCATGGTGTGGTCAAAGAAGCACTGCCATGAATATTTTTTTTTTCATTAAATGTGTGAATATGTGTGTGTAGTGTGAGTGTGTTAATATACTCTCCTACTGTCACTCTCTCCGGGATCCAGGGCCATTCCGCATCTCTTCTCAGTGACGCCATCACAATTCAGATTATCCAACTCACTCTTTATTCGTGAGACAGAAGTCTCTTTTAGGCGGGGATCACACTACCGTGTATGATGAGAGAAACTCGCACGAGTCTCTCGTGTCAACACCCGGCGCTGCCGCCGGCACTCAGGGCCGGAGCTGTGGCAGCACGTATTTCTATGCAGCCGCAGCTCCGGTCCTGAGTGCTGGCGGCAGCGCCGGGTGTTGATGCAAGAGACTTGTCCGAGTGGTGTGATCCTGCCCTTACATTGCAAGTCTATGGTGTCTTATTGTCATGCTTCATAGATTTACACTGTAAAAATCACTTTTAAGTCACATATAGAGCATATAAGAAACAAGGAGAGTATGCAGAGTGGTGATGTCACTGAGAAGAGCAGCAAAACGGCGCTGGATCCCAGAGAGAGCGTTAGTAGGTGGGTATATTAATACAATCACACTACACGCAGCTATATACACATTTGTTGAAAAAAATATTAATTGGAGTGTTTTTTTTAAGTTCACATTCCCACCTCTTATTTCCCCTCTATCTCCAACCACCTCTTCTTTGATTGATAGCTTTGGCTTCACAGAGCCAGAGAAGGGTGGAGATTAGAGTTGAGCGAAACAGGTCGGTCAGATTCAAAAGCTGCCAACTTTCGCCAAAGTCGGGTTTCATGAAACGAAACCCGACCACAGTGTGAAGTCGGCCATGCGGTCAGCGACCCAAGCGCCAAAGTCGGGTTTCGCTGAAAGCTTGCATGTGACTTTTTTTAGCCAATGAGAGAAGCGGAGCGTAGCTGGAGTGGGAGAGGGAGAGAAGAGAGATTTTGCCGCCTCTAGGGTTAAAATACATGCCAGGTGTGTTTACAGTCCTCCACTCACTGCCGACTTTTCTCCCCATTGACTTGCATTGGGTTTCATGTTTCCCGACTTTTCCCTATAGTCGGCCGATTTCGATCGACTCGCCTTTTGAGAAAGTTGGAGATAGATGGAAAATATCAGGGGGGGAAGATATATTTTAATGTTTGTCCACACCAAAATGCACTGAGCGCAGGCTCGGACTGGCCCATAGGGGAACAGGGGAATCCCCTGGTGGGCCCCTGTGCAAGTCTGGACCCCAACTTTACTGTATGGGCAGTACTTGTCATAATTCACTTAATTCACTCTGTACAGAAAAAAGCAGCATCTCATTCATTAACAAAACTACCCAGTTTATTATTATATAGAGGTATAGGTAAATTTGTGAACCAGGGTCATGTAAAGTTTGCATGCAGGTGAAAAGTGGTCCCTCAAAGTCAATGTTACAGGTGGGCTCTTGGCACCCCAGTTTGACACTGACTGAGTGAATGTACTTGGTTTGATCACTCATCCTGTGCTGACCGTCCCTTTAAGCGTTAGATCTGCAAGAATTAAAAAAGTTATCCCTAGAGAAATGTAGAGATGCAAAAGCTTTTTTTCCATGAAACATGCTAATATTGTGCAAAAGTAATATATTTGAAAAATCTGATAATAATGTAAATGTAACATTCCATAGAATAAAGTAAAAAAGTTAACTTTGAACAGAATATAGTCTCTATAAAAACTGCACCTTTAGGCCTCATTCAGACTTCTATAAATCACGTATGTGTTCTATTTGTGTTTTTTATGGATAGAACTCATACCCATTAAAGCGAACCGGTCACCAGGTTTGAACAATATGAGATACGGCCACCACCTTTCAGGGTGCAGTGCGCAGGCGACGGGAGAGATCAAAGAAACCCCACGCATGCGCACTTCAGTACTTTCCTCTGCCCTCAACAGGAACATCAGTTCATGCTTTTAAGTACAAAAAAATCAGGCATGTCTGAATGAAGTCTTAAGGGCCCGTCACACTAAGCGATATCACTAGCAATATTGCTATAACGTCACTGGTTTTTGTGACGTTATAGCGATATTGCTAGCGATATCGCTATGTGTGATACTTACCTCCGACCGCTCCCCCGCTGGTTATCGCTGATCGCGCGAGAACGTCCTGGACCGTTTCTCATCGTCAGCTTCCTGCTGTGACGAGCGCCGCGTGGACGCGGGCGGGAGGACGTCAGGATCGCCTCGTCTGACAGGTAAGTAACGACCCCCGACCCCTGCGATGTCGCTGGTGAGATCTGCCTGTGTGGCAGCTCACTAGCGACCACTTAGCGATATACCAGCGATCCTGACCGCTTCATATCGCTTGTCGGGATCGCTGGTGCATCGCTAAGTGTGACAGTACCTTTAGTTTTCTAATCGCTGCCTCCGTTATGCAAAAACTGACATATAATCAAATCTGCTAATTGGGGGTTCACGTGCACCTTTGATGTGGCCAATAGGCTTAATGCAATCAGTCCACTGGTTTTTCTCTGCAGACAATGCTCACTCCTGGCAAGCTAATGCTATCAATCACCAGTGGGCGTATGCAAAATTAGTGGGTGAAATTGTGCAAGAGAGACTCTTGACCACACTAAGGGGGCACAGAGTACCCTAATTAGCATGCTTTATTAAACTTCTACATAACAGAGGCAAAGTGTGGTTTTTTAGAGGGGCTATATCCCCTACAGGGCAATGTGCTTAGTTTATACTGTTCGTGGTGACATACATAATTTTAGTATAATAAAAATGTTTTAAAAGTACACCCAAATAACAAAGAAACAAAAAAAATTATGGCTTTCAGAATGTTGAGGCTAAAATAGGGTACATACTTTGGGGGCTGAAGCCGCGTCCTTGGGACAAGCGCAGAACATGTATGGTCCCCTAAGTATCCCATTTTTTTCCTTGATAAAATATGCCATACGGTTCCTGAGATATGGACATTTTAAGTTAGTGCTAATTTTTGTGGTCTTTGCCAAGGGGGTGTGGCTCACAAGATTTTCTGGGGGCATTACTTTAGGCTGCTTGGTATCATTACACTGTGAGCAAGCAACAGCCCCATGGTAATAACAATTAGCAGAAAATCAAAATTCCCATATCTCTGGGCCATATGGCAAAACACAAAAAAAAGGATTGCTCTGGATAGCAGCAGGATTAAAATTTTGCAAAGTTCCATAGGGAATACTCCCTTTCTAGTGTCAGAAAAGAAAAGTGCAATGGACATCTCAGGTCGTACATAACGAGAAGCAGTGGGATAAAATAGAAGCAAAAACTGTCCACTTTTGACCTAGTTAATTAGTGCATTAGTCCGCCAAAAAGGACTAATTAAAACTGTAAAAAATAGATAAAAAAAAAGAAAAAATATGTAAAAGTTCAAATCACCCCCATTTCCTGTAATTAACAAAAAAAACATATTTAGTATAACGGAATGCGTAATTTTCTGCACTTTAATAATTAATCACTATACTAAACAAGGATAATTTTTAGACAGTTCTGAAGAATATTGTATCTTAAAGGCCATTTCTAGCAGATCATTTTTGAAGCTGCCAAAGCAACAGTAAGAACTATGGTATGTGTTGAAGGTGAAATAAGTTCGAGTATACCAGATATTATAATGTACTTGGCAATATATGTATAGCAGAACACATCAAATATAAAGGGCAATAAATGTAAAGGTTTCTTTAATTTACCATGGGATTTTGTGCGCTCATCATAGAATACCCCAGGGCAGTAACTTTCCTGAGCTACTGGCCTGTATTTCAGAAATCAGGAAATTAAGGTCATTAAGTGCTAAACTTTAAGGCCCTACGTGTGAAAGGGACCAGCGTAGATTAAATTTAACCATCTCCCTGTGCAGCATTCATAGAATCAGCCGTTGTCCTCCAAACTGTATAATTTTGCGGTTATGTGATACTCAGGAACTGGGAAACCTATTCAATGTATAAATCAGTAAAATGTATAAAGTAATAGAAAAAAAACAGATATGATAAGAGAAGCCAATAGATCAATTCAGTCTGATAATACATGAACGCAGCTGAAAATAATCATTTATTCGGAAATAGGGATTGCAGGAGATGTAGGGTGTAGTTTTATGGATTAGAGGGCTCTTCTGTCACTGCGCTAATTAAGAAGTAACTTGAAATTGCTGTCTCAGGATAGACATTGGCATCAGAACACTGTGACCGTTATCAGCTGTTAGGACAAAGTGGCAGTGGTGATAGGACAGTGCTGTGCCACTTCTTCTATAGCTTCCTCCAAAACCTTCATGGTCTCTTCACTTTAGTTCATGACTTTCCTTTGAAAACTCTGAGTAGGGCCAAGTGTCATGAAGCTTTCTTAGTATCGCTGCAACTTTCTTCTAGTGATCAGAGGAGAAAGATTAGGTGGACCATCAAGGATCTCACATTGATGCACCACCAATATCTGTACTGAGTGTATTACCTTAAACTTGAGAAAGAAGAGAAGAACTAATCAAATGTGCATCAAATGGCCACTCTACTCAATCATCACTGTCCCTATTGGGGCTCACAATTTAGATTCCCTATCAGTATAGAGTGTGGGAAGAAACTGGAGAACCTGGAGGAAACCCACGCAAACATGGGGAGAACATACAAACATCTTACAGATGTTGTCCCTGTTGGCTTTTCAACCCAAGACCTCAGTGCTGAGAAGCAACAGTGCTAACCACTGAGCTACTGTGCTGCCCAGGGTAGTCTCAGAAAGGAAAATCCTTAAAAACAGAAGCCAGTATAGTGATCTCCATACATCTGCAAACAATGAATGGATAAGGCCAGGTTCACGCTGACGGGCTGCGTTAACGCTATAGCATAACGCGATAAGCGTTATGCTATACAGCTAGCGTTGAAGATTCATCAGCGCTAGCGGTGACGGAGCCTCAGACGCTGCAGTCCGCGTCTGAGGCTCCGTCAAAGAATGACGGCACATCGCGAACGCATGCTGCTTTAAGGCATGCGTCGTGATGCGCCACATAATGGGGGTCAATGGCAGTGTTAACGGACTGCCATAATGCAGTGTGACCCCAGCCTTATATGGAAAGTAGAGCAATATCTACAGACCATTCAAATGAATGGTTATCCACGTATTTCACGGTGGGAAGGATCTGTTAGAGTTCTCACACAGTACCTCACTTTTCTTGCTAATAAAAGGACTTAGGAACAGGGAACCTGCCTGTATCATTCCATGCCATAAGTGAGGCATGTATGTGCATGGCCTCGTTTGCACTTATCCTGCAATCCAGTTTTTTTATCTTATGGAGTGGCATTAAAATACTTGAAGGAAACTGATGCGAGAACCAATTGCATAGTTTTTAGGGGATTATGGGATCATCTGGTACATTAGTTTTTGCACAGGACCCATCAAGGAGATGGATCAGAAAACTCTACATGTTGCGTTTTTTTGACCCGGCTCACCAGTATAAGGCCTTGTTCACATGTTCAGTACTTTACATCAGTGTGTGTAAGCCAAAGTCAGGAGTGGGTGATAAATACAGAAGTGGTGACGTGTTTCTATTATAATTTTCCTCCAATCGTTTCTCTCCTGGTTTTGGCTTACAGCTCCTGATGGAAAATACTGAATGTATGAATGTGGCCTAAACTGGTGAAAAAGTGGGATGACAAATGATCAAGTAAGGATAACAACTAAAGGGCCTGTCACACTAAGCGATATCGCTAGAACTTGTGACGTTATAGCGATATTGCTAGCGATATCGCTGTGTCTGATACTTACCTATGACCGGCTCCCCCGCTGGTTATCGCTGATCGCGCGAGAATGTCCAGGACTGTTTCTCGTCGTCAGCTTCCGCTGGGCTTCCTGTGGAGAGACGAGCGTGGAGCTGGGCGGGAGGACGCAGGATCGCCTAGTGTGACAGGTAAGTAGCGATCCCCAGCGATGTCGCTGGTGAGATCTGCCTGTGTGGCAGCTCACTAGCGACCACTTAGCGATGCACCAGCGATCCTGACCGCGTCATATATCGCTGGTCGGGATCGCTGGTACATCGCTAAGTGTGACAGTACCTTAAGGCATAAGAAAACTGATCTGGACGGTATGAATATATGGAACCCAACTTAAGAATATCTTTGAAGTGTATACAAAACATTCATGGATCAAAAGAAAACCCACCCAAAAAATACAGGAGCCAAATGGTATATTCAACAATATATAATTATATTTTTATATATATTTATATATTTCTAGATCAGTACATTCAGTTTTTAACTTGTGTTTTTCTTCACAAACAGAAGAACTCTTACAATAGTAGACTTTCTAAAATAAATACTATTAAAATAGAGCTTCAAAATAAATATTCTATACAAATGAAACAACTCAGCGTATACTTTTTCTTCCATGGAGTGAATCTTTCAACGAAACATCTTGAAGAGAGACACTTTATACTGGTGTTTGTGAACAAATTGCACATTGGTTATGGACAATGGCATTTCCTTTACCCAAAACTGTTTTAGTGTTATGCCAGCCACCAACAAAAATAATTATAATACAACAATAAATAAAATTTTGATTTAAAATTACAACCTTTAAAATTGACGCTCAAAAACCAAAACCGTGTAAGGCAATAGGCAGGGGGAGCAGTTATTTTAGGAGTTTAACCAATCAATTTCCTAAAAAGCAGGGACCCCCCCTGGACCAATCGTGTCATACGATTCTATTAGGCCAAAAAGCCAATGTGTATTCAGATCTATAATAAGGCCATGTAAATGCCGGTTCGACCAGTAAAATATCTGCCCCCTCTGAACACAGGTAAGGGAAGAAATTTTCAAATCTGGGCCGTTCTTAGTGGAAGCGACAATGAAATCCGAGAAGTTAGGCTACCTGGATACGGCTTCCACATCTTTGAAAGGCAAAAATTTAATTTTGTAAAATGAAAAGAAAAAAATATTACAAATTCTCTGAAAGAGAACCAAAATGATGACAAATAACTTAAGATGTGCACATGATTTATCTTTCTGTACAGATTAGCTTATAGTGTTTAGTCTTAAAGTTATTGACTTAATCTTCTAATTTTTAGTTAATAGCCTGTGATTGCAGGTAACCGACACCTTGACTAAGTTTGCATACTCTGAGAAATACCTACGTTTGGCACTAAAATAGCACTTTTTTTAAGTTACAGTTCATATTTAACATTTTTTTGTATCGGGAATTAATTATCATCCACTTTACGGTCCTAGGGGTTTGCATGGCCACATATCTGAGAAGGGATTTGCTACACAAGACTCTATTAGTGTACAAAAATTCTATAATTATTAGCTTTTATCATTGGCACAAAATAACTGTGGAGTAAATAGGCTTATTGTTTAAGGTGTAACAATATGTAATAATTAAAGATGAGCGAATTTGTTCGGATTCGGTTCCGAATACGATCGGAATCGAATATTGTTTTAGCAATGTCCGTCGAACACAGCCGAACGTCATTAGGGTCAATGAGAGTAGAAATTACTGAATATGTTCGGAACCGATCATAAGACAGACATTCGGCACGAATAGTGTTCAAATATGGCTCGAATATGTGAAAATCAGATTCGGGGACAAAATCCGAACAAATTCGCTCATCTCTAGTTATAAACAAACCAAGTGAAATATGTTCCAATCAACAAACATTCAGCAAAGATCTCAATACCAAGGCAGTTTACTGCCCTACGGGGGGGAAACTTCACGCCGTACTGCAAAATATGAAGGGTGTCAGTACCTTCTTTATACAAAGTTTTCCATCCTGCTATTTAAATTAAAAAAAAATAAATATGTCTAATATGACAAAGTGCTAGATTTGCAGCAGTTTTAAAAAAATTAATACGAGGAAAAACATAGGAGTGACCTGTTTGGCAACCGCTAGAAATATATTATTTTTTTTGTTATTTATTAAGGTTTAATTGCATAAAAAGCAGCTACATAGAGTTGTCACAGGGAAGATGAATGAAGAGTTGTCACATCTTGTACCGTTAACCCTTATGGGTTTTTTTTTTAACATGACAGAAAGAGATGTGTTCCATACATAAAATGTGGTTTTAATGCAACGATCCTATGTAAATTGAACACATCCACGTGGTAATGAAGTTTCCCCCTATAGTGCAGGAACTACATGATATTTTTGTGAGACTAGCACCTATTAGTTGCCAGAAAAGAATGACTGGTTACTGCGGAGAGATGCCAAAATGCACCCTTATGTGAGTGATCCCTAACCGGCCATTGAGAACCTATTCATATGGATACAGTTATATAGAAAATATAAAAATAGTACAACTACAGCAACACACATGGGTGAATTTCCCTATAGCTCTGCTGACCTTTCCCTGGTAGATATCGAACACTAAAATAGACATTTTTGTATCTCTCTATGTATATTTACACAGATATACAGGGCGCTATTTTACAGTAGGGTCAAGGTAGAGAGCAGCAGCAAAGGAAACAAATAAAGTTACCATGCAAGTGTCAATTCGCATAATAATGACAACGAATGAAAATGAAGTTATTTTGTTAATGTGTGATGGATCACTGTTCCTCCAAGTCACCCGCTCTTTCCTGCACACTATGCTTTTGTTGTGTCCGGTTATAAAACGGGTATTGTGCTCTTATATTCCCAGCCATAGTGCAGCAGATATCCTTCTTTATTACATGAAAGAGAGCAGCACAAGGTCCTGCGATGCACTATAGGGTGGCAGGAGATGGGTCAACCTCTTACAAATGGAATTTACTTTAACGCCATGACCCGGTGTCGAAACGGCTGGGACGCTGCGAAAGGGTTAACCAATCTTGAGATATGCTTTACAGAAGGGGATTGTTACAACTCCCCCCCTTCCCCGGTGTAAGATTTTCTCATCTAGTGAACTGAAGATGCCGTCAACATTGAGGAGTATTAGAAAAGGGCGGCTAATAATAGGCAGGGTGGAACATACTCAACATGGCAAAGGAAGAAGGATAGGTAAGTCCTTACTGTAACCACCATGTTGAATCGGTACCCTTGCCACACTTGTCTTCTATTTGCCAAAAAATAGAAAAATACTTGGAAAGTGAAACTAATACATGTACAGTATATAAAAAAATACAAAAACAACAATAAACCACAGACACAAAAATGTTACATAACAAAGTCCCAGCAGAGCTCCCGCACATCCATGATGGCGTGGATGAGGCACATACTGAAACTTTCAGCTTAAAAAAAACAAAGACAGAAGCTTGTGAGGAAGAACTGGAGCTGGCTCGCTTCCATGCTAACTGAGAAGCACAAATGTGGTTTCCTAATGGTAGCTGTAGATAAAATACAGGTAGCTAGTAGCTTCAAGATATCTCCCGCAGCTATCTTATAAGCACACAGGATTTGGGAATGGTTCACAGCAGCAGTAATACACAATATGCATTTCATCCCCTCCCTTTGTGTAATACTAAGTGTTGCTGGACACCCTTATTTAAGAAATTTGAAATTAAAGCCTCGTGTGAGAGTATTCTGTCTGGAGTCTTTTAATTTCCTGCATCTTTGTAACAAAATTCATAAAACCTCACAGTCTCAGAATGGCTTCTCCGGTCTGCCGACCGCTTCTGGTGCTTTGCACACAACACTGTTTGTATTTTTGCATCGACAACCAGGTCGGCTTGCTTGGTCATAGCATTTCTGTGAAAGTTTTACGCACCCAGTGGCTGGAAGATAGCAAAGCAAGCAAGGAAGGACCAATGATAAGGCACTCATAAAAGACCAGCGAGCACAGCAGTTGGAGTGAGAGCAAGAACATGGGTGATCTGCACAGGAGCCTTCATCATCTTCGTTGGTGCAGTGGTAGAAGACGCCCTTGACCAGACACATACAAGTTGAGTAGTTGACCAGATTCTGTGCTGAGCACAGAAATTCTTGCTTGCAAACCCAGCAGGAAGGTAAGGTCCGTGGGGTAGTACAGTCTTTGCATTTACATTTACCACAGGCCTCACAAAGTAGATAGTGCTTGTCTAGTTCTTGAGCCGCAGGGCCTTTGACATCCTGAGGCTTACAATTTATCACTTTAGGCTGTATCCTTACTGCCCTGGGTGGCGACTGATCCACCACTGGAGGTGGAGCCATGTGATCCAAGAGTCTCTGGTCTGAAGAAGTGCTACTGCTGCTGCTAATTGAACTGGGACGCCCGCTGAATGATATCCAAGGGTGCGTAATATCTGCCTCACACCTTTGCAAATGCTGATTGACAAGCATTGGCTCATGAGGACCCCTACTGAGCTTCTGACCGGTCAGCTGGCTTAGAGCTGGGTTGTCAATATAATCATTTTCAAGATGAGTGGTTTTCATCTGATCAATGGGCAGGATGGTAAGTGGGTGCTGTAACCTCCCATAGGGTACTCGACCATCCAACAGAGGCTGCACCATGACTGCATTGGGCACAACGGTGATGCTGTGAGGAATCCTGGAATCCATTGGCCTACGCTCTGAATGATATGAGTATGCTTTAGAAAATCTGAAAAACAAAACAAAAAAAAAGTCTTTTTAATGTCCTGTAACTTTGCAAAGCAAAGACATGGTTGTCAGACAAGGAAAGATCCCACAGGAAAAAGAGAAGATAACAATTTAGATGCATATTAAACTGAGGAGGCCATCTCCCGCCTCGACTACTGCAACATCCTTTTCTGTGGTCTCCCTGCTAACACCCTCGCACCTCTCCAGTCCATCCTTAACTCTGCTGCCCGACTAATTCATCTCTCTCCTCGCTACTCCTCTGATTCTCCCCTCTGTAAATCTCTTCACTGGCTCCCATTCCCTCAGCGTATCCAGTTCAAATTACTAATACTGACCTACAAGGCCATCTATAACCTGTCTCCCCCATATGTCTCTGAACTAATCTCCTGATACCTTCCCTCACGTAATCTCCGGTCCTCCAAAGACCTCCTTCTCTCCTCCACACTTATTCGCTCCTCACCCAACCGCCTCCAAGACTTCTCCCGAACTGCCCCTATTCTCTGGAATTCTTAGCCCCAACAAGTCCGACTATCAACCACATTTGGATCCTTCAGACGGAACCTGGAAACCCACCTCTTCAAGAAAGCCTACTGCCTGCAATGACCCCGCTACCTCCTTCTCTCTCACCACTACCGGTGATATCACCTCAACCAACACCGAAACTGCTGCAACCAACCAACCTTCTGTCTCCTTCCCCACCATCCTGTAGCATGTAAGCCCGAAAGGGCAGGGTCCTCTCTCCTCTGTATCAGTCTGTCATTGTTAGTTTGTTTACTGTAAGTGATATCTGTAATTTGTATGTAACCCCTTCTCATGTACAGTACCATAGAATCAATGGCGCTATATAAATAAATAATAATAATAATAAGAGTAGAAAGACAATTAACACTGCATCCTATAGGCCACAATCTTCATTCTACAAATAAAATATTGTTACTTTTATAATATTTAGAATTCCTTTAGCAATATTTCTTTATTATAATCCGAGATTATCCTGTGAATTGCGACACATACTAGAATAACGAAAGACGGCCAAACACAATGACTGGAAGTTAACTATGGGAAGCCAAGCCAGAAGAGATAAGTCCATCTGGCCTCACAATTTACAACCTGCTAATAAATGAGTTCAGAAGATAACTATACCCACACATTCTGGTTTTTCTGCTATATTTTACAAGATACATGGCTGAAATTTCCTTGACTAGGCACATTGTATGGACTTCGCTATTTGACCATGTGTGAGGTTCCAAGTGAAATGCAGTATTAGATAAAAGTAACTTAACGACTTTGAATAACTGTGGATGGATAAAAAAAAATGTATTGGCTACACTGATTTAAAGGTCCCCATAAACATTAGACTATTGATGGCTGAACCTGCGAATATGGACAGGTTGAGCTGACAATCTGTGAATGGGGCGCCGTCCGACAGATCGTCTGGAGAGATGTTGATCGCGACTGTCCAATTTCAGTCTGACATTCACATCATTCCCCCTTAGAAAAACCGACGGCTGACGTATCAGTAGGTGGCTTTCTCGTAGAGAACATAGGAGTACTCAACTGAGCGAGCGCTCCTGTGTATGTGGGATTGTCGGCTGACAGCCATCTGCTGTGTATGGCCAACCTAAAATTTGGTAACTAAAATCAATTAATGCCCCTCAATCAACACTAATCTACACACTATGCCTAATTACTACACAATCATACACACATCATGCCTTTATAGAAACGTATTCATTATTACTTGCTTATATAGGCGCCATTTATTCCACAGCGTTTTACAAACGTTATCATCACTGTCCCTACTGGTTCACAATCTAAATTCCTTATCAATATGTCTATGGAGTGCGGGAGGAAACCGGAGAACCGGTAGGAAACCCACACAAACACTGGGAGAACATACAAACTCCTTTGAGATGTTGTCCTTGGTGGGATGTGAACCCAAATTACAAGGTTACAGTATTAACTACTGAGCCCCTTAAAACACTAGCAGAAAAGGACCCTAGTGGAATATTTAATACATGCATAAATGAAAAACAAAAAGTTGCAGAAAAAGACGTTTTTTACAGAGACACTTGATTTTCCTACAAACCCCACGCACACTTTTCGCCATACCTCTCCACCGCTGCGCACATTTCGGGTCGCTACTCATCTAACACGCAGAGAGCTCTTCATACCAGGTCACAACAACAAGCGCATTTTCATAGAACGGCTGACTCGTTGTGTTGCTTTAGTTTCTGATTTCATCGAAAGAGAGCAGTTCAGAGCTGGAATCTATCCAGTTACCCAACAGCTACGCGAGTCAAAAGAGCACAGGAAGCGACTAAGCTTAAATCAAAGAGCGGATACGGCCCGGCTCCAATTTAGAAAGTGCATATTGTTTTCTATGAGACGTAGTGCTTCCTCGTCGAGCGACTTTTTTGTTTGTAAGCACTGTTTGAGAACCACTTAAAGGGGAAGTGCACATACAGGATTAATTTAACTGGCGCATCATAGGAAAACATTTCAAGTAATTACAGTAAAAAAAATGTGAAAATAACAAAGGGCTATAATTGACCTGTCAAAATGCAAGTTGTGTCATCTAATTGCAGCTTCTAAAGGTGTTTCCCAGTGCCATGAGTTTTCTACAGAATTTCAGAAAGGAACGCAAAAAGGTTTTAGGATTTCCCCAATAAAAAAAAGTAATGAAATAATTACAATATCACTGCATTACTAGGAATATATTTTACAGAAAAAAACATAACAATCTGGATGTCAGTTCCTGTAGGAACTCGGATTTAGTTTTCCAGCGACTTATATGGAATTGGTTTGATAATAAAACAACTCAAAGTTTTTCAGGAGTGGAAAATATATGTTTTCGCTTACGTAACATTTAATAAATTAGTCTGAGTTTTATAATCTTATAATCAAACTTTTTCAGGACTGGAAAATATATTAAATATTTTTTGCTAACGTAACATTTAATAAATTAGTCTGAGTTTTATAATCCTTCTATTTATACCAAATATTATGGAAGATGGGAAAATAGAAAATGGACAGATAAGATCGGCATAGGAGCGTATGAACAACGAGCCATCAGACGCAAGAAGAGGAACTTTGCTGTACTATCTCTTCTCACCAAGCTGTCAATGACACCTAACAAAAAATTAGTAATTCAGAGAATAGCAGAATATAACACCCTTGATCTCAGTTGCCAGCGGTATAATAGGTTTTCACTGAGCTACAAAACAGGAAGCCATTTCTCATTCCGTTTATGAGGCCACTGTGTTCTGATCGATTACATATGCAGCACGCTGGGCTTATGACAAAGCAGGTGCCTCCAAAGCATTTACCGGCTGATGCTTCCACTGCGACCACATCTGCAATCACAGCTGTTACAACCCCCCCTCCCATCAGATAAAATGCCCACGTTTCGCCCCCTGTTAAAAACCCTTTTTAAGACCCTCAACGGTGCAACCGTAATTGCAAACCGCTGAGCTATATACATAGTAGTCTTAGTCTCACCACATCTGGACTTTCAGCTTTCACTAAGAGCTCTGCTTCAAGTTTTTTTTTAGGTAGGTCTTTCCTGAGGACTCCAATGGTCAGATTGATTTTGCAGACTTCCATTTGTTATTATAGTCATTGTATTGGAAATATGACCTTCACAAAATAATTGAATTAACATACGAATTAACATACTACTACTAATTAAAAAAGTTAAATAAAAAGAAAGACATGTTGACACTTTTTTTTAAGTACTGCATACTAGAATTTGAAACCCAGTGCAAAAAAAAGAGAACATGTGGCCTGCCAATATATAACAGGATGTGTCAAATCTAGCAAAAGCTATGGAGAGGTGGACTGAACCCTGCCATCTAATTGACTACTTCCTCCTCTCAGCTTGTCAGTCACGCAGGGCAATAATAGCTCTGACACATCCACATCCTCTTAGGAGATAACTGATAATCTGCCAGACATTGATAAGAAAGACACATCACCTACTGAACTAGGAAACTGCAACTGTCTGCTAATTGTCACTCATCACAAACCAGATGCTGGAGCTAAAGGGACTTCCAGGTTACTCGCTATATGCAAACCTAATTATCGGCAAGCGTCCAGCCTTTGGCTGATGGCACACGGTGGAGAAGTTAAATGTGAACCCTTACTAGGGTGTCCTCGTGGTCTAATAAAATAGATGGAACAGGTCGATGATTGACACCACTGCGGTCAATTGTGCTCATTCATTACCTTTAATTCAATTTACCCATATAGAGTCATAATAAAAATATGTCAATCAAAGAACACCTGATAGTACATGCACACTTTACACATACCCTTCATTACACCAATACTGTACTACTAATACTACTAAACCAACTATACCATACTGTATAGTACAGTGGTCCCCAACCTTTCTGACCTTGAGAGCCACATTCAGCTTAGAGAGAGGGTCGCGAGCCACATCCAGCTCCCACCCCCTTCAAAGTAGTGTCAACCAAAGCCCTCATTACAGGTATAATGATAACCAAAGCTTTTTCACAGAAATCACTCCAAAGCAATACACTGAGATCCAGGGGTTCCCACAATACCCCCATTCAGTATTCTCCCATCAAGGACTCCCAATGCACTGTCACATCCCACATCCAGCTTTGAGCACCTAACAGGTAGTACCATCCTCCAGCGTACCATACCTAAAACATCTCTAAACCCCTAAGACCAGTAAATGTGCATCCAGATCTGCTCTTCTGTACAGGCTCACAAAATTTACCATTTTGAGATATACTCTTCATACCGGTTTGCTAGACCTGGACCTAATGCACCAAGCTGGCAGTCGCGAGCCATAACTCATGGGACTGCGAGCCACATGTGGCTCCCGAGCTACAGGTTGGGGACCCCTGGTATAGTACTATACCAACTATACCATACTATATAGTACTATAACAACTATACAGTACTACACCAACTATAACGCACACACCAGTAATAGTCAGTGCGTCAAACTGCTCAATAGACTTTTAAGTGCATTGCAGAAATAAAAAAAAATGCAGAAATAAAAAAATTGAAACACATCTGTTGGCACCATGACATAGTGAATATTGTAATTCCAAGTAAAGCGCATTTATATCAATATATATATATATATATATATATATAAACATTACACATGTATACTATTTTTATATAGTATCATGTGCGTATATATACGCACACATTAAAAAAATACATATATATATGTATATACATTTCTTTTAGATTGAATTTGGTGGTTAGCAATCAGTTACAATTCCTCTAAATAGTAGAGATATTCCTGCTGCTATACATTTTACCAGGGATTTCACTAAGGCGTACTCTTGGCATCATTAAAATAGGAAAAATGCCTACTATGGAAAACCCAGTAAAAGCTCATGAATGAATCTTCACTCGAGATGGTAGTAAATTACGCCTTCAATGGCTCTATAATTAGCTATATGCTGAATGGATGAGTTACTACACAATTGTGTTTACGAATGGTGAAACGCAGGGTAGTCATCGCCCATAAATCAGCCTCCAAATAATCCATTCATTCCGATTTCCTATAACAGACTGTAATGTGAACCGCACCGGTCACAGCCATGAATACCAACCCTACAACACCTCCATCCTTCTCAGGAAGCCTATCACACAATTAAGCATTTGACGTCGATTTTACCGCATCTCATCCCTTTTCCCCAGCGTGAAAATGTGTCGCGTCAGTCCGATTTTGCACAACGATCGTTCCCTTACGACACCGCGACTGGCACAATCTGGCAACGTGACGGCACATCGCATGCCACAGACATTCTTAAAAACCCCATACCGCGCCATAGAAACTAAAAATGTGAACCCTCACAAATAACGGAAGCTCCTTAAAAAAAAAAAACCCTATTGCCTATTTAACCCTTCACGACTGCGCCTCACCCTACGCTCTGTCTGTGCTTTAACGAGACGATGCGACGTGTCCCTTTAAAATGAGCTTTGCGAACGCTTAAACATTAACTGAAGATAAGGTCTGCAAAAAAAAAAAAAAAAACAGCATCTGCTGGGGATTTTATAAGAAGGGGATACTCGCGTACATGTAGGTGGCTGATGGAAGCCATATACTCATATATTATGGTCTGCAATACGGAATAACAGCCATTAGACCAATTCTCTAATCTGCTATAGCTGTGACCATCCCCAATAAACGCAGGGCAGACCCACCCTATATGCAGGATGGAAAACCTTAAGATCCATTTTCAATCACATATATATATATATATATATATATATATATATATATATATATATATATATATATATATATATATATATTTCCACAACATAGATGTGCCATAAAATTAGGGGAAGCCCACTTGTGCATGACAAGCTGCTGCAGGATGTGCGATGTGTCTGCAAGCTCTGGGCCTTCTCTCCAGAAGCCGAAAATTCTCCCACTTGTGCCCCCCAGAGATACGATCCCCCCACAGACCCCATCCCAGAGACAGTGCATGCAGCTGACATGCAGGACTGCAGAATCTGGGGCTGCGCACACAAGCAATCCATGCTCGCCTGCCCAGAAAGAATGCATCCTGCGTCATCACTGCTGCTAATGGGCCATGGCCGGCAATCTGCAGCCCTGCCAGCACACATCCGATCACAGGCTCATCTGACAGCTCGATCGGCTCCAATCCGATCGGAAGCAATTCATCCATGGGGCAGAGCTGGAAGGAGACTGACTGGCCCGACAAGGACTAGGATTCTCCGAGTAGGCCATCGGGTATCATCTCCGCTCCCCATGCAAAAAACAAATGTATAGGAGAGAAAATACAGATACTGATCGCTGAGGATCGTGTGGTCGCCATGGCAGACGATCTGCTGGGGGCATGCACACTGCGATCATGGTTGCTGGTGCAGGAAGCTGGGGGTCTCCTGCACAACCGCACCCCTCCCCCTGTGACAGATCAGCAGCACATACAACAGCAGAGTAGCAGAAGCCCCCCACTCCAGCAGCCTGATGACCATAAAACACCCCTAAATATGCACTAATCCGCATCAATCACACCGAATCTAGATTGCTCTTACTTGTAGGGCTGCAGCAAAGCTCATGACTCAATACTCCGAAAATGTCAGATTTCCTTAGCTGGGAACATAGGAATCCTCAGCACAAGTCCTGATGATCCAGGCTGCATAGCTCCTCCGCTGTCAGCTCGCTTTTCGCTTTCGATGTTGCAACTCCCTGGGAAAATGGCTTTTTTATGAATGGGAGGGATGAGCCGTACAGCGCATGCGCCTCATCCCACACACTTCTTGTGAATGGGAGGGAAGAGTCCGGAGCGCAGGCGCGCACCTCCCCACCCCTCCGCACGATTCTTATGAATGGGGTGGGCGCAGAGCAGAAGTGCGCTTGCGCATAACCTGATTTCTTTATGAATGGAGACCGGAACCTAACCTGTGCGTTCACTGAGAGCGGAGCAGGGTTTTATGAATGGGAGTCAGCTGAATAAATGGCGCGTGTACAGCAGCCCTGGGGGGATAGAGGGGGAGGGGAGGAGGGAGCCTGCAGCCATCCCGGCAGATGATCCATCATCCTGTGTGCTATTAATATCAGCCGAGCGGCAGCCTGTCACTGCGGATGGCTCTGCGGCCAGTGGGCGCCACATCGTGTGCATTCTCCACAGCACTGTAGCTGGCAGCCATAGGGAACCCTCCCCCATCACTAGAGCAATACGTGGGCGGAAGCCTGACCAAACAAGGGCTGCACGACCGAGCTGACAGATGCAGGAAGGATGCCCAGCAAATGGTGATCAGTCACCACCTACCCCAAGGAAACAATGGGGATGAGGAGAGGATTAATCCCTGTCTGCACTGCTGACCCCCCCTCTGTACAGTATATATGTAGTGTCCATCCTGCTGACCCCCCCTCTGTACAGTATATATGTAGTGTCCATCCTGCTGACCCCTCTGTACAGTATATATGTAGTGTCCATCCTGCTGACCCCTCTGTACAGTATATATGTAGTGTCCATCCTGCTGACCCCTCTGTACAGTATATATGTAGTGTCCATCCTGCTAACCCCTCTGTACAGCATATATGTAGTGTCCATCCTGCTGACCCCTCTGTACAGTATATATGTAGTGTCCATCCTGCTGACCCCTCTGTACAGTATATATGTAGCGTCCATCCTGCTGACCCCTCTGTACAGTATATATGTAGCGTCCATCCTGCTCACCCCTCTGTACAGTATATATGTAGCGTCCATCCTGCTGATCCCTCTGTACAGTATATATGTAGTGTCCATCCTGCTGACCCCTCTGTACAGTATATATGTAGTGTCCATCCTGCTGATCCCTCTGTACAGTATATATGTAGCGTCCATCCTGCTGACCCCTCTGTACAGTATATATGTAGTGTCCATCCTGCTAACCCCTCTGTACAGTATATATGTAGTGTCCATCCTGCTGACCCCTCTGTACAGTATATATGTAGCGTCCATCCTGCTCACCCCTCTGTACAGTATATATGTAGCGTCCATCCTGCTGATCCCTCTGTACAGTATATATGTAGTGTCCATCCTGCTGACCCCTCTGTACAGTATATATGTAGTGTCCATCCTGCTGATCCCTCTGTACAGTATATATGTAGCGTCCATCCTGCTGACCCCTCTGTACAGTATATATGTAGCGTCCATCCTGCTGACCCCTCTGTACAGTATATATGTAGCGTCCATCCTGCTGACCCCCCCTCTGTACAGTATATATGTAGCGTCCATCCTGCTGACCCCCCCTCTGTACAGTATATATGTAGTGTCCATCCTGCTCACCCCTCCGTACAGTATATATGTAGTGTCCATCCTGCTCACCCCTCTGTACAGTATATATGTAGTGTCCATCCTGCTGACTCCTCTGTACAGTATATATGTAGTGTCCATCCTGCTGACCCCTCTGTACAGTATATATGTAGTGTCCATCCTGCTGACTCCTCTGTACAGTATATATGTAGTGTCCATCCTGCTGACCCCTCTGTACAGTATATATGTAGTGTCCATCCTGCTGACCCCCCTCTGTACAGTATATATGTAGTGTCCATCCTGCTGACCTCCCCCTCTGTACAGTATATATGTAGTGTCCATCCTGCTGACCCCTCTGTACAGTATATATGTAGTGTCCATCCTGCTGACCCCCCCTCTGTACAGTATATATGTAGTGTCCATCCTGCTGACCCCCCCTCTGTACAGTATATATGTAGTGTCCATCCTGCTGACCCCTCTGTACAGTATATATGTAGTGTCCATCCTGCTGACCCCTCTGTACAGTACATATGTAGTGTCCATCCTGCTAACCCCTCTGTACAGCATATATGTAGTGTCCATCCTGCTGACCCCTCTGTACAGTATATATGTAGTGTCCATCCTGCTGACCCCTCTGTACAGTATATATGTAGTGTCCATCCTGCTGACCCCTCTGTACAGTATATATGTAGCGTCCATCCTGCTCACCCCTCTGTACAGTATATATGTAGCGTCCATCCTGCTGATCCCTCTGTACAGTATATATGTAGTGTCCATCCTGCTGACCCCTCTGTACAGTATATATGTAGTGTCCATCCTGCTGATCCCTCTGTACAGTATATATGTAGCGTCCATCCTGCTGACCCCTCTGTACAGTATATATGTAGCGTCCATCCTGCTGACCCCTCTGTACAGTATATATGTAGCGTCCATCCTGCTGACCCCCCCTCTGTACAGTATATATGTAGCGTCCATCCTGCTGACCCCCCCTCTGTACAGTATATATGTAGTGTCCATCCTGCTCACCCCTCTGTACAGTATATATGTAGTGTCCATCCTGCTCACCCCTCTGTACAGTATATATGTAGTGTCCATCCTGCTGACTCCTCTGTACAGTATATATGTAGTGTCCATCCTGCTGACTCCTCTGTACAGTATATATGTAGTGTCCATCCTGCTGACCCCTCTGTACAGTATATATGTAGTGTCCATCCTGCTGACCCCCCTCTGTACAGTATATATGTAGTGTCCATCCTGCTGACCTCCCCCTCTGTACAGTATATATGTAGTGTCCATCCTGCTGACCCCTCTGTACAGTATATATGTAGTGTCCATCCTGCTGACCCCTCTGTACAGTATATATGTAGTGTCCATCCTGCTAACCCCTCTGTACAGCATATATGTAGTGTCCATCCTGCTGACCCCTCTGTACAGTATATATGTAGTGTCCATCCTGCTGACCCCTCTGTACAGTATATATGTAGTGTCCATCCTGCTGACCCCCCCTCTGTACAGTATATATGTAGTGTCCATCCTGCTGATCCCTCTGTACAGTATATATGTAGTGTCCATCCTGCTGACCCCTCTGTACAGTATATATGTAGTGTCCATCCTGCTGACCCTCTGTACAGTATATATGTAGTGTCCATCCTGCTGACCCCTCTGTACAGTATATATGTAGTGTCCATCCTGCTGACCCCTCTGTACAGTATATATGTAGTGTCCATCCTGCTGACCCCTCTGTACAGTATATATGTAGTGTCCATCCTGCTGACTCCTCTGTACAGTATATATGTAGTGTCCATCCTGCTGACCCCTCTGTACAGTATATATGTAGTGTCCATCCTGCTGACCCCTCTGTACAGTATATATGTAGTGTCCATCCTGCTGACCCCTCTGTACAGTATATATGTAGTGTCCATCCTGCTGACCTCTCTTTACAGTATATATGTAGTGTCCATCCTGCTGACCCCTCTGTACAGTATATATGTAGTGTCCATCCTGCTGACCCTCTGTACAGTATATATGTAGTGTCCATCCTGCTGACCTCTCTGTACAGTATATATGTAGTGTCCATCCTGCTGACCTCTCTGTACAGTATATATGTAGCGTCTATCCTGCTGACCCCTCTGTACAGTATATATGTAGCATCCATCCTGCTGACCCCTCTGTACAGTATATATGTAGCGTCCATCCTGCTGACCCCTCTGTACAGTATATATGTAGTGTCCATCCTGCTGACCCCTCTGTACAGTATATATGTAGTGTCCATCCTGCTGACCCCTCTGTACAGTATATATGTAGTGTCCATCCTGCTGGCCCCTCTGTACAGTATATATGTAGTGTCCATCCTGCTGACCTCTCTTTACAGTATATATGTAGTGTCCATCCTGCTGACCCCTCTGTACAGTATATATGTAGTATCCATCCTGCTGACCCTCTATACAGTATATATGTAGTGTCCATCCTGCTGACCCCTCTGTACAGTATATATGTAGTATCCATCCTGCTGACCCTCTATACAGTATATATGTAGTGTCCATCCTGCTGACCTCTCTGTACAGTATATATGTAGTGTCCATCCTGCTGACCTCTCTGTACAGTATATATGTAGCGTCTATCCTGCTGACCCCTCTGTACAGTATATATGTAGCATCCATCCTGCTGACCCCTCTGTACAGTATATATGTAGCGTCCATCCTGCTGACCCCTCTGTACAGTATATATGTAGTGTCCATCCTGCTGACCCCTCTGTACAGTATATATGTAGTGTCCATCCTGCTGACCCCTCTGTACAGTATATATGTAGTGTCCATCCTGCTGACCCCTCTGTACAGTATATATGTAGTGTCCATCCTGCTGACCTCTCTTTACAGTATATATGTAGTGTCCATCCTGCTGACCCCTCTGTACAGTATATATGTAGTATCCATCCTGCTGACCCTCTATACAGTATATATGTAGTGTCCATCCTGCTGACCCCTCTGTACAGTATATATGTAGTATCCATCCTGCTGACCCTCTATACAGTATATATGTAGTGTCCATCCTGCTGACCCCTCTGTACAGTATATATGTAGTGTCCATCCTGCTGACCCCTCTGTACAGTATATATGTAGCGTCCATCCTGCTGACCCCTCTGTACAGTATATATGTTGTGTCCATCATGCTGACCTCTCTGTACAGTATATATGTAGTGTCCATCCTGCTGACCCCTCTGTACAGTATATATGTAGTGTCCATCCTGCTGACCCCCCCTCTGTACAGTATATATGTAGCGTCCATCCTGCTGACCCCTCTGTACAGTATATATGTTGTGTCCATTCTGTTGCCCCCTCTGTACAGTATATATGTAGTGTCCATCCTGCTGACCCCTCTGTACAGTATATATGTAGTGTCCATCCTGCTGACCCCTCTGTACAGTATATATGTAGTGTCCATCCTGCTGACCCCTCTGTACAGTATATATGTAGCGTCCATCCTGCTGACCTCTCTGTACAGTATATATGTAGTGTCCATCCTGCTGACCCCTCTGTACAGTATATATGTAGTGTCCATCCTGCTGACCCCCCCTCTGTACAGTATATATGTAGCGTCCATCCTGCTGACCCCTCTGTACAGTATATATGTTGTGTCCATTCTGTTGCCCCCTCTGTACAGTATATATGTAGCGTCCATCCTGCTGACCCCTCTGTACAGTATATATGTAGTGTCCATCCTGTTGATCACTCACAGTGAAGTATATCTGTAGCGTTTCCTACTGATAGCATTCCTGTATATATGCTCTAGCCACCTTGATGATCCCTCAGTGTATAGTCTTCCTGCAGTATCACCATGTTGATAGAGTTCTTGTGTATCTGCATTGTCCATCCCGCTGTTCATTCACTGTACAGTTTAGCTGCATTGCTACTCTGCTGATCCTTCCCAGAGCAATATATCTGCAGTGTAACCCTTCTGATAGCAAGCCTGTACATCTGATCCCCCTGTCCACCTGCTGATCTCCTCACTGTATATTTGCATGCCAATCCTGATGATCCCCCTTGTATAGTCTATCTGCAGTGTTTCCCTGCTGATAGCCTTCCTGTATGCCTGCATTGTCAACCCTAATTATTCCCTGACTGCATATTGATATTGTCCTCCCTTCTGAATTCCTCCCTGTATATAGTTGCATATCTGCTTTGGCCTGTGTGCTGATTCCAGTGCAGGACACCCACAGCAACACTGACAGAGCATATCTGGAGTGATTGCTGATTTGTAGAACATACATGATATGCGGCTAGGTTTACATCTGCCTTTCCATTGCAGATTTATGGAAGCCTGAAAGACCCAAGTTAATGGGGTCTGTCTGACGACATTGGGACGTATAGTGTAATGGAATCATGTAACTAATGCCGCTTTGAATCCAGCTCTACTTTGTTAGGTTTTCTCTGACTATACACGTCATCTGTAAGAATTTCTCCCGGTAACAGTGCACACTAGTGTACGGGTTAATCACAGTTTACTGTATTGTTAATTTGTGATGTAATGTAAGATCTGGGCAGTAGAGGGCAACAGTGTGGGGCCTGAGTTAGAGCACGGGGGTTTTGGCAGTTGGTGAGGAGTTGGGCAAAGGCAAAGAAGAGATTGGAGGGAAGTGGAGGTGCTGACCCTTGGGAAAAGTCTGGATAGAGCGGTGTGACTCTGGATCTGTTGTTGGCGAATCTGAGACGCGTTGTTTGGTTTGACATGAGCCAAGTCAGTGAGGACAACCAAATACACATGGCTCGGCCATGTGAGGCCTCATCTCTAAGGACTTAGGGATGCCCTGTGTTGGAGAGATTGGCATTCCCTAAGAGCTTCAAGTTGGCATTTCTGATTATTCGGGACTCAGCCCAGCAAGGAGCTTTTTACTTCAATCTCAGGACGCACTGGTGCCATATTACATCTGAATACATATGCGCACATATAAATAGTCTTACAGAGGTCTAGGTAGTTAGGTAAAAATGCATCGTCGGTAAAAGAAATTTCGAAAACTGCTCCGAATAGGCAGCTACTAAAGTACTGGCACCACACTGTCGTTTTATTGACTTATGCATTGAAAGGGTTAATCGTACTGTATTTTGCTCTCATATAACTATTACTTCTGGTTAAGTGTACCGGCGTATAACTCTTAGTCGTAGTTATTGAGAAAAACTGCAGTCATTGTGTTTGTTACTTATACATTGTTTTGCCTACCATCCTTTCCTTTGTTTTATTTTTATAAACTAGTTAGTAAATACTTATATTATCTAATCTTTCTGCGTGTTTGCTGATTGCTGCTGTACCCCTTATCCTGTGGCTGTCCATCATCCACTAGCAATCTTGCTTCTGTTTATTTAAGGACTCTTTAAGGACATTTTTATAATTTAGCAGGTTGTCCAATGTGGATTCTTAAAAATATGTATTACTAGCTGAAGAGCCCGGCGTTGCCTGGGCATAGTAACCAACTGTGGTTAGTTATAACAAATTATAATGATTACATTGCACATAAAAACTTTTCACATCATATATTCAACACCACAGATTTGCAACACAAATTAACTAAATGATTACCTAAGTACTGATAGTATTTTTTTTTTCAACTCATTCAAAAGCCTTTTGATAAACATTTTTGTTTTTTCCTTCAGATGCAAAGATGAACAGATTTTTGGCAGTTCCAATTTTTGAACAGGTCACCTAAAGTTGACCATGAGAAAAGCATGGAGATTGCAAATTGATCCCTACTACTTTCAAGGACTGTCTCTGAGCTTTGTTAATGGACCGTGCTGGCGCATGCGCAGTAACATCTATAAGTAATGCTTTCAATCTGCACATGCGCAGCCCACTGTGTTCCAAGGACCAGTGTGGAAACACGCAAAAGAAAAAGAAATTGTCACTGTTGAACATAGCAATGCTCCGGCACTGGTGCACGAAACATAACTGGCACCATTTTGTTGAAGCAAAAGCTTTTTTTAACACAATATTAACCCCTTAATGACTGCCGATATGACTTTTAATGGCGATAATTAAGGGGCCTTATTCTTCCTGCTCTTCATGCGCCTTCTTTTTACACAGCCTCCTCCTGCACCTCACGCTCCTCCTTTATACACAGCATTTTTCTGCAGCACAGCTTTTCTCCTTTACAGTCGCCTCCTGTGTCAGCACTGCACACTCCTCTTCCATATACAATTGGAAACACTTGATCCCGAGAGAAATTGCACTAACTGAAATAAAGCGTATCGTATACACAGCCTACTTCTTCTGCAGCACCAGAATTTTCTTCTTTAGACCTCGCTCATGTTATTTGGTCAGTATTTTTACCTCAGTATTTGTAAGCTAAAACTTGGAGTAAAACAATCAGAGGCAATGTATATTAGAAACACGTCACCACTTCTGTATTTTTCTCTCACTCCTGGTTTTGGCTTATAAATGCCGAGGTAAAATACTGACCAAATACTGAACGTGTGAATGTTGTTTTATACACAGCCTCCATCTGCAGCGCCTCACTCTTCTCTATACACAGCCTCATACTGCAGCAGCACCTCACTTCTCTCATATTGCCATCACGCCTCTCATTTTCCCCCTCACTTCTCTCATTTTCCCATCATGCCTCTCATTTTCCCCCTCACATCTCCCATTTTCCCCTCACTCCTCTCATTCCCCCCCCCACACCTCTCATTTTCCCCCTCACTTCTCTCATTTTCCCCCTCATACCTGTCATTTTGACCTCACACCTGTCATTTTCCGATCACTCCACTATTTTCCCCTCACTCCTCTCATTTTCACTTCGCTCCTCTCACTTTTACCTCACTCCTCTCTTCCCCTCACACGTGCACAGCAACTTACTGTTATAAGCACAGTGGTGTAATCCATGAGGCTCCTTCCTTTCCCTTAACGTCATGCCTCACAGGAGCAACTCCATTCTAGACACATTGGAGCTAGATGTGGCCTGTGTCTGCCGTGCACTGATACTCTGAAGGCGGCGGTTCTGATTGTAGCTCGCAATGGCTGGGACGTCACAGCTGGTGAGTTTTGCAGGGTAGCTTTCAAGGTGAATGTGCCTCCGCCCTTGTGCACTAACAACATGGGCAGTATGGACGGGGCTTTGCGTGTGGAGTGAGTGTGGCTATGGGGGGGGCTATGTGGAGTGGGCGGGGCTTGATACATACACATACATACACTCAGCTTTATATATATAGATATCTACTGTTAGCATTTCACTGTTTTTACACTACCTGCGATTGTTGCAATCGGTGACCTTTGCATGTAATTTGCATACAACCAGTCACATGCTAACTTCTTTCTCTGTTTCTTTTGATACTTTCAATTAAGAGTGGTGGAAGAGAACGTGGTTGGCATATGACCGCAATTGTCAGGTGTATAGAAACAGCAGAATAATAACAGTTAGTAAATTACATGTTAGGATTCACCTTGTTAAACTCCCTACTAAATTCTATAGATGTCCTGGTAGACCCGTTTGCCGAACAGCTGGCGTCTGGTCACACAGCTGGAGCCTAGTCAAGATCAGATAGATACCTCTGCGAGAAATCCCAGGAGTGGAGCATAAGGAGAAAGGGAAATGAACCCTAAGACCAACCCTGAAAGAGAGCAACCAAGACTGCAAGCACCACTCACCAACACAACACATAGGAACTGCAATAAACAGCAAAGACCTGAGCTGGGAACAGGGTTTAATAGCCCGTCTGATGCTGAAGGAAATGGTGAGGTGTTCAATACCTTTCAATCACCCCCAGACTACAACTCGACGCTAACTTCCACAGCAGAATGGACACAATCCCACCACTTCCTAGTACCAGACACAGTAGTGTTCTGCATTCAAAACATGAGAAATCCAGCTCAATGAACTAGTGAAAAAACTTCTTCTTTATTCACCAAAAAGTGCTCATCAGAGGGTAAAACAACATCAACGTTGACAGTTACATGATATGCGACATCAACATGTTTGAGGCAGCTACGCACCTGTAGGGAGGAGGGCCCCCTGCAGACTGTCTGGGCAGGAACCAAAGGGACCGCCATCTAGGTTCCTAAGGGAACTGTACCTGGGGAACGGGGGAGGAAGGTGGACGGCTGAGAGTGACAGGACAGCAAGGGGAGGGGCGAGTATAAAAGGGGCAGGGAGCGCGCAAGGGAGTCAGCAGAACAGCAGACACGGAGCAAGAGACTGTGGGGTGTGAGAGAGCCAGAGCGACAAATAGTGACCAGAGAGGAGACCAGCAACAGAGGGGAGATTTACAGTGGCCTTCGGGGAGGAGGCGCCGAGCTTACCTACAAGAGACTGTCGCTTCACTCCAATCCGGGGGTCACGACCTGCCCACGGTCGTCCACGGCTGTTGCCGCTGTGCTCCAGCCCATTGCAGCCTGTCCGCTGCCTCTCACGGCCGCTGCCGCTTCGCTTCAGCCCGCGGTTGCGGCCTGCCCACTGCCGCCCCGCTTCAGCCTGCGGCTGTGGCCTGTCCATCACCACCTGCAGCTGCCATCACCCTGCTGCAGTCGGCAGTTGGGGCCTGCTCCTCGCCAACAGAGAGACTCTTTGCCCAGCCCCAGGGCGTGCACGTCGCCTACCAACCGCCACTCTTGATAACTGTAACACACCCTTGCTTGGGGAATGGAGTCTCCCTGAACCCGCTAACGAGCGGAACTCCACTGTCTTTACAGGGGGTTACCTCATCAAAGGACTCACCCAGGGCCTGTTGTGCCCCAACCCCTCCTGGGCGCTGGGGCGCTAAAAACTACGCCAGATCTTCAGCAGCTGGGCCCAGCGGCTGCGATGCCAAAGCAGCTTCATCAGAGACACCGAGGGACGTCAGGACGGATAAGTGACACTATAGGAAATGAGGACCCGTAGTCGGCCATACCGCGGCCCTATAGTAACCGGCCTTTGCCGGGTTATTTGTGTTCTCTTTAATAGTGTTTGGTTGTACTGAGTCCCTGCGAAGACAATTGTTGTTATTTTGTTTCGGTTGCTTAGTATAGCCCTAGCGGCTTCAAAAGTTACTTCTCAAAGTACAACTCAGTCTCGCGTCTCATCACTGCATCCTGCGTACCTGCTATTACCTACAGTCGGCAGGATGCAGTCTCCGAGCATGGACAACGGCGCCCCAGACCAGGGCAGGGCCGTGAACTCAACAGATAATGAGGGCCCCCTTCCAGAATTTCGTTGGGGGCTATGATGAGCAACCTGCCTAGGTTTTCCGGCTCCAATATAATGCTATGGAGCTGGACAGAGTGGGGACTCTTTCGGATGCACCCGATGACTCCTGACATGGAAGCCGAAGTAGCTCTCATGGCATTAGATGGGGATGCTCAGAATTCAGTAATGTTGAGGCCCCCGATCTTAGAACCGACCCATGGGGACCCAACCAACGTGGGAGAGTTAAGGACCCGGTTGTTCAGTCGGATGCAGGGGGAGGGGGAGACCATTACCCAGTATATGAATGTCCTCCAAGAGTTACACACGGCCATCGAAAGGAAGGATGGCGTAGGGGTAGGACCTATTGACATTACACTACGCGACCTGTTGGTGACTGGACTGCGGGACCCGTTAATAAAGCTGGCATTACGGGAGCAGGTCAGAATGAACCCACGTATGAACTTTGCAGAGATGGGAAGTCAAGCACGCGCTCGAGAGCAGGAGCAGGGAATGGCGGTCCCCGTGGGGAAGGTCCGGAGTGTTGAGGCTTCCGTGAACGCAGTTGAGGCGCCTCAATGGGTAGAGGAGATGAAACAAGAGTTGAAGAACATCAAGGGCGAGTTGGCTGAAGTGAAAAGAAGGAGTCCGGGACTGGACGGCCTAGTTTCAATCTCGGTCCCTGGCGACCTGGCTCCACCCGGGGCAGTCGGTCGTTGCAGACCCGGTGCTATGAGTGCGGGGAGCCGGGCCACTTCACCCGAAAGTGTCCGCGGCGAGGGAGATACCCACCCCGGCGGCCATTAAACTAGAGGGCTCCGGGCTGGGGGGACGCCGCTCGGAGCCAGAAACCACAATTAGGGGTGGTGGAAGTCCCGAAGATTTGGTCGCAAAGTGTCCGGTAATATGGGCAGAAGTCGAGGGCCATGCCGTCCGGTGCCTAGTGGACACGGGGTCACAAGTAACAAGCAACTTATTTCCTGCAGAATTTCCCCAAGGCAGCGAGACCCCAGTGGGGGCCCATAATCAGACTGGTAGCCACCAATCAACTACCGGTCCCTGTTGCTGGGGTGGTGTGGGTACAGGTGATGCTGTGCGGAAAATCCCTCGGCCACAGAGGAGTGGTTCTGACTCAAGGGGAAACCGATAAGCAGCATCCAGTCATTCTGGGCATGAACATACTCCGGGAGTTCGGCAATCTGCTCCTCAATGATCCCACGCACGAGATCCTGAAGCAGTGGGGTTCCCGCACAGCCCAAGGACAGGTATTCCAGCTGTTGGTGCGGGAAGCGCGAGTACATCAGGACTGCCGGGAAGGCGAGGCTCTGGGAAAGTCATCGCGCCAGCGACTCCCCTGCTTGTACTGCCCCCTGGGCAGACGGTGTTGGCCCTGCCAATTCGAGCCTCGATACCCTTGGAGGGCGTAGAGATGCAGTAGAAGTACGGGTTGAAGGTAAAACACCCAGAAATGCCACCTATTTCGCACCCAGATCAAATATTTGGGGCACAGCATCTCTGCGGAAGGCGTAAGACCGTCCCAGGAAAAGGTTGCTGTCATCCAGGGGTGGCCTACCCCCGAGTCGATAAAAGACGTGCGGGCCTTCCTGGGGTTGGCCGGATACTACATTTCGTAAAGAATTTTGCTTGTCGAGCCCGAGCCCTGCACACCCTGCTGAAAGGGGCTCCCGCTGGGGCAAATGGACGGAAAATCCAGTGGCAACAACCCCAAGAAGAGGCCTTCCAAGACCTTAAGGCTGCACTCTCAGGTGCCCCGGTGTTAGCTTATGCGGATTTCTTGCAACCGTTCATCCTGCACACTGACGGGAGTCTCTACGGGCTAGGGACTGTGTTGTCACAAGTTCAAGATGGCCGGGAGAGAGTGATCGCGTATGGAAGCCGCTCACTTCATGATTCCGAGTGCAACCCTGACATTACAGCTCCTTTAAGCTCGAGCTCCTCGCAGTAGTGTGGGCCATGACAAAGCGGTTTGCAGAGTACCTGGCAGGCTCCGAAGTGGTGGTGCGGACCGACAATAACCCACTGGCCAGTTTGGAGAACCCCAAACTGGGGGCTCTGGAACAAAGGTGGGTGGCCCGAATGGCTAAATTCAACTATAAGATCATCTATAAAAGAGGGGCCAAAAATGTACACGCTGACGCCCTCTCCAGGATCTGACATACAACTCCAGGGAAGAGTCGATACGATGAACTGGAAGGGGAAGAGATACCGTTCGCCCTCACCACCGCCGTGCTCACGGCTGCCACCCAGAAAGTATCCTCCTCAGAAACCCTAAGGGACATGCTGGAGCAATGGATCCAACAGCAGTAAGAAGACGAAGAAATTGGACCCCTCCGGCAATGGGTAGCTGCTGGCAAACTGCCCACTGACTCCCAAAGACAGACTTTGACTCAGGACATGTCGCTGATGTTACGACAATGGGAAAGGCTGGTTATCAGAGAGGGACTATTGTATCGTAAAATGACATCTTGGACAGCATCTATGACGATTTGGAAGGTAGTTGCGCCCGGAGCCCAACTCAATGAACTGGCTCGAGAAGCCCACGAAAAAGGGGCTCATTTTGGAGCTCAAAAAACCTTGCAATGGTTGCAGCAGATAATTTACCATCCACGCTTGCATGCTGTTGTGGACGAGACTTGCCGGGCCTGCCGCCTATGCGAATTAGCCAAACTGCCCGCCCAGTGAGCCCCAGTACAAACAATAGAGACCTCAGCGCCCCTCAAGCTTCTGACGGTGGATTACCTGACCATTGGTCCCGCATTCCAGGGGTACGAACACTGCCTCGTCATGGTAGACCATTTCACCAAGTTCGCTGTGGTCACTCCCACTCGATTCCAAACCGTGGAGTCTGGCGCCTCCGCAATTTATAGAAACTTCATACAAGTGTACGGCTGCCCTCAACGTATACATTCCGACCAAGGAGCCTGTTTTTTGGGAAAAATTATGGAGGAGCAACACCGTCTCTACGGTATTGACAAATCCCGGACCACGGCATACCACCCGCAGGGAAACAGGGCCTGAGAACAATTTAATCGGACATTAATCCAAATGTTGCGCACTCTGGAGAGTGACATGAAGGCCCGTTGGCCCAAATATGTCCATGAACTAGTATGGGTTTATAACAACCGGGTGCACCGAGTTACCGGCTATACCCCCCACCCCCTGCTATTCGGACGAGAAGGGAAAGGGTTCACGGAGGTAGAGTTGGACCCAGAGGAGCCCCAGCCCTGGACCGGGGTATCATCATGGGTATGAAATCACCGACACCGACTGCAAACTCTCCATCGAATTGTTCATACCAAACTCCAAGACTTAGAACACCCAAGGAATCTATCTCCATCTCCCAACATCCAAATCGGAGATCGATTACTCGTACTAGACCAACGCCCCCAGAACAAATTAAAGCCTCGCTGGGAAGAGAGTCCCTACCGAGTTCTACGCTGTATAAACCCTGAAGGATCTGTATACGAAATACGACCCGAGAAAGACGGAACACTGCCCACTCGCATTGTGTACCGTAATATGTTACGCCCATGTACTTCCACCGACCCGGTACAACCTGAACCTACTCCTCAGGTCTCTGAACCATTGCCAGTAGTCTGGGACATGGATAACGAAAAAGACTTCTCCACGATATCCATGGGCTCTCCACTCAATGACAACTCAACTGACACAATTAGCCTGCCCGAACCAGCTAGCCCACCACCGTCCATCACCCCAGAAGATTCCACCCTAGTCGAACTTAGACGCTCCGAGTGGTCAACGGCTGGCAAACCCCCCGAACAATATGAACAGGACCAGTTCATATGGCAACAAAAACTGACATCTCCGCAGACCAACCCAAGTGTACTAAGGCCCTCGCCCGAGGACTGGCGAGCATACAGGATGGAGGAGTGTAGGGAGGAGGGCCCCTGCAGAGTGTCCGGGCCGGAACCAAGGGGACCGCCTTCTAGGTTCCTAAGGGAACTTTACCCGGGGAACGGAGGAGGAAGGAGGACGGCTGAGCGTGACAGGACAGCAAGGGGAGGGGCGAGTATAAAAGGGGAAGGGAGCGCGCAAGGGAGTCAGTTAGCAGAACGGCAGACACGGAGCAAGAGACTTTGGGGGCGTGAGAGAGCCAGAGCGACAAACAGTGACCAGAGAGGAGACCAGCAACAGAGGCGAGATTTACAGTGGCCTTTGGGGAGGAGGTGCCGAGCTTACCGACAAGAGACTGTCGCTTCACTCCAATCCGGGGTCATAACCTGACCTGACCAGCCCGTTACGTCCTGTCCCCTGCCTCTCGCGGCCGCTGCCGCTTCACTCCAGCCCACAGTTGCGGCCTGCCTGCTACCGCCCGCGGACGCTGTGGCCTGTCCCTCACCGCCCGCAGCTGCCATCACCCTGTTGCAGTCAGCAGTTGGGGCCTGCTCCTCGTCAACAGAGAGACTCTTTGCCCAGCCCCAGGGCGTGCACGTGACCTACCAACTGCCACTCCTGGTAACTGCGACACACCCCTGCTTGGGGACTGGAGACTCTCTGAACCCGCTAGCGAGCGGAACCCCGCTGTCTTTACAAGGGGTTACCTCATCAAAGGACTCACCCAGGGCCTGTTGTGCCCCAACCCCTCCTGGGCGCTGGGGCACCCGAAGACTACGCCTGATCTTCAGCAGCTGGGCCCAGCGGCTGCGAAGCCAAAGTAGCTTCATCAGAGACGCCGAGGGACGTCAGGACGGATAAGTGACACTATAGGAAATAAGGACCCGTAGTCGGCCATACCGCAGCCCTATAGTAACCGGCCTTTACCTGGTTATTCATGTTCTCTTTAATAGTGTTTGGTTGTACTGAGTCCCTGCGAGGACAATTGTTGTTATTTTGTTTTGGTTGCTTAGTATAGCCCTAGCGGCTTCAATTTATAAAAGTTACTTCTCAAAGTACAACTCAGTTTCGCGTCTCGTCACTGCATCCTGCGTACCTGCTATTACCTACACACCCTTTAAGATGAACAAGAACAAAGATTGTCCAACATCAGTATCTGAACTCACAAGTGCACTTTTGTATGAATAGGCAAAAATTCTCACAGAAACACTCCAAAATATTGTAGAAAGTCTTCTCATAAGACAGAAAGCTGTTTTATCTGCAAAGCAGACACTAAGTCCATATTAAGGTCTTTGAATTTAAAATGGGATGTCATAAAAGCTACTGTTGGAGTAATATGTGGTGTGATGGGTTGACACACTTAGCTGCTTCCTCCGATAGATATAGGAACCGTTCTGGTAGAAAAATAAACAGAGCCTTGCTGGCATAACCGCAAAACAAACAAAACAGTTCATATGAGTCCATTCTCTGCAGGGTTCACCTGCAATTATCCCGCACATTCCTTTAGCTCCTCCCGGAGCTATGTGGGAGTTCCTACTCTCCCAATACACAACACACACAGGCAGGGCCAGACTGTAACTAAAATTCAGCCCTGGCATTTGAAGTTACACAGGCCCACTAGTCACATGGTGACTATATAATATCTTTGTACATTTGTAGGTTACAAGAAGTGAGAGATTAACATGACTATGTAACATGTAGTCACAGCTGTGCCCAGTATTTCAGCTCAGTCCTATTTATTGCTTTTAGTTGCAGTACTCCTCCCAAAGCTCTGTCCCCTTTTGTACGCACGGTGACAGAATTCCTGGCAGAACTGCTATCCATTGGGCAACCAGACCCCCTGGTCATAGCCTCCCCTATCATACCTCCCAACTTTTGAAGGAGAGAAAGAGGGACAAAGACTGCTGTGTGCAAATTTTAGGCCACGCCCCGGCCACATCCACTTCGCAACTAGTCACACTCATGTCCACGCCCAACCGCACCCATTTAGCACTGCTGAGCACACTGACTGGTACTGTGGCTGGCATTATGGGCACATTTGCTGGTACTGTGGGCACACTGACTGGTACTAAGGAAGAGAGAAAACAGAGAGAGAGAAAAAAGAAAACTGAGAGAGAAAGAAAGAAAGAAAGAAGGGAGAGTGAGAGAGAAAGAAAGAACAGAGAGAGAAAGAAGAAAGAACAGAGAGAGAGAGAAAGAAGTAAAGAAAAGAAAGAAGAGAGAAAGAAAGAGAGGAAAGAAAAAGAAAGAAAGAGGGGAAAGAAAGAACAGAGAGAGAGAAAGAAAATGAGGGAAAGGCAGAACAGACAATGAGAAAGATTCTATAAAGATACTATAGCAGCCCGGCTCCCATTGTAGTGCCCACCTGAGCCTCCCGATGCAGGACATATCATGATCCGCTCACATGGCCGGCATCCCCGATTCCAAGGCGATCCTGCTGTCTGCGCTGTCAGAGGAGGACATGGTGATGGATCTGAAGCATTCCTAGTTTCGTCACAATTTCCTCATGAAATTATCTCATTTCCGGTCAGCTGCCAGCACATCACTTCCGGTGGTATGTCATGTGCGAGTTTCAAAATGCTCCTCGGGGCTCCGTTGTGTACTCCTGTGTCCGTGGGAAAAGCCCGCTTTGTATGCTTCGTTCACACTTGGCTCCGCTCCATACATCCCGTACACATATGGCTGCACTCCGTACACAAACGGCTCCTCTCGGTACACCTCGTACACGCGCGGCTCCGCTCCGTACACCTCGTACACACGGCTCCGCTCCGTACAAATCGTACACGCGGCTCCGTTCCATACACCTCGTACACACACGGCTCTGCTCCGTACACCTCGTACATGTGGCTCTGCTCCGTACACCTCGTACACACACGGCTCCTCTCCGTACACCTCGTACACACACGGCTCCGCTCCGTACACCTCGTACATGCGGCTCCGTTCCGTACACCTCGTACACACACGGCTCCTCTCCGTACACCTCGTACATGCGGCTCCACTCCGTACACCTCATACACACGGCTCCTCTCCGTACACCTCGTACACATCTGGCTCCGCTCCGTACACCTCGTACACACACGGCTCCGCTCCATATACCTCATACACACATGGCTCCGTTCCATACACCTCGTACACACACGGCTCCGTTCCATACACCTCATACACACACAGCTCCACTCCGTACACGCAGCTCCGCTCCGTACCCCTCGTACACACACGGCTCCTCTCCGTACACCTCGTACACACACAGCTCTGCTCCGTACACCTCGTACATGTGGCTCCGCTCTGTACACCTCATACACACACGGCTCCTCTCCGTACACCTCGTACACACACGGCTCAGCTCCGTACACCTCGTGCACACACAGCTCCTCTCCGTACACCTCGTACATGCGGCTCCACTCCGTACACCTCATACACACCCGGCTCCTCTCCGTACACCTCGTACACATCCGGCTCCTCTCCGTACACCTCGTACACATCCGGCTCCGCTCCGTACACCTCATACACACACGGCTCCTCTCCTTACACCTCGTACATGCGCAACACCGCTCCGTACGCCTCATACACACGGCTCCGCTCCGTACACCTCGTACACTTGGCTCCGTTCCGTACATCTCATACACACATGGCTCTGCTCCGTACACCTCGTACACATCCGGTTCCGCTCCGTACACCTCGTACACACACGGCTCTGCTCCGTACACCTTGTACATGCGCGACACCGCTCCGTACGCCTCGTACACACGGCTCCGCTCCGTACACCTCGTACACTCGGCTCCGTTCCGTACATCTCATACACACACGGCTCTGCTCTGTACACCTCGTACACATCCTGCTCCGCTCCGTACACCTCGTACACACACGGCTCCACTCCATACACCTCATACACACACAGCTCTGCTACACCTACCCTGTAAACCCCTCCTGACCCCACACATACTTCCATCATCCAGCACCATGACAACCAGCACTGCAGAGTCCTGCAGACACCAAGAGGCAGGGCTGTGTGCACAGGACCTGTGATGAGGTCACAGGAGGGGCAGAGTCAGGGGTCTGGACAAAGACTCCTGATCATGTGACTCCTCCCCTCCTGTGACCTCATCACAGGTCCTGTGTACAGAGAAGAGAGCAGGCAATCAACACTGTGAGTGGTTGCGGGGAGGGGGGGAGGTCTCATGCTAGGGCGAGAATGGGGTGCATTGGGGGGGCATGGCAGCTTATCTCCCTGCAGTGAGGAATAGAAAAATCCCAGGAGGGTTGGGAACTTTAACCGCCATGCCCGCAGAGAGGGCTGGCGGCAGGAACAACAGCCAGGCCAGTGGCCGCATTAGCTGGCAAGCGGCCAGATGAGCGGGCGCTGCCGTCCGCGGTCCACATGACAGCGGCCCAGCGGGAAAATGCCCGGTTGGGCATATTACCAATCCAGGCCCGCTCTCCAGCTCTTCGTGAACAAATTGCCTTCTGTTACAGCCAAAATATTTAAAATTTTGACTCATCAGTCAAGTACACCTGCTGCCAATTTTCTGCACCCCAGTTCCTATATTTCAGGCATAGTTGAGTCACTTGGCCTTGTTTCCCTATTGAAGGTATGGTTCTTAGCCACAATTATTCCATGAAGACCACTCCTGGCCAGACTTCTCCAAACAGTAGATGGGTGTACCTGGGTCCCACTGGTTGCTGCCACTTCAGAGCTGATGATAGTGCTGGATGTCTTCCGATTTTCAAGGGAAGTAAGAAAGAAGTGTCTTCCATCTGCCACAGTAACTTTCATTGGCCAACCAATGTGTCTACAGTCTTCAATGTTGCCTATTTCTTGGTGTTCTCAATGCTGACAGACAATACAGACAGATATTAGTCATCCATCATGCAATGCCACCAAGGTCACATCTGATTGGCTATAATTTTATTGTGCAGCAGGAAACAACATCAAATGAAAATCAATGTTATTGTGAATTTTCTTTAGCGTAAAGAAGAACCAGGAGTCCTGGAAGTGATGATATAGTTCCCACACAATCCTGATCACAACATTATTAAAGAGGTTATCAATAACTTTAATATTGATGGCCTATGCTCAGGATAGGTTATCAATGTGTGATTGATGGGGTGTGACTCTCTGCATTCCTGCCAACTAGCTGTTCTCGGTTGCGGACGGAACTGACCATTTACAGGGCTGTACAGACATAGACTTTGGCCGGGGTCACATTAAACATATGGAAAATCAGTCCGAGTCTCCCTGACCAGAGTCGTGGAAGCGTTCTCCGTATGGTTATCCGTGTGTAATGCGTTTCCAATGCGATGATGCGATTTTCTCTCACCTATGTTTCCGTAAGGCATCTGTATGGCATCCAAATGAAATGCGTATGGCTTTACATTTCTCACTGATTTTCCCCATTGAATTTAATGGCTCAAAGGGCTGAAATGAGGAAAATGTGTGCGTATTTGTCACAAGCTACGTGGATGGACCGTGTGGTGTCCGAGTTTTTCTCGCACCCATAGGCTTGCATTGGAGAGTCTCAGACGTTATACGCGTACATTCGCAGCATGCTGCGATTTTACATGCACATCGAATACGCCTGAGAAAAAATGCGGTGATGTGAGCTGCCCCATAGATTAACACTGGTCTGAGTGCTATGTGATGTTTTCTCGCATAGCACTCGTCCGTATTCTACAGTGGTGTGGCTCCGGCCTTACACAAATCCTTCTGCCTCTTCAGGTAATCCCACAGACTTGAAGAGGGTGTTCACTACTTTAAGATTAACGGTCTATCCTTAGGATAGGTAATCGATGTCTACTCGGTGGGGGTGTGACACCCAGCACTCCCACCAATCAGTTGTTCTTGGTGTCGGTGGTGGCTGAAGCTAATCAGTTATTTATTTGAATAGGGGACTGATGTGTAGTATCTGGTCGCGGCCACTATACAGTAGATGTAGCTGCGCTATGCAGCTCTGGAACTTGTCAGTTCCAGCCCCGCCGACACCAAGAACAGTTGATCGGCCGGGGTGCTAGGTGTCGCACTCCCACCGAGCAGACATTGATGACCTATATCCTAAGGATAGGCCATGATTGTTAAAGCAGTGAACAACCTCTTTAAAGGGAACCTGTCAACAGGAATAATGCTGTTATGATGCTGTCCGGCACCTACACGCAGCCAAATGCAGTGGGGAGAAAATTATCTTTATTCTCCCCGCCAGCCTTCGGTGTTCAGTCACTGATCTGAGAATACAGAGCAGCCGCGGTAACTGCACCCACGGCTCTTTCTGACACTGGCTCTACATTGCAGGCCAGGGCCGGGGGAGCGGTTACAGCGACTGAACCAGCATTGCCCCCTCCCCTATGAATGAAAACCAAATGCTGGCAGGGAGAACGAAGATCATTTTGCCCTTGCTGCATTCGCCTGTGTGCAGATGCCGGGCAGATTAACCCCATATCTGCAGGTTAACAGCATTATTCCTGGTGACAGGTTCCCTTTAAGTCTGTGTGGGATTAACTGAAAAGACAAAGATTTGTGCAATCCTCCATTCACAAAAGATCTGTGGTTAGTTTTCCAAGATGTTTGAAACAACCTCCCCGCCGAATGCCTAAAACTATGTGCAAGTGTAACTAGAAGAATTAATGATGTTTTCAAGGCAAACGAAGTTCACACCAAATATTGATTGAATTAGATTTCTATTTTACTAATTTACTTTGCAATTTATTAATTTATATAAAAAATAACCTTTTTAACACTTCCATGTTTGAAAGCATTCTTACTTTACAGCAATTTTTCCACAAGGGTCTAAAACTTTTGCACAGTAATCTATTTGGGTAAGTTATGTAAGAATTGTGACACTGGTATTCAGTATAGAAAAAAGTGTTTATATAAATAAAGATTATTATTATTATTATTATTATTATTATTAAGCGTCGGTAAAGCATGTGCGCTTCTTAGCCCGAATAAGGATTTATCCTTTGAAATGATAGCTTGGAAATTTCTGCTTGGGAAATATGTGGCTACAAGAGATATATTTTTGTTTTGGTCCCAATGTTATTGGGCACTGAGATTTCTCATTCTAGCAGGAGCATTTGATAACAGTATCTACAATAGCGTCATTTTGTGACAGTTTTGACCCCTCTTAATGTTCTCCAGTGAAGGGTGCTGATTGGCCCATCCCACCTGCTGGGCTTGCCGAGAATGCTTTTCCATGTAGATAAGGGACAGCTGGCAGCCCTGCAGTAACTGTTATGTAACACCGCAGAACGGATCTCAATGTTCCTATGAATTATTTGGTAAATGTTTAGGATGTTGGAGAGACTGTGTAAACATCCTTCATTCAGCTGTCAGACATGGAGGCATTTACGCTCACGGTTTGCTGCTCATTCGCAGTATGGGTCCTAATACCGTGTGGCGTATGATCAAACATTTAGCATAAGCCTGTTGACTGCGCGGCAGAGAACGCTTTGGCTTATGTTAATGTTAAAATGTATCTTATCAAGAACAGGAAACGAGTTACGTTTGGTTTGTTGAAGGTCAGTTTTGCTGCCAAATGATAAGAGTGACCACATTTACAATGAAAAGGCTTACAGAATTGTACAGCGTACTCATGCAGACATAAAAGGGGTTGTTTCACCATAGACATTCCCTTTTCTTATAATTGATCATAAATGATTGCATTTGAAATACAATGCATAGGTGACAACTTATCTGTCAGTGCAAATCAATGGGGGATTGACTGGTTGTGTTCAGCATGTATGCTGTCCTCCATACCAACCTTCTTATACATGGGGTGGGCCGAAGTGGGCTTTAAAGCCCAAAAGGGAGAGTAAAGTAAGGTACCACTATGGTCCACTGGAAGCAGCTTGAAACCCGTAAAAGAGTTGCCCAGAATTGGAAAAGTATGGCTGCTTTTTATTTTTTTTACCAAAAACAGCACCACACCTGTTTATGGGTTACATGTGGTACTGCATCTCAGCTCCATTGAATATGTCTGAACTGCAATACCAAACACAACCTGCGTGCGCGCTGTTATTGGAAGAATTTTTTTTCTAATTGTAGAACCCTCCTTAAAGAAAAAAATAATTAGCCATGTTGAAATCCACGATAACTTGTTCACTTTTAAAATATCATTATGAGGCAACCCCTTTAACTACGTAATACATTCTTTAAAGTACGTTACATGAGATAACATACATATTCTCAAAATAACTGAGCTGTAGACATGTTTTCATTTCCTAATATAATCCTAAGTGATTTTTAAACTGGCTGTCAATGTTGGGTTGCTGAAATTTCCTCCATGAATATGCAGTATATGGGGATCCTAAAGAATTTATCTTTGTTGGTTCAACTATATTAAAAATATTCCTTAATATCCTCTATAAATCATACATCCGGCAAACAGCCTAGTGGAAAATCCCAAGCCACCGGCGCTACATTCAGTCTCTTCTGTTGCAGTTAATGTACTGTAATGATTGCTTTAATTTTCTGAGTAGAGGGCAGACAAGAATCAGTCTGGAAACAATTCTGAAGCTCGTGTGACAGACATGGCCCTTTATATCACCGCAATGACAAAGCACAAGAGACTACAATATTTACCTGTCATAATATTGGAATATAAGGGTCATTTATTCTTCCATACATGTTTGATCCTTCAATCCAAAATTTTCACATTGAACTGAATAAATAATGTAATAATGGTTGCAGACCTGAAAGCGTAATTTTTATATTTTTTTAATTTCGCCTCTCTGTTGCAGATATTAGCTACTAAAGTACAGCACATGGCCCCTAATAAGTGCAAAAGCAAGAGCAGCGGAGGATCAAGGATATGTAAGTATTGTGCATGTATGCATTATAGTGTTTGTGGGGGGTGCACTATACTGTGTGTGGGGGGGGCTGCATTATACTGTGAGTAGTGGGGCTGCAATAAACTGTGTGTGGGGGCTGCATTATACTGTGTGTGGGGGGAGACTGCATTATACTGTGTGTGTGTGGGGGCTATATTATACTGTGTGTGTGGGGGGGGCTGCATTATACTGTGAGTAGTGGGGCTGCAATAAACTGTGTGTGGGGGCTGCATTATACTGTGTGTGTGGCGGAGACTGCATTATACTATGTGTGTGTGGGGGCTATATTATACTGTGTGTGTGGGGGGGGCTGCATCATACTGTAGTAGGGCCTGGATTGGGGGGTGGTCCACTGCTTACCGCGAACAGATGACACAGACACAAGATGGAGGCAGATTTCGGGTACAACAGGTCCGAGTTTATTGGCCGTCCTCCTGACGACCATAGCAATACACCACAGCACTTTTACTGCTCTCCGTATTCAGGCCCGGGTACCTGCACCTTCCTTCTGTCGTAGTGACGTTCCTCGCGGCTCTTTCGCTGGGGCTGCCCTAGGCCTATCTACCGCCAGCGCTTCACCAGTCCGAGGTCATCGTCCATTTGGTACCCCCGGGGCCTCTTCTGTTCTGCGGTTCTTTGTGTCGGGGCCACCCCCCTGACTGTCTTTTCTCCTCAGTCCCCTGGTCGAGCTCTCCACTACTGTCCATTCTCCTTCACTGTTTCTTCTCCTCCTGAGCTCCTCCCGGGACTGGAACCCTCTCCTGTCCTATTTATCTCCCTAATCGGGAATTTCCCTCCTGGGTTCCTATCTCCCTGCCCCCCCATGACTAAGCGTTTTCGTAGTCCTAAGCTGCTGTAAAGTCCTGTTCTCACGCTCCCCCCTGCCATCATGTGGTCAAACTTAGGTACTGCACTCCTATTCCATTTTCCCCAGCTGTTTCCCTTCTACTATTACAAGCATCCAACTTCAGTGCACCAACTGTGACACCCCAGAGTCCGGTTGTCACAGTGACATTACCTCCCTCTAATGGGAAAAGTCATGCTTGGAGGCAGAAAGGGGCCCCCATGCCAGGTAATAGATTTAATCACAATTTCCTGCTGCAGGTCAGAAAAGGGAAATGCCTTATAAATTCTGGCCAGCAGAAGGGGTTGGTGAGTCAGCTAGAAATCAGCTGAGGGGGTTGTCATGGAAACGAAACAGCTGTGAGGAAAATATGACAGTTAAATGTGTGAACGTGTGGTAAAAGGATCTTTCTTGAAGATCCTGTCAGATGAAGACAGGGAGCTGATCTGTGAGGAAGGAATAGGACAAGAGCAGAGACTGAGAGACTCTAGGGAAGCTAAAATACTGCATATAACAGACCCCTGAGTGAAGCGCTAATAAAGAGAAAAGGGACATCAGAGTCCTGGGCTGACAGGAACTGTACGTCCTGATAGCCGAATCTGAAAGTACAGGGGATTGTAAATTCCTGTGCACATTGAACACCTGAGGGCACGTCAGCGGATAAGGAGCCCGGGGCCGACGGTGAAAAGGACGGTACCCGTGGAATAGGCTCACGCTGACAGCCATACAGGTTAGTAAAACCATCACGAATAGAGGGTCGCAGCATAGTTATATACAGCGGAGACCCACACACAAAGCGCAGAAAGGAAGGTCCTAAATCCCCACCTGGCAAGGTGGATCCCCTGAATGCCTCCAGGCGAGCCGGACTCATTCCATCACCTGTATGTGGTACTCCGGACTGCAACCTATTACCAGTAAAAGGTAAAGAAACTGCACCTCTCTGTGTCTTTCTCTCATTTCTCTGCACCCCAACGTTCACAGCCATTTTTACTATTTATTTAACATATTTGCCCTGGGACTACAGCCCTACCTGCGGAGGGCTACAACATAATAGCTGCACCCAACATCCATCCCAGAGGAACAACACTGCAGCGCTGGTCACCTCTGACCAGAATACCACAGGTGGCGTCACGTATTTCACCATCTAATAGCTTTAATCTTCATTTTTACCACATAAATACCACACAACTCTCCCCCATTTTATTACTGGATGCCTCTGGGCCACGGACCGGGTCGCTGCCGCCGTGACACCGTACCCCATTGAAGTCGACGGGCCCGGTACCGAGTACCCCCCAGGCCCCGCGGGGCGTTCCACAACCATCCCTTCTCTCCCTACCAACAAGTCCGTCCGTCAGGTCACCTTCCCTACAATACTATAAGGGGGGACCATGGTCAGTGCATTATACTATATGAGACCTGCATTATACTGTATCAAGGACTATCTTTTCCCATCTTTCTTCCTCAGCCGGTGTAAAGAGGCCGGGAAACAAGCGTTGAACGACTTCAGTATTGACGGTCACTCGTTTAACGTCCTGAACTCAGCGCATGTAGATACAACCAAAATGTTTCTGTGTGATGGTGCAATATGTGAGCATTTGGGGCACCACTTTAAACTTTTGCCCAGGGCCCCACTGTGCCTAAAACTGGCCCTGCCCACCACATTGAGTCATGCAGAAGGATAGACCAGGGAATCAGGCTGTCTGTCATACATCTCACACACTGTGAAACATACTTCATGCTAAGGCCTCTTTCACACTTCCGTTTTTGACCATCAGTCAAAATCCGCCAGGTTTTGAAAAAAAACGGATCTGCCATTTTTTTTGCGGATCCGTTTTTTCCCCATAGAGTTGCATTACTGGCGGATCTTGACGGATGGCAATCCGTTGGATCCTTTTTGTGAGGATCCACCAATTTTTTTGCGTCCGCCGGCATGCCTGGACGGACCTTGCAACTTTTTTTTGTTCTTGGATCTGCATTTTCCAATGCGCATGCCCGGAGAAAGGAAGTCAGGAAGAAAATTAACCCTGAAATCCTTTCTGGCGGACAAAAAGAAAATTCTCTCTCTCTCTCGCCAGCGGTTCCTTTAAAATTCTTCATTCTGCGGATCCGTCAAAAAACGGATCTGGTGGCATCCGTTCACATCAGTTAGGAACGGATCTGCTTTTCCGCCTTTTGGGCGGATTTTAACTGACACAAAAAACTGAAGTGTGAAAGAGGCCTAAGGCGTGAGTGTGTTCTTCTGTCCTTTGAGTGTTGCTGCCTGATTATGATTGGTCGGCATCATACAAGGAGGAGAAGCACACACCCTGACTGAAAAATATCTGATAACACCCACTTGCACTTAATGAAAATGGACTCATTATGTGCCAAATAATTTGATTGCTATATCTCAACAACGAAGATGTGAAATTAAAAAGAAAAGAGAAAACACCTATTAATTCACTCTCAAGCCTCTATTATATTGTGTGTCCAGTTCAACAAGAAACATTCCTCTTTCATTTCTACCAAGCACATGTTAATATATACTGCAATTGTAAAAAATGAAACTTTTTTTTAGGTATTCTGAGCCTTTGCCAGTGCATCACCTCTGATTATGTGGTATGTTGTTTTATCATCCAGAAGTGCCATAAAATCCATAGCCTAGGTTTGTATAAGGTCATAATATTTTGCATGGAATAATATTTTACTGTTATTATTTATTATGCACTTTTTATATAGCGTCATCATATTCCACAGCGATTTACAGACATCATCAACACAGTCCCAAATGGGGCTCACAATCTAAGTTCAATCCTTATCGGTATGTAATATTAGCGTATTCATGTGTCTGCTTGTAGTGACACCAAATATTTAGTACACCATTCAAATATGTATCATAGTAGAGCAGAGTGTGCTCCTGACAGGGAAGAGGTTAATGTAACATGCTCTGGAGGTTAAGCCATTACACAATAGATCAATACAAGCACCTGTCTAACACTTCCAAGCTTCAGCTACATTCCTGCTCTGTTCCGGAAGCAAAGGAGCCCAGATTAAATCCTGGCAATGTGCACTTTCCAGCTTTGCTCTCGCAGCCTGGGGCAAAATTGGCTGATTACATTTTTGATTCTAATTTTAAAGCACCATTATTGCAGGGGATACAGGATTACATAGGTAGCAGAAAATAATCCAAAGATTTAGATATTTGCATCAAAATCCAGAATGCAAGCGTTCCTGGAAATGCAAGAAGCGTAACTTTTAAGGGATAATAATAGGTAACTGCTTTGGACACATAATATTGTATTGCTATCTATTCTATTATTTCTAAACACTGTTTTTCGGTGATTCCTTTGTATCCCCGTTCATACTGCACCCACACACAAATGATACACCATTTGAAAGATAAACTTGCCTCCTTCAGCAAGAAAATAGCCAAACAAACCACACATCCACGATTTGATCACAAAATACAGTTTAAACATTCATTTTCATAAACCTGCAGTAAGGAAAAATGACCTGCAGGTGGCACCACAGTACCCCAAAGCACACTACCAACACATTTGTAAACATGCACTGCTTTTTCACTGATTACTTCGCCCCACACACACGTGATAGACCATTTGAAAGGTAAACTTGCTCCTTTCAGCAAGAAAACAGCCAAACATACCACACATTCACGATTTTATCAATAAATACAGTTTAAACATTCATTTTCATAAACCTGCAGAAAGACACAATGACCTGCAGGTGGCACCTCAACCGGAAAACATTTTTTGGCTTCTACTTATCAAAAAAATTTATTGTATTACCAATCTACATATATAAATACCTGTCTGTGTTCATCATCTCATGAAATACATTTACATTTGACCAGCTTGCTTTTTCTGAAATTGCCTGTGCCCTTGACGACAAATGTGCTAAAATTACACACGGGTCAAGCTAGTTATTATTATTGGTATTATTATCCAAATGTAATATTCTGTTTACAAATGATTTACTAATTAAAAAATGTGGTTACACACAAATCTATGGAGTAAGCTTAAATTCCATGTAAACATACATGACCGACAGTGTTTTGTCAGATCCATAGTTGTCACTTAGGTGAGATCACTGCTGCTGATTGTGATATGTTCGAGACTGAATTTTTTCTTTACCTATATGCGACCTTTCTGGAATGGCACCTTCTTCTGGGAAGTAACGCTACATCTATAGGAACTGCACTTAGGATGAACAGTGCTGACCAGAGCTCCAACCAAGAATTTCAGGGCCCCATCCTGGCAAAATTTTGGGTCCCCATTAGACTCTGCCCAGGCTCCACCCCAGCCCCACCTCAACCCCTTGAACTTTACATATCCCACTCTTGGAAAACATTCTTCTGCACCACGTCCTCACCAATCTCACATAGCCATCAACTTTGTTTTGGCCAAAAGATTTTTTTAAGCCACCACAGCAAGGTAGACTCTTTTGGCAGCACCCTACTCTACTCTAAACTATTTAACATTTCTTAAAATATCCAATACTCTTTTTAGGTATATTTTTACGTATTTTTATTTGAGGGAATGTGTCACATATATTTTATAAAATGACCAATAATACCACATACAAGGGACAAATATTGTCACAACATGACCAGACCACATATTACCATCACATAGTGAGAGAATAATACCACATACAAGGAACCAATACCGCCACACCATCACCAGACCACATATTACCACCACATAGTGACAGAATAATACCACATACAAGGAACAAATACCGCCATACCATCACCAGACCACATATTACCACCACATAGTGACAGAATAATACCACATACAAGGAACAAATACCACCACATCATGACCAGACCACATATCACCACCACATAGTCACCAAATAATACCACATATAAGGAACAAATACCCCCACACCATGTCCAGGCTACATATTATCACCACATAATGACCGAATACTACAATACTGATTATTAATAAAAAAAACACAATACTAATATTACCATAAGTGTTATTATACACAGGAGCTGTGTTAATAGTATACAGTGTTTAGTGTCAGTGTACAGGTATAAGGGGGTGAGATATAATGTTCTTCTTGCTTCCCTTCCCCTAATTGCCTTTGATTTGATAATATGTACAATGGCTAATATGTACATGGCTAATATTGATAATGTATAGGTTGAGTGCTTGTGGTACTGCCACATATATATGTGATACCATGCTTTAAAATCTGCGTTCTTTAGAGTTACACTGTATATAATATAAAGTGATGCATATTGATGTTCATGTGTAGTATAGGGTAAGTGCATCCTTTTGGGGACATTAGAGGAGGGCACTTTAGGACATAGTTCTTATGCATAGGGTAAGTGTAGTTCTGTTGTGGGCCACTACATGGGGGGCAGAGTTATAGCTGATAGGATGTTTATAGAGGATTAATTGCAGGGGCTGCCGGGTAGTTTGAGGGAAGCTTGCAGAAAGTTAAGTGAGACGGGGCCAGGGTGCCCTAGTGTCCACATGGGCTATAGGCCCGGACAGCTAGGCAGCCACATAACGTTAAAGAGCTGCAGCCCACATTACCCATAGCCACTGTGTGTTATAGCAGTGAGCCAGAACAAGAAAGGAAAGATGTGGTAACTTATCGCCTGAGCAGATGCTTTTAGGGCAGGAGTTGGTTGGACTGAGGAGATGAAGGAAGTTGGAACTTCGATGAGATCGGTACAAATGGGCCGGATCCTTTACCAGAGGCAACCAAACCTGGTGACTGATGATTTTGAGTCTGGGCCAAAACAGGCAGAAGGAATTGTCATCTTAGCAAGGTCAGGCCAGGAAGGAATTGGGGAGCAGTCTAGGACGGTTCGGTCTGGGTGTGTACTGCACAAAAGTGAAAGCCAGAAAGGGAAAGATGAGGAAACCAGTAATTATCACAACGTACCAACTGTGGATGTAACATGTGAAGTACTCAGTAAAGAAAATGTTAAAGTTAACTTGGACTGCGTCTCTATTGCTGGGGGTCACCTAAAAGAGGGACCGTCGTCGCCTGGGAAGTGCCCAGAGGAAGCTGAATCTTGAGATGCAGGTATGCTGAAGAGAAGAGTACAGTTTTCTGTAGTGGAAGGACTGGACATAAATATTGCGGTAGTTCAGGTCACGACTACAGTCCTGTCCCTCCCTTACACAGGAAATACAGAGACATGCCAGTGACATTATACACAGGAGCTCTGTATATATTGTCAGTGTACAGGTAATACAGTGATCGCCAGTAACATTATACACAGGAGCTCTGTATATAGTGTATAGTGTACAGGTAATGCAGCAATTACCAGTAAGATTATACACAGGAGCGCTATATATAGTGTCAGTGTACAAGTAATACAGTGATCTAGAACAGTGGTCCCCAACCTTTTTTGCACCAGGGACCGGCTTGAACCAAGACCATTCTTCCATGGCCCGGCAGGGCGGGGATGGAGGTGTGACAGGGGCGGGGCTTTGGTCATAAGGGGGCGGGGCTATGGACGCGGTTGTAGTTTAGCAGTGCATATTTATCATTTAATTATAACATTTTTAATGTGACTCTACTCACCATAGGTTTTGAATGAGTGTGAGCACCTGGCTTGTTTCTCTGTTTCAGTGGGAGCACTGGGCTACTTCTACTGATGACCGTCACTGCTAATGATGATTGGAACCTACAAGGAAATGGAGCATTGAGCACTTAAGAACAATTGTACTGGAGTACTGTACATGCTGATTATTTTCTAATCATCAGAAAATGTATGTGTGGTCCCCCCCGTCCAGCTCTGTGTGGCTCCCCCTGTTGTATGCATGGCTCCCCTGTCCCATCCTGTATACATGGCTCCGCTCCCATCCTGTATGCATGGCTCTGCTCCCACTCTTCTATCCTGTATACATGGCTCCCCTGTCCCATCCTGTATGCATGGCTCCGCTCCCACTCTCCTGGCCTCCCTTGTATATATGGCTCCACTCCCACTCTCCCTCCCTTGTATATATGGCTCTGCTCCCACTCTCCCTCCCTTGTATATATGGCTCGGCTTCCACTCTCCCTCCCTTGTATATATGGCTCCGCTCCCACTCTCCCTCCCTTGTATATATGGCTCCGCTCCCACTCTCCCTCCCTTGTATATATGGCTCCGCTCCCACTCTCCCTCCCCTGTATATATGGCTCCGCTCCCACTCTCCCTCCCTAGTATATATGGCTCCGCTCCCATTCTCCCTCCCCTGTATATATGGCTCCGCTCCCATTCTCCCTCCCCTGTATATATGGCTCCGCTCCCACTCTCCCTCCCCTGTATATATGGCTCCGCTCCCATTCTCCCTCCCTTGTATATATGGCTCCGCTCCCACTCTCCCTCCCTTATATATATGGCTCCGCTCCCACCCTCCCTCCCCTGTATATATGGCTCCGCTCCCACTCTCCCTCCCTTGTATATATGGCTCCGCTCCCACTCTCCCTCCCCTGTATATATGGCTTCGCTCCCATTCTCCCTCCCTAGTATATATGGCTCCGCTCCCACTCTCCCTCCCTTATATATATGGCTCCGCTCCCACCCTCCCTCCCCTGTATATATGGCTCCGCTCCCACTCTCCCTCCCCTGTATATATGGCTCCGCTCCCATTCTCCCTCCCCTGTATATATGGCTCCGCTCCCATTCTCCCTCCCCTGTATATATGGCTCCGCTCCCACCCTCCCTCCCCTGTATATATGGCTCCGCTCCCACTCTCCCTCCCCTGTATATATAGCTCCACTCCCAATCTCCCTCCCTTGTATATATGGCTCCGCTCCCATTCTCCCTCCCCTGTATATATGGCTCCGCTCCCACTCTCCCTCCCCTGTATATATGGCTCCGCTCCCATTCTCCCTCCCCTGTGTATATGGCTCCGCTCCCATTCTCCCTCCCTAGTATATATGGCTCCGCTCCCACTCTCCCTCCCTTGTATATATGGCTCCGCTCCCATTCTCCCTCCCCTGTATATATGGCTCCGCTCCCACTCTCCCTCCCCTGTATATATGGCTCCGCTCCCATTCTCCCTCCCCTGTATATATGGCTCCGCTCCCACCCTCCCTCCCCTGTATATATGGCTCCGCTCCCACTCTCCCTCCCCTGTATATATAGCTCCACTCCCAATCTCCCTCCCTTGTATATATGGCTCCGCTCCCATTCTCCCTCCCCTGTATATATGGCTCCGCTCCCATTCTCCCTCCCCTGTATATATGGCTCCGCTCCCACCCTCCCTCCCCTGTATATATGGCTCCGCTCCCACTCTCCCTCCCCTGTATATATAGCTCCACTCCCAATCTCCCTCCCTTGTATATATGGCTCCGCTCCCACCCTCCCTCCCCTGTATATATGGCTCCGCTCCCACTCTCCCTCCCCTGTATATATAGCTCCACTCCCAATCTCCCTCCCTTGTATATATGGCTCCGCTCCCATTCTCCCTCCCCTGTATATATGGCTCCACTCCCAATCTCCCTCCCCTGTATATATGGCTCCGCTCCCACTCTCCCTCCCCTGTATATATGGCTCCGCTCCCATTCTCCCTCCCCTGTGTATATGGCTCCGCTCCCATTCTCCCTCCCCTGTGTATATGGCTCCGCTTCCATTCTCCCTCCCTTATATTTATGGCTCCGCTCCCACTCTCCCTCCCTTATATATATGGCTCCGCTCCCACCCTCCCTCCCCTGTATATATGGCTCCGCTCCCACTCTCCCTCCCTTGTATATATGGCTCCGCTCCCACTCTCCCTCCCCTGTATATATGGCTCCGCTCCCATTCTCCCTCCCTAGTATATATGGCTCCGCTCCCACTCTCCCTCCCTTATATATATGGCTCCGCTCCCACCCTCCCTCCCCTGTATATATGGCTCCGCTCCCACTCTCCCTCCCCTGTATATATGGCTCCGCTCCCATTCTCCCTCCCCTGTATATATGGCTCCGCTCCCATTCTCCCTCCCCTGTATATATGGCTCCGCTCCCACCCTCCCTCCCCTGTATATATGGCTCCGCTCCCACTCTCCCTCCCCTGTATATATAGCTCCACTCCCAATCTCCCTCCCTTGTATATATGGCTCCGCTCCCATTCTCCCTCCCCTGTATATATGGCTCCGCTCCCACTCTCCCTCCCCTGTATATATGGCTCCGCTCCCATTCTCCCTCCCCTGTGTATATGGCTCCGCTCCCATTCTCCCTCCCTAGTATATATGGCTCCGCTCCCACTCTCCCTCCCTTGTATATATGGCTCCGCTCCCATTCTCCCTCCCCTGTATATATGGCTCCGCTCCCACTCTCCCTCCCCTGTATATATGGCTCCGCTCCCATTCTCCCTCCCCTGTATATATGGCTCCGCTCCCACCCTCCCTCCCCTGTATATATGGCTCCGCTCCCACTCTCCCTCCCCTGTATATATAGCTCCACTCCCAATCTCCCTCCCTTGTATATATGGCTCCGCTCCCATTCTCCCTCCCCTGTATATATGGCTCCGCTCCCATTCTCCCTCCCCTGTATATATGGCTCCGCTCCCACCCTCCCTCCCCTGTATATATGGCTCCGCTCCCACTCTCCCTCCCCTGTATATATAGCTCCACTCCCAATCTCCCTCCCTTGTATATATGGCTCCGCTCCCACCCTCCCTCCCCTGTATATATGGCTCCGCTCCCACTCTCCCTCCCCTGTATATATAGCTCCACTCCCAATCTCCCTCCCTTGTATATATGGCTCCGCTCCCATTCTCCCTCCCCTGTATATATGGCTCCACTCCCAATCTCCCTCCCCTGTATATATGGCTCCGCTCCCACTCTCCCTCCCCTGTATATATGGCTCCGCTCCCATTCTCCCTCCCCTGTGTATATGGCTCCGCTCCCATTCTCCCTCCCCTGTGTATATGGCTCCGCTTCCATTCTCCCTCCCTTATATTTATGGCTCCGCTTGGCTCCCCCATCCTCCCCATCATACTTACCCTCACGTCGCTGTCGCTGAACTTCCTTCCCGTCGCTGCACGTCCCTGCATCTCGCGGCGCTTCAGCTTCTTCCTGTGCGGAGCGGTCACGTGCTACCGCCCATTAAGGTCCATGAATATGGACGCCACGCCTATGGGAGATGAGTGGCATCCATATTCATGACCTTAAATGAGCGGTAGCACGTGACCGCTCAGCGCTGGATGAAGCCGCCGCGGGATGAAGCCGCCGCGGGATGCAGGGTGAGTATCAGCTGCTGCACCGCCCCCCGGCTCCCCTTGTGTCCGCGGACCAGCAAGGGCACTGCAACGGCCCGGTGCTGGGCCGCGGACCGGCGGTTGGGGACCCCTGATCTAGAACACATTCCCCAATTTTCACCAACTTCTACACTACACCAGATAGCGAAAAAAAGCAACAATGCCACCCTGCAGAGGAGCAGAACCCCCCCCACTGAAAATGATATCCTCAAAAATAAAATGCTTCACAGTATTAATAATATTTATTTATTTATTTTACTCATTTATATAGCGCCATTAATTCCACAGCACTTTATAGACATTATTAGCACTGTCCCCATTGGAGCTCACAATCTTGAATATCCATGAATTAGCCCCTACATTGATAATGCCCCCCCATCCTGGCCCCCTTTTGTCTCATTCCTGGCCCCATATGTTCTCCCATCCTGACCCTATGTGTTGCCATCCTGCCCCATATGATGTCTCATTCTGCCCCTTGTGTCTTCATTGTGCCGCCCCATATGGTGTCATTCTATCATTCTTATTGCCCCTATATTGAGTGCAAAAAAAAAAGTAAAAAAAAAACGCATGTTCACTTACTTAGGCTGGTTTCACATTTGCGTTCAGGCGGGCTGCGGATGGCTGCCTACTTCCTCCTTTCTTCCGCCTTGAAGCTCCGCCTACGCTCCACCTATTTCTGCATGCGTCCTGCATTTCCCTGGGTACCTATCTCGAAAATTGGGTACACAGGGACATGCATTGTATGCAGATGCGTCCGCATGCGGCGATTTTACATGTGTGGAGACCGCACGAAAACGCAAGATTTTGCGTTTCTGTGCGGTCGCCGCACACGTCAAATCGCCGAATGCGGACGCATCCACATACAACGCATGTCCCTATGTACCCAATGTTAAAGATAGGTATGTAGGGGAACGCAGGACACATACAGAAGTAGGCGGCACTTCAGGGAGGAAGAAAGGAGGAAGTAGGCAGCCATCCGCAGCCCGCCTGAATGCAAATGTGAACCTAGTCTTAACTTGCAGGATCTGCCCCTGGGGCCCGGTGAGCAGAAACAAATCTAAGGGGGCCCGCTTGGGGTCCACTTCTGCTCAGACCTGAATACATCTAGCCATATAAATAGGCGTTATTTAGGGGATGAGAACTCTGTGCCTACAGGCTCTTAACATGTCAAACAGTTACATTTAGACTTATTATTTTTGCTAAATACTTTTATATATCACTTACCATCTGATATGTGTTCATTCCCTGATCATCCTCATTTCAAGGTAGTCAGCACCAGGCACTGACTAGACTTATGTACTTGACGTGTAAAGAGTAGCTGGTGTGAGATGTCGTAGAATCTATGTCAACCTGACTCATATTTATTATTTAATTTTATTAGTATCTTTAGTACATAGAGCAGTTATATTGAGCCTTGATATCATAATATTGGTATAGAAAATATACATGTAACTTTACTAATTGTGAAATTTGCTAATTTGACTTTTCACAATTTGCTCATCAATTTTGCAAACGAGCAGCCAAATCTTCTGACTGAGGCTGAGCACTCTCTTCAAAAATCGTATTTGGGTTAGTATCAATTGTATTTCTTGGGATAAAATGCAAAAAAAGCTCAATAGGTCTCTCATCCAAATATAACAATCTGATAGAAAGGTATGTGTGCTCATCTTAGAAGGTTGTGTAAGACACAACCACTAAAAAGCCTATGCTCCAGATGCTGCAGCTTCCAGTAGGTAGTATCTGATATTTGCCTGGGCAATGGAAGTGTCCTGGAGAAATGGCAATCCACAAAGGGATATGAGATATTGGTTTATTGCCTACACAGTCACCTTGACTCCTTCTTCAGGATGACCACAAATTAATACAATTTTTTGTTGTACTCCTGAAGGAGTCAGTGTGACTCTGTGTAGGCAATAAATCAAACCGCAGGACACTTCCATTACTCTGGCAAAATAAGCAAATTTCTTGGACATATTTGGAAAGTGTTGTTTGGCTTCCATTTTGCACCTATTTTTACTCTGTTTCTAACAGATCAACTTTCTTTTAAATACAGATGATAACTGGGCTCGAGAAAGGAGCCTGAGACATTTCTAAATGACTCCATAACTTTCTTAACATGTTTTGACTGTGTCCCACTCTTTGGAAACATTCTAACTAAATTGTTGTGCGTGCAGCCCTCTAAATAATCACTTGGGTGAACCTAGTGTCAAATAAACAGGATCCATTTGAATAGAGCAGAAAATGTATTTTACTGGTGGTCCAATTGGCCTGAACATGAGGTCACCTCCAGATACCACCTACTATCTGCTCTCTGCTGCTTAGTCAAACCGTCTCACTTCGGCAATACTGTATCCACAGTGGATATTGTTTCTAAACCGTCCACACATAAGTGTGGTTTCAAAGTGAATGTGCCACTGGTAAAGCTGTGCTTTGTATGCTATCATTGTTTTAACATAGTCATCTACATATCGGACAAGAAGATTAATTTTTTTTTTTTTGCATGACCATTTATTACCAGATCGAAGTGTTCTGCAGAAAGACTAAATTGTGACACTACTTTTCATTTGTAGATCCAGTACTATACTGAGATGTTGGTGACATCTGTTGACCAGATATTGTGATATGCACAATTAAGTCTAATTAGAATTTGATTGGGAAGAACTGACTGTTTCAACATCCTACAACCTCATAAGCATCCAAATTAACTGACCAGTTTGTGGAAATTGAGGCCAGGATTTGGTAACCTTCTGCTCTCCAGATGGTTGAGGGACCCAAAGCATGTTGCAAGGGCAGCTATCATATTGATTTGACTTGATTCTTATCCTTTGAAAAAAAGCAATGAATTTTGTCTTCCTACTGGTGAGTAAACTTCATAGAAAGCTTAGTTGCTTGTATTACTCATGTGAATACTACCATTAGAATAACAAGAAAAAGCATCCAGATGTATGTGGGCCATAATGATAGACTTGTCTGAGGCAGATGTAGGTCAAAACTGTGTCCCTTTGTCATGGGTTTGTAGGGTGATATCTGGATGCATTTTTACAGAACAGTGCTGAAATGCATTAACTCCTATTTTCAGAACTACAAAGATCTTGGTGAAAATGAAGGCAGTAAAAATGTCACTTGATAACAAAATTTATCGTAGCATTTTATTTGAATGGAAGAGATGTGCAGGAGCATTCATGGCTTCTTTAAGGGGCACAGAACCGTGCCAGTTTTACCCCTCTATTCTGCTGGTTGGTACAGGTGCCAGAAGTTCAGCCTTGTTTCCAGAAACATCTTTCCATCCCTCATCCATTATGGAAAATCAATCATTCTCTGGAAACCACTTTATTTTTTTTTATTTTACTCACTTACAAATCAGCATTAATTGCACTTTATGTAAATCATCATCACTGTCCCCATTAGGTCTCACAATTTAAATTTCCTATCTCTTTTGAGTAAACCGGAGAACCTAGAGGAACCCCACTTAAATATGTCAAGAACATGCAAACTCATTGCAGATGTTGTCTTTGGTTGGACCTCAGCCTGCAAGTTTACTCTGCTAACCACTGAGTCACCATGCTGTCCCTTTTAATTAAATAATATGTTTAATTCGGTGTTTCCATTTCACAATAACACAAATAGCAGATACTTATTTTCTACTGTCATGCAACCAACCAACTGCATGTAGTCCACATACCTCTGAATAGTCTTAATGTACAGAAATGGGATCGGGAAGGGGTCAGTCTGACTATTGATGGGCCATAAATGTTTGTAGTGGAAACCTCTTAAAATGTCATTGTTAGCAGGGTGAGAATTGGGGTGAAGTTGCTATGCATACAAATGGGTGTAAAATCTGTGGCAGTACATTGTGCATCTGTGGGGGCTTCTAGCAGAACATTGGCGCTGTGCGCTTCCCCTACACTTTTCTTTGCAGCTGTTGGTTTGTGTTCCCTTACTTTCCTTGTGTTGTTCTTGCCCCCTCCTTAGTGTCCTGTCTGTGTCCTCTACCCTCACTCTTTTCCTGTCTTTGACCTTGCGTTCACCTCTCCTAGTGTGTGCCCACCTGTCTACCCTGGCACAGCAGACTTATTAGGACTAGTGTACACATATTTATTGGGGGCAATGAATGCGGCAGGCCAGACACAATGATGCTGTCAGTTTCAAGCTGTTGTGCATTGCTATAAAGCTTGGGAACCATTTCCTAATGAACTGCAAACAGATTAGCATGAGTCACAATGAATGGAGACCAAAAGGGACCAGTTCAATAGACTTTGATGTGTCCTGATTACCATGATCACTGCTACAGTCTTCCCTCTGCTCACAAAGAAATCTGCTCAAAGTTCACCATTCTCTTCCCATACTAATTATTTCCTAGTGTCATCTCCTCCAGACAGTCTCCAATTACCTATACCATTTCTCCATTTACAGTATCTGTTACCTTTGCCTCTTTTAACCCTTTTCATGACTTCACTTACGTGACTGCAAAGCTGGATATTTTTACAGATTCCGACAACCCCCATAATAAAGCAAAAGACGAAATATAATCAAAAGCATAAGATTAGAGTGACATATTACATCTATGACAAGTTTAGACTTTACAGATTCTACTTTGGAACTATAGCAAAGGGAGCCTGTCGCTATGTCATGCTCACATAGATAATGACAGTGATCTTAATTAGTGATGAGCGAGTATACTCGTTACTCGATTTTTCCTGAGCATGCTCTGGTGGTCTCCGAGTATTTTGGGTGTGCTCGGAGATTTAGTTTGTTTGTGCTAGCAGCCGCAAATCATGCTGCTATGTCGACACAAACTAAATCTCCGAGCACACCCAAAATACTCGGAGACCACCAGAGCATGCTCAGGAAAAATCGAGTAACGAGTATACTTGCTCATCACTAATCTTAATCTTTGGGACATGAGGATTTTGACACAGAGCTGTACAATTCTGGAGGCATATTTGGGGGCTGATGCCATAAAATTGTACCTGTATGCAGTATCAGACTAGCATGCCAAGGACCCACCAGTAACATCAACTCTGGGGGACCTCTCTTCTACCACATGCAAATATTACAATACCCTCATTCACAAATTTACCTATGCTTTTAAATAATAATATCCTGGGTAATTTGTTAAATGATTTACAAGAATTGTCTGTGAATACTGGATCAAGTGTAATATGACAACTACTTCTCATATACAGTGTTGAGGGTTTCAGTCCAGCACAATGGCCCACCAGGGGATTCACCGATTCTGCTGCGGACCAGTCCGAGCCTGCCAGTATGGCAGTTAACATGATCACAGCTGTGCAGGATTTTACAGGAGCAATTCCACTACACACAGAAATAAAGTAAAATTGAATTTCTTAACATATTCTTTCAAATTTATGTAAAGGGGATTGAAAAAATACAAACTCTACTCTGATGTAAAAGTCAGATGTATTGTGTTCTCATTTCTGCTATAGATCACAGAACATTCTGTTTTAGTCAATTGTATAGAAGTAACTTGCAATGTGCTTGGTATTTCACTCTTTTCTCCGTCGGTAGGACAGTGCATTGCATTTGTGTCATTTTTTGACTTGTAGGTATCTTTCCTGTTATCAAGTTTTGTTCCCTGGAGTATCCTTCATATGTACTTGGGATTTGATATAATGTTCTAGTAAGGAGTCCTAAAGCAAGCTGCTATTTTATAGTAATCAACTATTTTAGTTACAATCTCATAGTTGTTATTTCTGCTACAATGACAGATTTTATATTGCACAAACAATTCCATGAATATCCAATGTCAGAAAACAAGAATTCATTTCCCATCTCGCCAGGTGTAGCAACGCTAGGAGCATCTTGTGAGATTCCAGAGAAGTATTTGTCCGGGTAGATGGGATCACTCACTATCCTATATTCACATGTTTGATAACGCTGCTTTATCATATTTTTCCCAGTGCTTCACATGGATTTTTGATATCGGTGAAGATCCCCTACTTAATGCACTTACTGTTTGACAGATTGTGATGTATTAAAACAAATTAACCTTTCTATGGATTATTTTGTCAATTCTACTTGTATGGAATTGCTTAGATGACTGTCTCTTTAAGAGCATTCATTTCCCAGCCTGGCAGGCGCCCCTGAGCCTCAACAAAAGAACAGGATGTTGTTGATTTGTAACCAAGCCAGAGAGGAAATGATTGTAAATTTCCTTTTAAACATCCCACTGTCTGCTGGCCTCCCCCAACACAAGAGAAGTCAGGAAAGACAACAATGTCCTAGGAGGCTCTGCCCCAGGTAACTGCGGCATCATTGCTCTCCATTATCTCTTCCCTGTGCTAATAATTAGTACATTCCTCATGGTGAATCATCTGAGCCAATGTGCTGGTCCCCTAAACAATGATTTTGCAACAAATAATTCATTTTATTGTATTTAACTGTAGTTTATCAATTGGAATTATCAGTCAAATATCTGGAAAAATGACAAAGTCACGTTATGAGTTTCACAGAGGTAAGTGGATCCCTCTTTCAGCTAATCCTCACCCCTGCAATGTAATCTTGGAATGCTGATATGTTAAAGGGATTGTCCAGGACTTTTATATTGTTGTCCTATCCTTAGTATAGGCCATCAACATCCGATCGGGGGGTGCAACTCTCAGCACTCCCACTGATTAGCTGTTCCTGTTGCTGGCAGTGGCCGGATGTGGTGAGTTTAGAAACTGAACAGCACCAATCCATCAACAGAATCGTGTCTGGATATTGCACATCCACCCTTTATTCGATTCCATAGGGGACTGCCGTTCAGCACTTGGCCGCAATCACTATGCAGTTGACGAAGCTGGGCAGTGCATCTCCACAACTCAGTACATCCGGCCGCCAACAGGAACAGCTGATCAGCGGGGGTGCCGGATGTTACACCCCCACCGATCAGATATTGATGAGCTATCGCAAAGATACAGTAGGTGATCAATATAAAAGTCTCAGACAACCCCTTTAATATGGCAGGTGAGAGCCTAGCAAAAGTTCCCAGATCTACCACTGGTATATCAATCATATAATAGATTGCCTGCTTGCGTCACACTGATAGTGATGCCTTAAAAGACCCGATTGATCATTTACATTTTTTTTAAGTCACTTTTCTTTTTTGTCTTGTGGCATTAGTTTACTTTTTTGCTGGAAAAGTTTTCAAAATGGCACACATGGTTCAAAATAAAAAAAAATGCTCCTTCTTGTCTAACTTTTTTTGTACCTTTTCAAAACAAAAAATCATACGATCTGTTAAAATGTCACAAGCAACTCAACTATTTATGCCAAAATTTCTAGTGTACAAGAAAATCACTTTGGTCGGTACTGGAGTTAGGCCTCTTTCACACATCAGTTTTTTACAATCAGTCGCAATCTGTCAAAGTTTGAAAAAAAAATGGATCCTGCGCAGATTGTGAAAAACTGATGCGACAGATCCGTATTTTTGACGGATCCATCACAGCAGCTGTAGAGGTTAAATTAAAGGAATAGAAATTATTCTGGGCAAGCTCAGTTTTAAAATACGGAATCCATCGCCGGATTCTTTCTTTTGATGGACAGTGATGGATCCTGTGCTCATAGGCTTCCATTAAAGCCAACGACGGATGGCGCTGGATCTGTCGCTGTTCGACTTCTCGACGTAGACAAAAAATGTAACTTTGTCCGTCGTCTCCGGCCGACGGACAAAGAATTTCAGATGGATCCGTCGAACGACGGATGAAACGTGCGGCCATCCTTCACAATCCATTGCTAATACAAGTCTATGAGAAAAAATGGATCCAGCAGCATCAGTCGCTGGATTTGTTTTTTTCAAAAAATGACAGATTGTGACTGATGGCAAAAAACTGATGTGTGACAGAGGCCTTAGTTTGCACAAAAATATTGTGACTTTTCAAAGTATCAATTGATGTATCAGCAGCATATATTTGTAAAACTGAAAGGACACCCACAATAATGAGGATGATTGGACTTAGGTAAAAGAAGAAGTTGGCACAAACAGAAAACAAGCTTAACTACTACTGGACTTCCCATAAACATTTTGTTACCATCTCTGCCTTCCCGGTCGCTGTACATTATACACAGCACTAAACAAGCACTGTGAACACTGCATATAGGAAGTACTGACAATGCTTCTTCCTCAAGACCCAGCGGTGAAAGGTATAAGGAGGGAACAGGAGCTGCTAGGTCCTAAGACACCCCATCAGCTTTGTTATGCTTTCAGCAGGATGAATTTCCTCTGTAACTGGGACTAATGTACCAGTTATAGGAGGAAATAGGCAAAAGTATATAAATGTTTAAATGCCCCCCCAAAGGTCTATTATGACCTTATAGGTGGCACACCGTGTGAAATTAATGAGTAATAAAAAAAGTAAATAAATTAATAAAAATCAAGAAATATTTAAATTAAAAAAGCTACTGCTAATTTAATTTGGCCCTGCACCCATTGAAACTCACCCGCCATGTGTCTGATATATAAAAATAATTGTTATGAAAAGGGGAACAAAATATATTTTAGTGATCCTTTGTGATTAAGAAAAAAAGTGACTCTCCCCTCTCACACAGCCAAACCAGATGTCACACTTTGCACTGACAAGGGGCAGTACCCCAAAACACAGTGTCTGCAAATTGAGATTCCGGGTTTGACTTTTATCTTAAGTCATGTGACAAGGCTCGTTAGAGAGTCGACATTGACTTTTAGGATTGCTACTTCCAATAGGTGGCACTAGAGTTCTAGTTCTCTTCCTCTCTGAAGAGACAATTTTTATATTTCCCAGAGGAGCATTGCAGCTTGAAAGTCTCATCTTGGCATGTCAGGCTTGAAATGTCACTCTCCGCATAGAGAAGCGTTACCTGTTGGATCCCGAAAAATAGTGAAAAACACATTTTCCTTTATTGTCCAACTGATATCGTCTGATATCTGCAAAACAAATTAAGAGAGTATATAAATAGTTTAAAAATTATGCCCCACATACTATAAGAAAAGATGCAAAAATTATTTGAATACCTAAATGAGAATAAAATTAACAACTCGTATGAAAACAACCTGAAAAAGTCACTGGTCAGCAACAAGGAAAAATGGCTGGTTTTGAACTGGTTTTAGGCTGTGTGCACACGCTGCGGATTAGGTGCGGATTCATCCGCGCGGATTTTGTAAAATCCGCAGGTGAAACCGCAGGTCAAAAGACCTGCGGTTTTACCTGCGGATTGCTCTGCGGTTTTGCATCTCCTCAATGGAGGAGATGGCAAACCGCAGGGGAATCCGCAGAAAGAATTGACATGTCAATTCTTTCTGCGGATTGAAAACCGCAGATAATCCGCGCGGAAAATTCCGCACCGTCTGCACTGCGGTTTTTGATTCCCATAGGGAATCATGGTACTGTACACCGCAGCAGAAACTGCTGCGGGTCCGCAGCGGCCAAAACCGCTGCGGAACCGCAGCAAAATCCGCAGCGTGTGCACACAGCCTAAATGATAAAAACTAGTCAATAATGAACTGAGCTCTATGTATGCATTAACAATATATAGTCAATCAATAGATTTCAGCTTAAAGTTTCCTAGGTTAATAAAAAGTAAATAATGCAAAAAAATAAAAATGGCCATAGTATAATATAAAATGACCCCTTTTTCAGGAGAAAATATTGTAATTAGTAGTAATGGTAACCTATAAATATATATACTTGGTAATAATTACAAGCCATAAAAAAGATAATTTATTATACCACAGAAAAAACAATGTTCTCATTTCAAAATGGTGGCAAAAGTAACATATGCAACAAAAATCACACCATAATACAGCTACGGCAACTATAATAAAAAAAAGTTATACCTCTAGAAATGTGTTGTCATGAAATTATTTACTTTTCTTTAAAACATGCTTGAATTGTGTATACTGTAAGTACAAAATGTAATACTTCTTGCTGTAACTTATTGCTGCAATACATAGAATTTAATAGACCTGTCATAACATTTATCCTGCATGGGATTATTCCTCTACATACTGTAACATATGTCACCCATAGAGTCTCACAGTAAATAAAAATGCAAAATCACATACTCAATAGTAAATGTTTTCTACTATATGCCTTTCGTCACAACTTGGGAGCAAGTTTACTCATGGAATCGTCATATTCTGGGATAGATGGTTGGCACGGAAAGATTCTTTAATTCCATCACAGTTAAAGGGAATCGGTCAGTGGGTTTTTGCAACCTCTTCTGAGAGCAGCATGACATAGGAAAAGAAACCTTTAATCCAAGGATATGTCACTTAGTTTACTGGGTCCACCCGTTCTGAGACAATCAGAGTTTTTATATTTAGCATGCAACAGAGCTGAGAAAGCTAACCCCGTCCACACCAGACTCTGTATATACAATGGAATCAAGGAAAAAATGACAAGGTGGCATTCTTTTGTCCCTTAAAAAACTTCTTTATTGTGTCAATTTAAAAAAAGCATGCAGGGCAGCTGGTCACCATGAGGCTGACGGCCGTCTTGCATCTATCCGACGCTTCAAAGGGTCTAGGTCCTGTAGAAGCGTCGGTTAGACATGAAACAGCCATTGTCCTTATGGTGGCCCTTCTCCCCTGTATCCATGTTTTAAATGTATGTTTTCATGTATCACAACATATAGGTGATGTTACCACTACAAAAATTAACACCTTGGCCTGGCCACTAACTACACATGGTGGCTATTTCCTACCTACATAGTTGTAATGTCTATCTCCTGCCAACGTAAAACGCATTAATGCTATACTAATCCTCATGGTAATAATGAATCCTACAGTGCTTGATAAAGCCGGTACCGCTGACTGGGAACCATGCTGTGAGTCAATCTCCTCATTTTAAAGGGGCTTCTAATACTTAAAAAATGACCGCGTATGGTCCCAAGGTGGGGACATAAAAGTAAAAAACCTGTACGTCTGGGAAAACATTGCTTTGTTGAGCTGTCAGCTGGCAGGCATTGAATATACTAATGTAGAATAAATCTGTAGGCCTAATTTTCCTTTTGACTTCTAAAATTTTTGCACCACTTTTTACATCTGCATGTGTATGTTTGCTTAGTGGGAAGAACAGGACACGGTCAATATAGGGTAAGTGCCATGGTTTAAAAATCTACAGTATGTAGATACATGGTCTGTGTCTGAATGAGAAAAGTTCTATTTGTCCATACGACCATTGTACTTCATTTACAGAGCTTTTTCCTTCAAGTCCGTCATTGACTTAGAATTAATGTCCCTAAATTTGGACTTGTGCCATGGTCAATGGTGGGAACAGAAGTGTTTTGCTCAGTTGGTGAATGGTTAATCCAAAATACATTCGGAAATTGCACTTATCCTTTTGCTTGCCATAATTCCAATGCAAATTAATAGGATTAAATGTGAGCTAAGGCTTAGTACTCTTTAGAAAATCTGCATAATACTCTTTTGTAGCAATAAAGGGATTTCACAGTTCATTATTTCCAGCGCACGCTGTACTGTATGGTTGCAAGCTATTTGGCAGGAACACATTCCTTTATTCAGTAGCACCTGGACCAGAGTAAAATATATGTGCATAAGCCAGCTGTGCAAAAAGCAGCTCATTCAGGAGCCGCTCAAGTTTTCTTTATATCCAAAAGGGGGATGTACACTACCTGTCGGATAAAGCACCAGCATAGTCATCACATGACATGCATCCATGTAATAAAGATTACTATGTGCTATCCCTATCATCAGTCACTCTGCCTCCACTGAGCCACACTTTCCTCTGGGCTATTTGGCAAGATAGTGTTGAAGCTGCCTGATTGTGTAAGATATATATATTTAGTTTCAGTTGGATATGCAGTGTCAACATATTCCACAGTCATTTACAGTAATTGTTACCTCTCGCATAAGATCCTATTGGAACCTTTTCCATGTCAAAAAGCCTATATACACTCACTGGCCACTTTATTAGGTACACCTGTCCAACTGTGTGTTAAGACTTAATTTCTAATCAGCCAATCACATGGCGGCAACTCAGTGCATTTAGGCATGTAGACATGGTCAAGACAATCTCCTGCAGTTCAAACCGAGCATCAGTATGGGGAAGAAAGGTGATTTGAGTGCCTTTGAACGTGGCATGATTGTTGGTGCCAGAAGGGCTGGTCTGAGTATTTCAGAAACTGCTGATCTACTGGGATTTTCACGCACAACCATCTCTAGGGTTTACAGAGAATGGTCCGAAAAAGAAAAAAAATCCATTGAGCGGCAGTTCTGTGGCCGGAAATGCCTTGTTGATGCCAGAGGTCAGAGGAGAATGGGCATACTGGTTCGAGCTGATAGAAAGGCAACAGTGACTCAAATTGCCACCCGTTACAACCAAGGTAGGCAGAAGAGCATCTCTGAACGCACAGTGCGTCGAACTTTGAGGCAGATGGGCTACAGCAGCAGAAGACCACACCGGGTACCACTCCTCTCAGCTAAGAACAGGAAACTGAGGCTACAATTTGCACAAGCTCATCGAAATTGGACAGTAGAAGATTGGAAAAACGTTGCCTGGTCTGATGAGTCTCGATTTCTGCTGCGACATTCGGATGGTAGGGTCAGAATTTGGCGTAAACAACATGAAAGCATGGATCCATCCAGCCTTGTATCAACGGTTCAGGCTGGTGGTGGTGGTGTCATGGTGTGGGGAATTTTTTCTTGGCACTCTTTGGGCCCCTTGGTACCAATTGAGCATCGTTGCAACGCCACAGCCTACCTGAGTATTGTTGCTGACCATGTCCATCCCTTTATGACCACAATGTACCCAACATCTGATGGCTACTTTCAGCAGGATAATGCGCCATGTCATAAAGCTCGAATCATCTCAGATTGGTTTCTTGAACATGACAATGAGTTCACTGTACTCAAATGGCCTCCTCAGTCACCAGATCTCAATCCAATAGAGCATCTTTGGGATGTGGTGGAACGGGAGATTCGCATCAGGGATGTGCAGCCGACAAATCTGCGCCAACTGTGTGATGCCATCATGTCAATATGGTCCAAAATCTCTGAGGAATGCTTCCAGCACCTTGTTGAATCTCTGCCACGAAGAATTGAGGCAGTTCTGAAGGCAAAAGGGGGTCCAACCCGTTACTAGCATGGTGTACCTAATAAAGTGGCCAGTGAGTGTATATATATATATATTGTGGTGTAGTAACCACTGTGTCCATTAGGGGGTGCTGTGTGGATGTCCCAAGAGAACGGATGAGTGGCAGAATCCTGAAGGATGGTTATGCATCTCAAGGTGGATGGCCTTGAGATGGAGACTTAGGTAGGCGTATTGATCAGCAATGATATTGCTGAGGTGTTGTTTCAAAGTGTAAGGGAGAAGTCTCCAGGTAACTAGAGAGATGGGCGGGTTCTGGTTACCTACAAACCCACCCAGGGGTGGGTCTGAAGACACCTGTATTAAAAGGCTATGTGAGTATGTGAAGGACCTGTGATGAGGTCATAGTCATGTGACCCGGTGGACGTGGCTATAGACCATATAATGTTGCCAGGGTAGGTCACATGTGGTGAATGCTAGGACCCGGTTGGTCCAGTGTCAAAGGTCCCGCTAGGAGAAGGATCTCCTGGCTAACAGCCTGTGGAGTGGCTGTGTGTAATGGCTGCCAGCACCTGTTACTTCCCTGGAGGGAATGAATGTCGGCTGCATGATAAAGGAACCGTGAGGTTACCCGGACGTGGGTGAGATAACTTGGGGGCTAGGAAGCCTGCACATTGAATACTGCATAGACTATATGACTATAGGACATTGCTAACAGAGGGAAACTCTGTAATGGACGCTATGCTGACTATGCTGTTAAGTGAACTGTCCGTTGCTGTGATGGTGAATAAACAGCAAGGACTGTTATGATTTGACGGAAAATCCGTGCTGGATCTGGTTTTGTAAAATAGAAGCCGCGGAGACACCATCACATGTTTCTCAACGCAAGCAATGACTAGCCAGGTCTTTCCCCGGGAAGGAACAACCATGGGAAGGGCAGTCTCCATTGAAGGAAACCACCTATGCCAAAACATGGTATCCATCCACAGACAGCTGTTTCGGGGTATTTGCCCCTCATCAGTGTGGAGTAGGAAATTGGCTAGTAGGAGCAATGCCTTGTAGAAGACTGTGTAAAATGAGGATGATTGACCTCATAGAGATCAACATCCAACACTGCGGAGACACCATCACGTGTTTCTCAACGCAGTGATTCTAGAGCACTGCCCCCATCCCTTATGGGAAATATGCAAAATATGCAAAACAGAAGCCACGGAGACACCATCACATGTTTCTCAACGCAAGCAATGACTAGCCAGGTCTTTCCCCGGGAAGGAACAACCATGGGAAGGGCAGTCTCCAATGAAGGAAACCACCTATGCCAAAACATGGTATCCATCCACAGACAGCTGTTTCGGGGTATTTGCCCCTCATCAGTGTGGAGTAGGAAACTGGCTAGTAGGAGCAATGCCTAGTAGAAGACTGTGTAAAATGAGGATGATTGACCTCATGGAGATCAACATCCAACATTGCGGAGACACCATCACGTGTTTCTCAACGCAGTGATGCTAGAGCACTGCCCCCATCCCTTATGGGAAATATGCAAAATATGCAAAACAGAAGCCGGGAGACACCATCACATGTTTCTCAACACAAGCAATGACTAGCCAGGTCTTTCCCCGGGAAGGAACAACCACAGGAAGGGCAGTCTCCAATGAAGGAAACCACCTATGCCAAAACATGGTATCCATCCACAGACAGCTGTTTCGGGGTATTTGCCCCTCATTAGTGTGGAGTAGGAAATTGGCTAGTAGGAGCAATGCCTAGTAGAAGACTGTGTAAAATGAGGATGATTGACCTCATAGAGATCAACATCCAACACTGCGGAGACACCATCACGTGTTTCTCAACGCAGTGATTCTAGAGCACTGCCCCCATCCCTTATGGGAAATATGCAAAACAGAAGCCGCGGAGACACCATCACATGTTTCTCAACGCAAGCAATGACTAGCCAGGTCTTTCCCCGGGAAGGAACAACCATGGGAAGGGCAGTCTCCAATGAAGGAAACCACCTATGCCAAAACATGGTATCCATCCACAGACAGCTGTTTCGGGGTATTTGCCCCTCATCAGTGTGGAGTAGGAAACTGGCTAGTAGGAGCAATGCCTAGTAGAAGACTATGTAAAATGAGGATGATTGACCTCATGGAGATCAACATCCAACACTGCGGAGACACCATCACGTGTTTCTCAACGCAGTGATTCTAGAGCACTGCCTCCATCTCTTTTGGGAAATATGCAAAATATGCAAAACAGAAGCCGCGGAGACACCATCACATGTTTCTCAACGCAAGCAATGACTAGCCAGGTCTTTCCCCGGGAAGGAACAACCACGGGAAGGGCAGTCTCCAATGAAGGAAACCACCTATGCCAAAACATGGTATCCATCCACAGACAGCTGTTTCGGGGTATTTGTCCCTCATCAGTGTGGAGTAGGAAACTGGCTAGTAGTACCCCGAAACAGCTGTCTGTGGATGGATACCATGTTTTGGCATAGGTGGTTTCCTTCATTGGAGACTGCCCTTCCCGTGGTTGTTCCTTCCCGGGGAAAGACCTGGCTAGTCATTGCTTGCGTTGAGAAACATGTGATGGTGTCTCCGCGGCTTCTGTTTTGCATATTTTGCATATTTCTCATAAGGGATGGGGGCAGTGCTCTAGAATCACTGTGTTGAGAAACACGTGATGGTGTCTCCGCAGTGTTGGATGTTGATCTCCATGAGGTCAATCATCCTCATTTTACACAGTCTTCTACTAGGCATTGCTCCTACTAGCCAGTTTCCTACTCCACACTGATGAGGGGCAAAGGGGCAAATACCCCGAAACAGCTGTCTGTGGATGGATACCATGTTTTGGCATAGGTGGTTTCCTTCATTGGAGACTGCCCTTCCCGTGGTTGTTCCTTCCCGGGGAAAGACCTGGCTAGTCATTGCTTGCGCTAAGAAACATGTGATGGTGTCTCCGCGGCTTCTGTTTTGCATATTTCCCATAAGGGATGGGGGCAGTGCTCTAGAATCACTGCGTTGAGAAACACGTGATGGTGTCTCCGCAGTGTTGGATGTTGATCTCCAGGAGGTCAATCATCCTCATTTTAAACAGTCTTCTACTAGGCATTGCTTCTACTAGCCAGTTTCCTACTCCACACTGATGAGGGGCAAATACCCGAAACAGCTGTCTGTGGATGGATACCATGTTTTGGCATAGGTGGCTTCCTTCATTGGAGACTGCCCTTCCTGGGGAAAGACCTGGCTAGTCATTGCTTGCGTTGAGAAACATGTGATGGTGTCTCCGCGGCTTCTGTTTTGCATATTTTGCATATTTCCCATAAGGGATGGGGGCAGTGCTCTAGAATCACTGCGTTGAGAAACACGTGATGGTGTCTCCGCAGTGTTGGATGTGGATCTGGTTTTGTGATTGCAAGCGAGTGATCCCCTAATTAGATGACAGCGCTACCTCACAATATATACAGCTCTGGCAAAAATTAAGAGACCACTTTCAAATGTTCAGTTTGTCTGATTTTTCTCTTTATAGCTATATTTTTGAGTAAAATGTAAATTGTTCTTTTAGTCTATTAACTTCTGACAACATGTCTCTGAATTTCCAAGCAACAAATTTGGTATCTTTTTTCTGACAATTATTAGAAACTGGTAGAAACTCAAGATGACTGTCAATCTTCCTCGATTTGGGGCTCTATGCAATATTTCACCTCATGGGGTAAGGATAACTCTGAGAAAGGTCAAGAATTAGCCCAGAACTACACGGGAGGACATGGTCAAAGACCTGAAGAGAGCTGGGACCACAGTCTCAAACAATACCTTTAGTAACACACTACGACATCATTGATTAAAATCCTGCATGGCATGCAAGGTTCTCCTGTTCACATCAGCACATGTCCAGGCATGTTTGAAGTTCGTCAGTGACCATCTGGATGATCCAGAGGAAGCATGGGAGAAGGTGTGGGGTCAGGTGAGACCAAAATGGAACTTTTTGGTATCATCTCCATTCGCCGTGTTTGAAGGAAAAAGAAGGATGAGTACAACCCCAAAAACACAGTCCCAACAGTGAAGCATGGTGGGAGAAACATACTTTGGGAGTGCTTTTTTGCAAAGAGGACAGGACGACTGCATCTTATTGATGGGAGGATGGAGGAGGTCATGTATTTCCTAAATTTTGGCCAACAACCTCCTTTCCTCAGTAAGAACATTGAAGATGGGTCATGGCTGGGTCTTCCAGCATGACAATGACCCAAAACACACAGCCAGGGTAACTAGGTAAGAAGCATTTCAAGGTCCTGAAGTGGCCAAGCCAGTCTCCAGACTTGAACCAAATAGATAATCTTTGGAGGGAGCTGAAATTCAATGTTTCCCAGTGACAGCCCCGAAACCTGAAAGATCTGGAGAAGATCTCTATAGAGGAGTGGGACAAATTCCCTGCTGCAGTGTGTGCAAACTTGGTCAAGAACTACAAGAAACATCTGACCTCTGAAATTGCAAACAAAGATTTCCGTACCAAATATTAAGTTCTGTCTTTCTATTGCTTCAAATACTTATTTTATACAATAAAGTGCAGATTAATTATGTAAAAATCATATAATGTGATTTTCTGGACTTTTTGTTAAGAATCTTTCTCTTACAGTTCAAGTGTACCAATGATAAAAATTACTATCCATTCTTGTAGGTGGGAAAACTTGCAAAATCGGCATTGTATCAAATTCTTATTGTTTTCTCACTGTATATATGCATAAGTTAGAGTACCGTCACACTTGGTGACGCACCAGCGATCCCGACAACGATGCAACCTGGTAGGAATCCCTGGTGCATCTCTACGAGGTCGCTGGTGAGATGTCAAACAGTCAGATCTCAACAGCGACGCAGCAACGATACGGAACGATACGACGGTCGTTGGGACCCTGTCTCTCAGACCTGTAGTATTGAGGTCGTCCGTTGTTGTCCCTGTCAAACACAGCGATGCATGCTGGCCAGCGGTACACCAGTGATCCAAAAATGGCCCAGGACATTAGAGCACGATCAGCGACATCGCAACAGGGGTCCGATCGCCGCTATGTGTCACACGTAGTGAGATCGCAGGCGAGATCACTGTTGTGTCACAAAATCAGTGACGCAACAATGATCTCGCTAGCAATCTCGCTATGTCAGATGGGGGCTTTAAAGCCATGGAAAATATACAGTATATTTAGTGCTCAGCATATGTGAATATGACCCCTTTGAAAAGGTAGATTGTAATTGATAGCTCAGTAAACACAGATAACAATTTCCAAAATTTCAATAAGGTGTTTCAGTTGGGTCATGTTGGAAAAGTTCATGTCTACCAATGGCACGTAGTGATGGTGTCGACAGTGAAACATGGCGATGTCAGTGTCAGTACGTGGGCTGCAAGAGAGCTGCTGTTGACGAAGAGCTACATTTAATTGATGTTATTATGAATTCATAGATGTACTGCTCTGTGTTGAAAGGGAAGAACAGGGTGAAAGTGATTCAATGGCCAAGTATGTCTCCTGATCTGAACCCAATCGAACACCTATGGGGAGTCCTGAAAAGAGAAGTTGAGCATCACTCTCCATCCAGCATCTATGATCTAAAAGAGGTTATTTTTAATGAATGGAAAAATAAAAGGTGTTGTAATATGTCCCAATGTGCTCATTCAATGCCTAAGAAGACTTGGCGCTATTCTTAAAAATCATGGAAGTCATTCAAAATTCTAGATGTAGTAGTTTTTAATGTGCGGTGTATTCATTTTTGAATCAACTAATTTGAGCAAAACTGAAGATTTTGAAATGAAAGTTACACTTTTAACCTTACTTTCACGTTATGAGTTAAAGAATGTTCTATGAAACTCAGTCTTGTCAAAATTTTGGAAATTGTTCTTGTGTTCAGTGAGATATTGATTAAAATCTTACTTTTCAATGGGAGTGTACTCATTATGCTGAGCACTGTGTATCTATATATCTGTATAGAATATATATATATATTTTCTCATTGATACTGCATTACGCAATAAAATAAGTTGAAACATTGCAGTCTCTGTGTGCAATTACCTCTGAAGAGTCATGGGGGTGGTGCTGCTCTCTTGAAGAGTCATGCTGAATTATCTCTAAACAGCCTTTTCCCCATAGGCAGGAACAAGTCTTTGTAAATCACCACCGACTTCTTTTCTTGTGAGGCAGTGTGCACTGTGTATGCACTGAATATTGGAGCAAGTTTGTAAAGACAGAATGTATGCCATCTGCAGGACATCAATCTAGTTTGGAAGAGCATTTTTTGGTGACCAGATATCTTGACTTTTCAAAAATAAAGCCACTACCCCTATGAATATTGGCACATATAGCGTGCACGTATAGCTAAACTGTGACAGTGGGCGTGATAACTTGGTTACTTGGCACCCGTTGTGCTGAGCTGTGCGGGTGCTTGTGCCATCAAATGGCTTTGAGGCTACTAATGTGTCAGTATACTGTGTGGGGGCTACTATACAGAGCGGGGGTCATTATACTGTGTATAGGAGAGCATTATACTGTGAAAGGGGAGCAACTCGGGGCATTATTAAATGTTAAGTGGGAACTATTTGTTATAGGGGAACTCAGGTTATTGTGACTGTCAAAGGTGCACACAGAGGGCATTAGTAATTTCTAATTGTGGGCACTGTTTTCTATGGCACTTGCAAAGGGCAGAGGGTTGTTTTACCATCTAAAGGGCACACAGCTGGTGCAGCAATAGGGACACATATGCAGGGCCGGACTGGTCATCTGGCAATTCTGGCTAATGCCAGAAGGGCCTGTCTGGTCGTGGGCCACCTTGTTTGCTATTGCTGTTAACAGAATCCATGTTCTCAAGACACTCATACTGTTAAGAGTGGTGACGGAGCACAAAGTCGCTGACTCCGTCACTTACCCCAGAAGGCTACGGGTATCATTAGAAATATTGGTCTTGCAGTAAATCTTGCTTTCCTCCATCCAGGGTAATATTAGTAATATATCCCCCATCTGGTACTTGGGGATGAGGACAACATGGGCCTGTGTGATTTGAAATTCCAGGCTGAATTTCAGCCCCAGTCCGTACCTGCACATACGGCAGCAGCTGCTCAGCATCGGGGTATCAGCAGGATGAGTGGTTTGTGCAGGTTGGGAATAGATGGGGACGGTGCTGAAAATGTGAGAAGTGAAATGGGTGCAGGTTGGGAATATATGAGAATGGTGCTGAAAATATGAGAAGTGAAATTTGTCTTTGTTGTAATCTCTGCAGACGAGTCCTGGCTGACAGAAGTTGTCATGTCGGTCTGGGCCAGATGGAAAAGACTGGAAAAGTGATCGACTCCACCAGAAAGAACGTCATCTGTAAGTCACTATCTGTAACTGTACTGTAATATATAATATGTTCTGCAGGACTGGTATCTACCACTGTATGTCACCATATGGCATCAATATCAGGGTTGGTCTTTGAATAGAGATTATTTTCAGTAACAGCCTGACCCTAGATCCACTATTAGGGAGCGCCACCATAGTTATCAGTTATATACTGTAGTAATCAGGATTACCTGGTTAGGGGCCCTCTCAGAAGTTTTGCCCCCTCCTGAACCAAAAACCTAGCTACGCCTCTGAATCTAGGGACAGAGAGGGGCCAAAAATCCTTTGAAATTTAGTTATAGAGTGTAGGAAAGATATATATCTTTGTACCGTGTTAGCCAGTAGATAGAAGAATATTTAGAACTAGCTGAAGAGCCCGGCGCTGCTCGGGCATAGTAACTAACTGTGGTTAGTTATAACAAATTATAATTATCCTCCATCCCATAGTCCCGTGTCCATATACCCATCATACATATCCACGATCCCATAGGCCCGTGCCCATATACCCATCATACATATCCTCCATCCCATAGTCGAGTGCCCATATACCCATCACACATCCTCCATCCCATAGTCCCATGCTCATATACCCATCATACATATTCTCCATCCCATAGTCCCATGCCCATATACCCATCATACATATTCGCCATCCCATAGTCGAGTGCCCATATACCCATCACACATCCTTCATCTCATAGTCCAATGCCCATATACCCATCATACATATCCTCCATCCCATAGTCCCGTGCCCATATACCCATCATACATATCCACCATCCCATAGTCCAGTGCCCATATACCCATCAAACATCCTCATCCCATGGTCAACCATTATGACATCATAATGAGCGGCGGGGCTTGCAACCTATGATGACATCAGCATCGCCATGGCAACCATTATGCCATGATATGCACACACTGTTTCCCCGTTATGTAGATAGGGGCATTATGACATCATAATGAGGGGCGGGGCTTGACGCGCACACACTTTTTCCCCAGTATGTAGATGGGGCAAAATTGGTGAATTGGAACGTGCGGGGTTAAAACTTTGCCTCACAACATAGCTTAGGACGCTCTCGGGGTCCAGATGTGTGACTGTGCCAAATTTTGTGGCTGTAGCTGCGACGGTGCGGATGCCTATCCCGGACATACACACACATACATACACACATACATACATACATACTTTGAGCTTTATATATTAGATTGAGAGTCCTCAGTGGTTGATACCTTTTAATGGCTAACTGAAAAGATGGTAACAATTTGTTACCATCTTTTCAGTTAGTCATTAAAAGGTATCAACCACTGAGGACTCTCAATTCTAAATATTCAGTTATAGAGTGGAAATCGAAATGGTTAAGCTTCTTTTAATGCAACTATAAAATGTGCGGAAGTGCTAGTCATGACCGATGTGCTGTCCGCTCACGCTCTGGCACTTTACAGGCAAACGGTGTCCCAGTGTGCTGTCAGGTGTGGGGTGCATCACATTCACACTCATCAGGCCTCCATTGTGTCCAGGTTTATGTCCTCAGGACACCATGTTCTTTACAACAGACAAATGTTTACTGGTCAGATTAAGTTCATCAGGTGGTGACATGTTGTATAAGGCAAAGTATATCACATTTCTTCCTTCCTTAGTAAAATACCTCTTTTGCCATACCACTTGTTCGTACTGGACCACCCCTAAGCCCACAGACTCCATTAGCCTCAGGGATTTCCTGTCTACTTCATCAGTGCACCTGGGACCAGCCATCTGCCCCCATGTAGCTCCACATCCACCGACCTTGAGATGTCCGAAGACCAGGCCCGCTTTTTGGTACCTGGCCCAAATCCTGTGCTCCAGACATTACCAGAATGTCCATCAAGGATGTCTTTATAGCCTCATACTGCTTCTAACTATTGGCCCAGGCTGACCTCAGCAGCCCACTACACCTGAATTTGACCTTGACACTGCGCTTCTCTAACCACACTAGCAGCATGTGCCTCCCTTTTTATTAACACTAGTTCCCACCCACTGGCCTAGTTCTATCATCAAATATTTTCTTTCCAATAGAAAAAAATCTATTCTTATCCTATGTTGCTAAACCGCTTACTATATAAACTGTACTTATGCTATCCTAAAACCAATCCTATGCTTACCATCAGGGCCACCATTGGGGCATTGCTGCCCGGACTGGCGTACGGGACCTGGTCAGGCAAAGGGCCCGCATCGGGCCCCATCTGTTCTGCTGATCGAGCCCCAGCGACAGTATTTTGCCAGTGCAGTAAATGAAACCTGCGTCCAAGACGCAGGGTTCCGTTACACTCTATTGCCGTGCGGGCCCAGGCCCCCATGGCAACAGTTAAAGCCACCAGCCAATTGGAGTCTGGCAGCTGACGTCAGCGCTTTCAGCCTGGAGGAAAGATCGCTCGCCGCAGGAGCGCGGCAAGGTAAGGAGAAAGGTTTTTTTTAATATGTATTTTTATTGAAAGCAGCAAGCCAGCAGGATGGAGACAAGGGGCAGGATGAAAGATATGGAGGCATGGTTGGAGACACAGGGGGCATGATTGGAGATACAGGGGACAGAATGGAGACACAAGTTGCAGAATCAAACATATGGGGACTTGATTGGAGACACAGGGGGCATGAATGGAGACACAGGGGGCATGATAGGAGACACAGTGGGCAGAATGGAGACATGGGGCAGAATGAAGACACTGGGGCAGGACGAAAAATATGGGGGCATGAATGGAGACACGGGGCATGATTGAAGACACAATGGGCAGAATGGAGACACAGGGCAGAATGAAAGATATGGGGGCAGGATTGGAGACACAGGGGGCATGATTGGAGACACAATGGGCAGAATGGAGACACGGGGCAGAATGAAAGATATGGGGGCAGGATTGGAGACACAGGGGGCATGATGAAAGAAATGGGGGCAGAATTGGAGACATGGTGGCAGATGAAAGATATGGAGGCATGATTGGAGACACAGGGGGCATGATTGGAGACACAGTGGGCAGAATGGAGACATGGGGCAGAATGAAGACACTGGGGCAGGACGAAAAATATGGGGGCATGAATGGAGACACGGGGCATGATTGGAGACACAATGGGCAGAATGGAGACACAGGGCAGAATGAAAGATATGGGGGCAGGATTGGAGACACAGGGGGCATGATTGGAGACACAATGGGCAGAATGGAGACACCGGGCAGAATGAAAGATATGGGGGCAGGATTGGAGACACAGGGGGCATGATGAAAGAAATGGGGGCAGAATTGGAGACATGGTGGCAGATGAAAGATATGGAGGCATGATTGGAGACACAGGGGGCATGATTGGAGACACAGGGGGCAGAATGGAGACACGGGGCAGAATGAAAGACATGGGGGCATGATTGGAGACACGGGGCAGAATGGAGACATGGGGCAGAATGAAAGATATGGGGGTGGGATTGGAGACATGGTGGCAGGATGAAAGATATGGGGGCAGGATTTGAGACATGATGGCAGGATGAAAGATATGGGGGCAGGATTGGAGACATGGTGGCAGGATGAAAGATATGGGGGTAGGATTGGAGACACAGGGGGCCAAAAGAGTCCGTGTTGTGGTGGCGGCTTAAAAAAATCTTTTGCCCAAAACAAAGGCTGCTGGTTATATGTGTGATATGGTGATGGGAACTGTTAATGTGTGATTGGTGGAGTTTTTCAAAGAGAGAGCAATGTGGCTGTGGACTATTCGAGGGGTGGAGGTGAGGCTGGGATGGAGCCTGGGTGGAGTCCCGAAAATGTTGCCAGTATGGGGCCCCGAAATTCCTAGTGAAAGCCCTGCTTACCCTGCACTATACACTACTCATATTGTACAATAACACTTTACATGACTTTTGTGTTGTACATTACCATAACATATTGTATAAGATACACATCACTATTTCAAGTAACACCGCATGTCACTATACACACAGTGCGATTATTGTCTTCATGGACATGAACAGGGTAAGACAGCCCACATCTCTACACAAACTCATGATGAAATTCCTGTGATAAAAATACCAGACAATGGTATTTTTCCAGTTTAATTCAGCTAGTCAAGCATTTGTTATTCTGGAAAAACCTTTTAATTTTATAATGCTATAAGGATATTTCAAAGCCTATCAGATCCTCAAAACTTTTAAACATTGTATTGTAGCATTTAACCATAAAAACTGACAATTCATTAACTTGACAAGCCTTTCTTCATTTTTGGAAGGTTTTAATTGCACATTTTGCTTTGAAAACTGTAGTACATAGATCACATAAGTTCAATCCATAAATTCATTACATACGACATGAGCTGTCCATTGCACTTTTATGTTGTTATGTATTGAACATATACAGTGTGGTGAAAAAGTGTTTGCCCTCTCCTGATTTTCTATTCTTTTGCATGTTTGTCACACTTAAATGTTTCAGATCACCAAACAAATTAGAATATTAGACACAGATAACACAAGTAAGCACAAAATGCAGTTTTTAAATGAAGGTCTTTATTATTAAGGGAAAAAGAAATCCAAACCTACAGGGCCCTGTGTGAAAAAAGTAATTGCCCACTAAATTGAGCCACCCTTAGCAGCTACAACTGTAATCAAGCATTTGCGATAACTGGCAATGAGTCTTTTACAATGCTCTGGAGGAATTTTGGTCCACTCATCTTTGCAAAATTGTTGTAATTTGGCCACATTAGAGGGTTTATGAGCATGAGCCACCTTTTTAAAGTCATGCCACAGCATCTCCATCAGATTAAGGTCAGGGCTTTGACTACACCATTCTAAAGTCTTAATTTTATTTTTCTAAAGCCATTCAGAGGTGGACTTGCTGGTGCATTTTGGCTCATTCTCATGCTGCACAACTGTCATGGTTATGACGTGGTTAATGTCCTGGTTTCTCAGGGTTAATTTTGCCGGCCTCGCTTTGGATCTGGGAGGGGTATTTATACTCACTCCAGACAAGGATTCCCTGTCAGCTATACTGTTATTCTGGCTGTGTGACTGACCCCCCTGGTGTGCTGGTAAACTGCATTGCTTGTTTGATTCCTGTGTATGACCCGGTCTGTCCCCTCACTCTGTCCTCGGTCTCAAGTTTTGGTACTATTGTCTTCTCTGGTTCTGACCTGCTGGCTTGGCTATTGTTACTCCATTACCGTTTCACCCTTTTGTACCGTCTATTGCCCGTTCTGGTTTTCTGATCTATTGCTACGTCCTGACTATCCGCTCTGGTTAACCCTTTGGTACTGTCAGGCTATCTCGTGCTTTGACCCAGGCTTGATCTGTTTTCCGTCCCTTTCTATGCCTCTTGGTAACTTGTCACGGGACCTTTCTAGGAGTTTCCCTGCAGCTCCTAGCTCTGTGGAGCTTAGGCCACGCCCTCAGCAGTCAAGTGCTTCAGGTCCTGATAGTCTAAAGCACACATAGTCACCGCTGCTGCCCTGCTCCACAGGTATCTTTGAGCACTGTTTTTGTACTCAGGACACGCGCACTGGCTCAGTGAGCAAGTGCAGTGTGGTGTTCCTGACATTATAGCTGACCATTTCAGTTTTTTTACCTCTGAAGGAAAAAAAAAAAAAAGTGTGTTATCCTCATGGATCCCATACAAGCTTTGGCTGATCAGGTCAAGCACCTGACCCAAATGTTACATAAACTCAATGTGGCACAGCGCACAATGGCCCATACCCAGCAACAGTTGGTGGTTACTGTGCAGTGGGCTGTCGATGCAGGGGCTCCTAGTTCTGGGGGTAGAGATGTGTCATTAGCATCCCCGGAATCTCCGGTCAAATTGCCAGACCTTTTCTCAGGGGATAAAAGGGAGTTCAGGTCGTTCAGAGAAGGATGCAAGCTTTTTTTTTCTCTAAGGCCTCGCTCCTCCGGGGACGAGTTCCAGAGGGTGGGGGTCATTATTACACTACTTCAGGGGGCTCTGCAAGCATGGGCTTTCTCTCTCTCTTTCTCTGCTCCTGAACGTATGTCTGTGAACCTGTTCTTTGAGGCTCTGGGGCACATTTATGATGAGCCTGCTAGAGTGTGTCTGGAAGAGGATATGGTGATGAGTGTGACACAGGGGAGGCACTCTGCTAAATGGTTCTGCTCAGAGTTTAGATGTTGGACGTCCGAAGTATCCTGGAACGCCGCCACCCTGAGGGGGTTGTTCCGCAGGGGCCTGTCTGACCATCTGCAGGACGCTCTGGCATTACATCCTCCTCCTGATACCCTGGAGGACGCCATGATGCAGGCGGTCCGTATGGACTGGAGACTCCGTGCTAGAGGAATGATGCATCAAGAGTCTCCCTTGTACCCCAAATTGTGTGACACTGCACCTGTATCTGAGCCCATGGAGGTTGGGTCAGTCTCGGTTAAGGAGAAAGAGAGAAGGCACCATAGAGACAACCTACTATGCTTTTACTGTGGAGCCTCTGGACATTGGAAAAGAAATTGCCCCTCCTGCCCTTCAGAGAAACCATCAGAGAAACGACTGAGTCTGTGCAACAATCGAGGTGGTTGTCCAGACTCCCAGGTACATTTTTTTTCACGTAGAAAGATGGTACTCCAGGTTGAATTGGAACTTGCTGGTGGTCCTGTTATGACCACCGCCTTTGTTGACTGTGGTTCCTCCATTAATCTGATTGATGCCCAAGTTGTGACTCTTAATAAGATAGGGACAGTCAGGTTAAAAGACCCTGTTAAAATTGTGGCTGTGGATTCATCCTCTTTTACCCGGGATGGAATTTGCTTTATGTCTGAAATTTTTTCTATGAAAGTGGGTTCCACTCATGTGGGAAAGTTAAGCTGTTTCATTATGATTAATCTGCCTGCAGGACTGGTATTGGGGATGCCCTGGCTGCAACGCCACAATCCTCTCATTGATTGGGTGAAGGGGGAGATCATCCGATGGGGATGTAATGATAATGGTTTGTGTGGTGACCTGGTTCCTTTGGTCACTCCGATAAAATCTGTATCTGTGTCGTCTGTCGGTCTGGAGTGTATTCCGGAGTACCTGGGAGACTTTGAAGATGTGTTTTCCGAAAGCGAGGCTGAGGCACTCCCATCACATGGACCATATGATTGTGATTTAATAGCTGGAGCAAATTACCCAAGGCTCATTTGTTTAATTTGTCCGTGCCTGAGCGCCAAGCTATGAAAGAGTACATTAAAGAGAGCCTTCGCAAGGGGCATATTGGGCCCTCGGTCTCACCCGTGGCAGCGGGGTTTTTCTTTGTAAAGAAAAAAGATGGTGGGTTGCGACCGTGCCTCGACTTTCGGGAACTGAACAAAATTACTGTTAAGAACACATATCCTCTCCCATTGATTCCTGATCTATGCAAACAACTCACGGGGGCCAAATGGTTTTCTAAGCTCGATCTACGAGGGGCTTATAACCTTATAAGGATACGGGAGGGGGACAAATGGAAAACAGTGTTCCTGACAACTGAGGGGCTGTTTGAAAACCTGGTTATGGCCTTCGGTCTCACTAACGCTCCTGCTGTTTTTCAGAACTTCATTAATGTTGTTTTTTCTGACTTGATTGTGCATTATGTAGTCATTTACCTGGATGACATCTTGATATACTGTGAGGACAGTCAGTCAGACTTACACCATTTACGTACGGTTCTTATGAGACTCCGGGAGAACCATTTGTATGCTAAGCTGGAGAAGTGCTCATTTTTTATGCAAGAACTATCTTTTCTGGGTGTAATTGTATCCGGGGAGGGATTCCGCATGGATCCAGGAAAGGTTCAGGCCATTACCGATTGGGTGCAGCCTCATGACCTGAAGGGGTTGCAGCGATTTCTGGGCTTCGCTAATTATTATAGGAAGTTCATAAAAGGGTTCTCGCAGGTGGTGAAACCCTTGACGGACCTCATTCTTAAAGGGGCAGATGTAAAAAATTTGTCCGTGGCCGCAAAAAATTCCTTCCTTACATTAAAGAAGTGTTTTACCACAGCTCCTGTGTTGGTACAACCCGATTCGTCAAGACCTTTTATCGTCAAGGTCGACGCTTCGGAGGTGGGGGTGGGGGCAATATTGTCACAGGGCCCCTCTAGCGGTTAAATTGGCCTTCAAAGAATGGAGGCGTTTTTTGGAGGGGGCCGCTCATCCCATTACAGTCATCACTGATCATAAAAACCTGGCCTATATCGAGTCTGCTAAGAGATTGACCCCCAGACAGGCTCGGTGGGCACTTTTCTTTTCTTGATTTCATTTTACCATCACGTTCTCACCAGGGTCTAAAAATGTAAAGGCGGATGCCTTATCCCGAAGTTTTGATTCTGTGTCTCCTCCAGAACCTCCTTCCTCCATTCTTCAACCAGGAGTGGTTGTAGCTGAAATCTCCTCTGAGTTACAGAGGGAGATCCTGGAAGCACAAGCTCAAGCTCCCAGGAATAAACCCCCAGGTAAATTGTTTGTACCCGAACAATTCCGTATCACACTCCTTCAAGAATTTCATGATTCTGTGTTAAGTGCACACCCAGGTATTGCAGCTACCCGGGGGGCTGTAGCTAGGGGTTTTTGGTGGCCCTCTATGGGTACTGATATAAAAAGGTTTGTAAATACTTGTGGGGTGTGCACTCGCTCTAAAAGCTCTCAGGTCCGACTGGCCGGGGAATTGGTGCCTTTGCCAATTCCGGATAAACCATGGACACACTTGTCCATGGACTTTATCACTAATCTTCCATCTTCCAAGGGCAACTCAGTGGTATGGGTAGTGCTTGATAGATTTTCTAAGCAAGCCCACTTTGTGCCATTACCTGCGTTACCATCTGCTGAAACCTTGGCCCGCTAGTTTATACAGCACATTGTTCGGTTACATGGAGTGCCTGTGAATGTGGTGTCAGACAGAGGTGTGCAATTTGTGGCCAGGTTTTGGAGAGCGTTTTGTATGAAGTTGGGGGTCACGTTGTCATTCTCCTCTGCCTAACACCCGGAATCCAACGGGCAGACTGAACGCACCAACCAGTCGTTGGAGCAGATTCTGAGGTGCCTGGCCTCATCCAGACAGGAAGACTGGTGTGAGGTATTACCCATGCCAGAATTTGCATTTAACTGTCGTATTAATCAGTCTACTGGAAAGTCTCCCTTATAGGTCAATTATGGGTTTGTTCCGCAGTTTGGTCAATTTTCCCATATGGATTCGGATTGCCCTGGTGCCGAGGGGATGGTACAACAGTTAAAAAAAAGGGAGGTGCAGGGGAACATCTCCAAAGCCCAGAAGAGGTACAAACATTTTGCAGACAGGAGAAGGGGGTTGGGTCCTGCATTAATTGTGGGGGATAAAGTCTGGTTGTCCACCCGTAACATCAACATTAAGATACCCTCTATGAAGTTGGGCCCCAAATTTATTGGCCCATACAAGATTGTAGAGGTGATCAACCCGGTGGCATACAGATTACAGTTGCCCACCTCCTTCAAAATATCTAATGTCTTCCACAGGTCCCTATTAAAGCCTGTGGGGACAGTTAGAGAAGATCCCTCCTCCGTGGCTCCACCAGTCTTGGGAGAGGGTCAACTGGAGTACGAGGTAGGGTGCATCACTGATTCACGGTGGGTGCGCCGGAGACTTCAGTACATTATTCATTGGAAGGGATATTCCGTTGAGGATCGGTCATGGGTTCCGGCCAGTTCGGTGCATGCTGATCGACTGGTGCTGGCTTTTCATGCCAGATACCCTGAGAAACCTGTGGGTCCAGTGGCCCCCCATTAAGAGGGGGGTACTGTCATGGTTAGGACATGGTTAATGTCCTGGTTTCTCAGGGATAATTTTGCTGGCCTCGCTTTGGATCTGGGAGGGGTATTTATACTCACTCCAGACAAGGATTCCTTTTCAGCTATACTGTTATTCTGGCTGTGTGACTGACCCCCCTGGTGTGCTAGTAAACTGCATTGCTTGTTTGATTCCTGTGTATGACCCGGTCTGTCCCCTCACTCTGCTCTCTTTCTCACGTTTTGGTACTATTGTCTTCTCTGGTTCTGACCTCCTGGCTTGGCTATTGTTATTCCGTTACCATTTCCCCCTTTTGTACCGTCTATTGCCCGTTCTGGTTTTCTGATCTATTGCTACGTCCTGACTATCCGCTCTGGTTAACCCTTTGGTACTGTCATGCTATCTCGTGCTTTGACCCCGGCTTGATCTGGTTTCCGTCCCTTTCTATGCCCCTTGGTAACTTGTCCCGTAGTTACCTTTCTAGGAGTTTCCCTGCAGCTCCTAGCTCTGTGGAGCTTAGGCCATGCCCCCAGCAGTCACGTGCTTCAAGTCCTGATAGTCTAAAGCAAACATAGTCTCCGCTGCTGCCCTGCTCCACAGGTATCTTTGAGCACTGTTTTTGTACTCAGGACACGCGCACTGGCTCAGTGAGCAAGTGCAGTGCAGTGTTCAGGGCCGGACTGGGACTAAAATTCAGCGCTGGCATTTGAAGTTACACAGGCCCACTAGTCACATGGTGACTATATAATATGTTTGTACACTTGTAGGTTACAAGAAGTGAGAGGAGATTAACACGACTATGTAACATGTAGTCAGAGCTGCGCCCAGTATTTCAGCTCAGTCCTATTTATTGCTTTTAGGTACAGTACTCCTCCCAAAGCTCTGTCCCCTTTTGTACGCATGGTGACAGAATTCCTGGCAGAACTGCTATCCATTGGGCAACCAGACCCCCTGGTCATAGCTGCCCCTATCATAACTCCCAACTTTTGAGGAAGGGAAAGAGGGACAAAGACTGCGGCGCGCCGCTGCAAATTTTAGGCCACGCCCGGCCACACCCATTCCGCAACTAGTCACACCCATGTCCACACCTAATTGCACCCATTTAGCACTGCTGATCACACTGACTTGTACTGAGGGCACAGTGGCTGACATTATGGGCACACTGACTGGCACTAAGGAAGAGAGAATACAGAGAGAGAGAGAGAGAAAAAAGAGAAAAAAAGAAAGAAAGAGGGGAAAGAAAGAAAGAAAGAAAGAAAAGAGAGAGACAGAGAAAGAACAGAGAGAGAAAGAAAGAGGGGAAAGAAAGAAAGAACAGAGAGAGACAGAGAAAGAATAGAGAGAGAAAGAGAGAAGTAAAGAAAGAACAGAGAGAAAGAAAGAGAGGAAAGAAAAAGAAAGAAAGAGGGGAAAGAAAGAACAGAGAGAGAGAGAAAGAAAAAAGAAAGATTAGAGAGAGAAAGAACAGAGAGAGAGAAAGAAAATGAGGGAAAGACAGAACAGAGAATGAGAAAGAAAGAACAGAGAAAGAAAAAGACAGAAAGAAATAAAGAAAGATTCTATAAAGATACTATAGCAGCCCAGCTCCCATTGTAGTGCCCACCTGAGCCTCCCGATGCAGTACATATCATGATCCGCTCACATAGCCGGCATCCCCGGTTCCAAGGCGATCCTGCTGTCTGCGCTGTCGGAGGACACGGTGATGGATCTGAAGCATTCCTGGTTCTGTTACAATCTCCTCAAGAAATTATCTCATTTCCGGTCAGCTTCAAGCACATCACTTCAGGTGGAACGTCATGTGTGTGTTTTAAAATGCTCCTCGGGGCTCCGCCGTGTACTCCTGTGTCCGTGGGAAAAGCATGCTTTGTATGCTTTGTACACACTTGGCTCTGCTCCGTACATCCCGTACACATGTCTCCACGCCGCACACACACGGCTCCGCTCCGTATACCCCATACACACGCGGCTCCGCTCCGTACACCTCGTACACACGCGGCTCCGCTCCGAACACCTCATACACACACGGCTCCGCTCAGTACACCCCATACACATACAGCTCTGCTACATCTACCCTGTAAACCCCTCCTGACCCCCCACACATACTTATCTCATCCAGCACCATGACAACAGCCAACAGCACCGCAGACACCAAGAGGCAAGGCTGTGCGCACAGGACCTGTGATGAGGTCACAGGAGGGGCGGAGTCAGGGGTCACATGATCAGGGGTCTGGACAAAGGCTCCTGATCATGTGACCCCTGACTCCTCCCCTCCTGTGACCTCATCACAGGTCCTGCGAACAGAGAAGGCAAGCGACACTGTGAGTGACTGCGGGGGGGTGTCTCATGCTACGGCGAGGATGGGGTGCGTGGGGGGGCGTGGTAGCTTATCTCCTTGCAGTGCGGGAGGAACTTGGAAACTATCACCGCCGTGCCGCAGAGGGCCGGCGGCAGGAGCAACAGTGGCCGCAGCAGCTGGCAAGCGGCCAGATGATTGGGCGCTGCCACCCGCGGCCCACATGACAGCGGCCCAGCGGGAAAATGCCCGGTTGGTTATATTGCCAATCTGGGCCTGGCAGTGTTCCTGACAAGAACCAAAGTGCACTTCAGCTTGAGGTCATGAACAGATGGCCGGACATTCTACTTCAGGATTTTTTGGTAAACAGCAGAATTCATGGTTCCATTTACCTCAGCAAGTCTTCCAGGTCCTGAAGCAGCAAAACAGCCCCAGACCATCACACATCACTTGTCAATCCATAGAGTATTCTTCCAAAAGTCTTAGAGATCATCAAGATGTTTTCTGTCAAAGCGGAGACGAGCTTTTATATTCTTATTGCTCAGCAGTGGTTTTTGTCTTGGAACTCTGTCATGTAGGCCATTTTTGCCCAGTTTCATTCTTATGGTGGAGTAAAGAGCACTGACCTTAACTGAGGCAAGTGAGTACTACAGTCCTTTGGATGCTGTTGTGGGGTCTTTTGTGATCTCTTGGATGAGTCGTCGCTGCGCTCTTAGGGTAATTTTGGTTGGCTGGCCACTCCTTGGAAGGTTCACCCCTGTTTTATTTTTTTTTGCCAATTGTGGATAGTGGCTCTCACCAGGGGTGGACATACTGCATATGCAGCCAGTGCGGCTGCACCAGGGTCCAGAGCCTCCTGCAGGGTGGCTAATAATGAGGGCAATCTGGCCTGTTTATCTGGCCCCAAGGCTCCAGGAGGCCCCTGGCCAGATTTCCCTCATGTGCAGCCAGCAGGGAGAGCGTGCGGAGAGGTGCTATCTGCTGTGTGTGTACTTACGTGTGTGTGTCTGTGTACATACGTGTGTGTGTAGAAATGAGTTGTGGTGTGTGTGCGTGCGGGCATACGCGCGAAGCGCTGCGGGGAAATGTGCAGAGAGGTGAATGGTGCTGTGTGTCTGTGCGTGTGCAGGTGGAGGAGATTGCAATGATGGATATGATGGGGGAGAAGGCAATGATGGGGAGAAGTCAATGATGGTGGTGGTGAAAAGGACAATGATGTTGGTGGTCGAAAGGGCAATAATGGGGTGGTGGGGAGGAGGAAATGATGGAGGTGGTGGAATGGGCAATGATGGGGTGGTGGGGGAAAAGAATGATGGTGGTAGTGGAAAGGGCAATGATGGGGGAAAGGGCAATGATGGGGATAATAAGGGAGGAGGAAATGATGGAGGTGGTAGAATGGGCAATGATGGGGTGGTGGGAGAGAAGGCAGTGATGGAGGTGGTGGAATGGGCAATGATGTGGTGGTGGGGAGAAAGCAATAATACAGGTGGTGGAAAGGGCAATGATTGGGGTGCTGGGGAGAAGGCAATGATGGGGATGGGAGAGGAAAATAATGGGAAGCGGGGGGAGGAGGACAATGAGAGGTGTGGGGGATTGGGAAGGGAGGAAGGGGGATTTAGGAACAGGGGGAGATGGAGGAAGACATTATTATCGCTTATTATGTTTAACACAGTCACTTAGTATATAGTGTACTCACTTATTATGTTTCGAACAGTCCCTTAGTATATAGTGTACTTGCTTATTATGTATAGCGCCATCCCTAAGTATATAAATTAGTCACTTTTTATGTATAGCACAGTCCATTAGTATATAGTGAACTCATTTATGTATAGCACAGTCCCTTAGTATATAGTGTACTCGCTTATTATGTCTAACACAGTCCCTTAGTATACAGTGTATTCACTTATTATGCATAACACCATTCTTAGTTACATAGTTTCCTCTTTTATCATGTATAACACCATCCCATATTACATACCATCCTCTATAGTTATATATGGTGCTGTCCCCTATTATATAGATTCTTCTGTTGTTATGTACAGTACTGTCTCTTGCATAGTGTATTCTTGTTATTTTTGCTATTCACAGCGCCCTTTTTTATTACATAGTCTGCTCTCTTGTTAGATATAAAATGACTGCTGATGGAGGAGCCGGTGACCAGACTACCAGTCAATCATCTCTTCCATTAGAAAAGAAGCTTTCCATGGTCCATCAGCCATCATTGCATTATATGTAAAAAAAACATGAAGTCAGCTCACCACTGTGTAAACTCCTCATTAGGCAGCAAGCACTCAGCACGGTTCCATTGAAGCAAACATGACTAACAACAGGAGGGAAACATCCAGCGAGAAAGTAGCAGTCTAAAAAATAACTTTTAATCCAAGATCTTAATGAAGACTGCAAAGTCGAAACGCGTTGATCTGGCAACAATGTGGTTTTTTGCCTGACAACTTTGTGCCGTCCATGTTTTTAAAAATAATGGATTAAAAGTTATTTTTTAGACTGCTACTTTCTCGCTGGATCCTTCCCTCCTGTTATTGCATAATATGTCTAACAAGAGAGGACGGTATGTAATAAAAAACAGGGCTCGATATAATCCAATATGCAAGGAATGGTGCTGTACATAGCAAGAGAGGGCACTGTATAAGGGACAGCAATATACTGTGGTGCAGTGACCGCTGTGTCCGCTAGTGTGCACTGTGTGGGTGTCCCAGGACAGCCGTATAAGCATTTCCATTACCCTGATAGGTGTAGGATACTGAAAGATCGTAATGATCAGCAGAGGTACTGCTGAGTAGTACGTTCCGTTACAATGTGTCAGGGAAGCCTGTGTGTGGTTGTGTGCAATAGGACCTTGGGTGAGGTCATAGCCATGTGATCACCTGTCGGTGTGGTTATGGACCATATAAGGTACCTGAGGTCTGGTCACATGTGAGTGAATGCTGGGACCTGATTTGTCCAGTTTGGAAGGTCCCGTGAGGAGAAGGATCTCCTCACTAACAGCACGTCTGGACGCTGTGACTAATGGCGAAGTGTGCCTGACCGTTCCCAGGGAGAGGGAAGGAACATTTGCAGTGTAAAGCAGCATGCAAGGTAACCCGGAGACGGGGCTGCTACTGAGAGACTGTATAGCCTGCTGGCTAGATGAAACACAGCCTGTGTGACTAGGAGGGCTATAGGGGAGCAGAGCTCCAGTGTGAAGATACCCTGCTGTCTGCTATAAGACTGTTGCATGTTACTGCTGGAGGTTTATGAAGGATGAATAAACCTCATGGACTATGATTTGTTGGAAAATCCTGTGCCAGATGTGTTTTTGATCGCTGCAAGCGAGTGTCCCCCAACCCTGAATGACAGCGCTACCTCACAAATGGTGGAGAATTGCTAAGGGCAATATAGTAGCCTTGTTGCTGGGGGCAACGGAAAAGGACTGCCAAAAAAAAAAAACTTTGTTGCTAAGGGCTGCGGTTCCAACAGCACATGTTGCAGTGCTGGCAATGCTGAGCCAGGAGGGCTGACTGTTGTGAAAGCCGTATACTGACAGCAGCTCAGTGAAAGAGACTGGTGATTGCTAGGGTGCCTCTGCGGATAAGAGGTACCCGAGGACCTGTGTGCCGACACAGGTAACGACAGGTGTTCGTTGTTGTACTGACCTGGATCAGTGAGCAAGGTCCTGGAGGGTCAGTGTTGGGACGTTCTGGGAGAGGAATCGATCCCTGGAACACATGATATGACCTTGGACCTGGTGAGGCCGGTGTGTTGGGAGACCCTGGGAGGAGGGTCGGCTCCCTGAATAGCACCCGGTGTGCCCTGTGTGTTGGATGGTCTCAGGTGGAGATGGTACATCCTGAATAGCGCACAGACAAGATACGTGAGTTTTTTGGAGCTTTTTGTGCATGTGTTTTCTTTTTTCCTCTGCAAAACCTGAAGGTGCTTGCTGTGGCTCAGTGGGGTCACGAAGGTCTCGCAGCACAGGAACCTGGTGTTTTCCTCTTTTAGCATTGGTAGCAGACGCTGTCTGTCTACACCATCCTGCTGCAGCTTTATTGCATATGTCTAAGCGGATACAGTAGTTGTGGCTTTACACAACTATTAAGGGTGAGTACCCTGTATTATGTCGTTATACCCCTTATACCTGCACTGGTAAGGCCCTATGGGCGCACTTTTGTGGTTTCTTTTATCTTCGAGGGTGACAAGCGGCTTCCAGTAACCCGGCGGGGCAGAGGCGTATCCAGGGGGGGGCAGCCGGGGCAGTTGCCCCGGGCGCAGGCAGCAGAGGGGCGCAGTCGGGCCGCCCGGCCGCCTAATGCAGCGGTCCGCAGTGTCTCCCCCCCGGCGGGTGCGTTCTGCCGCTACCAGTCCTGGGAGTCGGCGTTCTCTGTGTCGGCTGTCAAGCTGACAGCCGACGCAGAGAAGGAGGCCACGCAGACTCCCAGGCAGCAATTGTACTAGCGTCTATACAGACGCCAGTGCAATTGAAGCTCTGACCGCCGGGTCAGAGCGACGTCAGCAACGTGATCAGGTCATGTGATCACGCTGCTGACATCACTCCCGGCGCCCAGAGCGAACGCTGGTGGTAAGTGTGCTCCACTGTGGAGCTGAAGAACCACCGAAGATGGGAGATGGGGGGGTGTTCATGAGTGGGGGGGGTTAATGTGGGGATGGGGTTAATGAGTGGAGATGGGGGTTAATGTGTGGGGGTTAATGTGGGGATGGGGGTTAATGAGTGGAGATGGGATTACTGTGGGGATGGGGGTTAATGAGTGGGGGATTAATGTGGGGATAGGGGGTTAATGTGTGGGGATGGGATTAATGTGGGGATGGGGGTTAATGAGTGGGGATGGGATTAATGTGGGGATGGGGGTTAATGAGTGGAGATGGGATTAGTGTGGGGATGGGGGTTAATGAGTGGAGATGGGATTAATGTGGGGATGGGGGTTAATGAGTGGGGGGTTAATGTGTGGAGATGGGATTAATGTGTGGATGGGAGTTAATGAGTGGAGATGGGATTAATGTGGGGATGGGGGTTAATGAGTGGAGATGGGATTGATTGGGGTTAATGAGTGGGGGGGTTAATGTGTGGAGATGGGATTAATGTGGGGATGGGGGTTAATGAGTGGAGATGGGATTACTGTGGGGATGGGGGTTAATGAGTGGAGATGGGATTAATGTGGGGATGGGGGTTAATGAGTAGGGGGTTAATGAGTGGAGATGGGATTAATGTGGGGATAGGGGGTTAATGTGTGGGGATGGGATTAATGTGGGGATGGGGGTTAATGAGTGGGGGTTAATGTGTGGAGATGGGATTAATGTGTGGATGGGAGTTAATGAGTGGAGATGGGATTAATGTGGGGATGGGGGTTAATGAGTGGAGATGGGATTGATTGGGGTTAATGAGTGGGGGGGTTAATGTGTGGAGATGGGATTAATGTGGGGATGGGGGTTAATGAGTGGAGATGGGATTACTGTGGGGATGGGGGTTAATGAGTGGAGATGGGATTACTGTGGGGATGGGGGTTAATGAGTGGGGGTTAATGTGTGGAGATGGGATTAATGTGGGGATGGGGGTTAATGAGTGGAGATGGGATTAATGTGGGGATGGGGGTTAATGAGTGGAGATGGGATTACTGTCGGGATGGGGGTTAATGAGTGGAGATGGGATTACTGTGGGGATGGGGGTTAATGAGTGGAGATGGGATTGATTGGGGTTAATGAGTGGGGGGTTAATGTGTGGAGATGGGATTAATGTGGGGATGGGGGTTAATGAGTGGAGATGGGATTAATGTGGGGATGGGGGTTAATGAGTGGAGATGGGATTACTGTGGGGATGGGGGTTAATGAGTGGAGATGGGATTAATGTGGGGATGGGGGTTAATGAGTGGAGATGGGATTACTGTGGGTATGGGGGTTAATGAGTGGGGGTTAATGTGTGGAGATGGGATTAATGTGGGGATAGGGGGTTAATGTGTGGGGATGGGATTAATGTGGGGATGGGGGTTAATGTGTGGAGATGGGATTAATGTGTGGATGGGAGTTAATGAGTGGAGATGGGATTAATGTGGGGATGGGGGTTAATGAGTGGAGATGGGATTGATTGGGGTTAATGAGTGGGGGGGTTAATGTGTGGAGATGGGATTAATGTGGGGATGGGGGTTAATGAGTGGAGATGGGATTACTGTGGGGATGGGGGTTAATGAGTGGAGATGGGATTAATGTGGGGATGGGGGTTAATGAGTAGGGGGTTAATGTGTGGGGATGGGATTAATGTGGGGATGGGGGTTAATGAGTGGGGGTTAATGTGTGGAGATGGGATTAATGTGTGGATGGGAGTTAATGAGTGGAGATGGGATTAATGTGGGGATGGGGGTTAATGAGTGGAGATGGGATTGATTGGGGTTAATGAGTGGGGGGTTAATGTGTGGAGATGGGATTAATGTGGGGATGGGGGTTAATGAGTGGAGATGGGATTACTGTGGGGATGGGGGTTAATGAGTGGAGATGGGATTACTGTGGGGATGGGGGTTAATGAGTGGAGATGGGATTACTGTGGGGATGGGGGTTAATGTGTGGAGATGGGATTAATGTGGGGATAGGGGGTTAATGTGTGGGGATGGGATTAATGTGGGGATGGGGGTTAATGAGTGGAGATGGGATTAATGTGGGGATGGGGGTTAATGAGTGGAGATGGGATTACTGTGGGGATAGGGGTTAATGAGTGGAGATGGGATTACTGTGGGGATGGGGGTTAATGAGTGGAGATGGGATTGATTGGGGTTAATGAGTGGGGGGTTAATGTGTGGAGATGGGATTAATGTGGGGATGGGGTTAATGAGTGGAGATGGGATTACTGTGGGGATGGGGATTAATGAGTGGAGATGGGATTAATGTGGGGATGGGGGTTAATGAGTGGGGGGTTAATGAGTGGAGATGGGATTAATGTGGGGATGGGGGTTAATGAGTGGAGATGGGATTAGTGTGGGGATGGGGGTTAATGAGTGGAGATGGGATTAATGTGGGGATGGGGGTTAATGAGTGGGGGGTTAATGTGTGGAGATGGGATTAATGAGTGGGGGGGTTAATGAGTGGAGATGGGATTAATGTGGGGATGGGGGTTAATGAGTGGAGATGGGATTACTGTGGGGATGGGGGTTAATGAGTGGAGATGGGATTAATGTGGGGATGGGGGTTAATGAGTAGGGGGTTAATGAGTGGAGATGGGATTAATGTGGGGATAGGGGGATAATGTGTGGGGATGGGATTAATGTGGGGATGGGGGTTAATGAGTGGGGGTTAATGTGTGGAGATGGGATTAATGTGTGGATGGGAGTTAATGAGTGGAGATGGGATTAATGTGGGGATGGGGGTTAATGAGTGGAGATGGGATTGATTGGGGTTAATGAGTGGGGGGTTAATGTGTGGAGATGGGATTAATGTGGGGATGGGGGTTAATGAGTGGAGATGGGATTACTGTGGGGATGGGGGTTAATGAGTGGAGATGGGATTACTGTGGGGATGGGGGTTAATGAGTGGGGGTTAATGTGTGGAGATGGGATTAATGTGGGGATAGGGGGTTAATGTGTGGGGATGGGATTAATGTGGGGATGGGGGTTATTGAGTGGAGATGGGATTAATGTGGGGATGGGGGTTAATGAGTGGAGATGGGATTACTGTGGGGATGGGGGTTAATGAGTGGAGATGGGATTGATTGGGGTTAATGAGTGGGGGGTTAATGTGTGGAGATGGGATTAATGTGGGGATGGGGATTAATGAGTGGAGATGGGATTAATGTGGGGATGGGGGTTAATGAGTGGAGATGGGATTACTGTGGGGATGGGGGTTAATGAGTGGAGATGGGATTAATGTGGGGATGGGGGTTAATGAGTGGAGATGGGATTAATGTGGGGATGGGGGTTAATGAGTGGGGGGTTAATGAGTGGAGATGGGATTAATGTGGGGATAGGGGGTTAATGTGTGGGGATGGGATTAATGTGGGGATGGGGGTTAATGAGTGGGGGTTAATGTGTGGAGATGGGATTAATGTGTGGATGGGAGTTAATGAGTGGGGATGGGGGTTAATGAGTGGAGATGGGATTGATTGGGGTTAATGAGTGGGGGGTTAATGTGTGGAGATGGGATTAATGTGGGGATGGGGGTTAATGAGTGGAGATGGGATTACTGTGGGGATGGGGGTTAATGAGTGGAGATGGGATTACTGTGGGGATGGAGGTTAATGAGTGGGGGTTAATGTGTGGAGATGGGATTAATGTGGGGATAGGGTGTTAATGTGTGGGGATGGGGGTTAATGTGTGGAGATGGGATTAATGTGTGGATGGGAGTTAATGAGTGGAGATGGGATTAATGTGGGGATGGGGGTTAATGAGTGGAGATGGGATTGATTGGGGTTAATGAGTGGGGGGTTAATGTGTGGAGATGGGATTAATGTGGGGATGGGGGTTAATGAGTGGAGATGGGATTAATGTGGGGATGGGATTACTGTGGGGATGGGGGTTAATGAGTGGAGATGGGATTAATGTGGGGATGGGGGTTAATGAGTGGGGGGTTAATGTGGGGATGGGGGTTAATGAGTGGAGATGGGATTAATGTGGGGATGGGGGTTAATGAGTGGGGGGTTAATGTGGGGATGGGGGTTAATGAGTGGAGATGGGATTAATGTGGGGATGGGGGTTAATGAGTGGAGATGGGATTAATGTGGGGATAGGGGGTTAATGTGTGGGGATGGGATTAATGTGGGGATGGGGGTTAATGTGTGGAGATGGGATTAATGTGGGGATGGGGGTTAATGAGTGGAGATGGGATTAATGTAGGGATGGGGTTAATGAGTGGAGATGGGATTAATGTGGGGATAGGGGTTAATAAGTGGGGGTTAATGAGTGGAGATGGGGTTAGTGAGTGGAGATGGGGGTTGGATGGGGGTTAATGAGTGTAGGGGCTAATGAGTGGAGATGAGGGGCTAATGAGTGGAAATGGGGGTTAATGAGTGGGGATGGGGGTTAGTGTGTGGGGGGATTTGGAGTGGGGGTACATAATGTGTGGGAGGATTTGGAGTGGTGGTACATAATGTGTGGGGGGATTTGGGAGTAGGGACGAGGGGTTATTGAGTGGGGATGGGGGTACTTAATGTGTGTGGGGGATTGGGGATGGGGGGATTTGGAGTGGGGATGGTATTTAATGTGTGTGGGGAGATTTGAGGACACAAAATGAAGAGTATGTATGAGGAAACAGTATGGGGGATGGGTGCAGACAGTAAGGGGTGCGAATGGGTGAATGTATGTGGACACAGTATGGGGAGTCGGGGATATGTGTGAGCAGACAGTATAGAGAGTGAGGGGGTAAATATATGAGGAGACAGTATGAGGAGGGAGGGGAATAGTGTGAGGCGTCAGTATATTGCAGATATTTGTATTTAGGGGCATTATAATGACACTTCTATCTTTAAGGGCATCGTGTAGGGATTTGCTGCAGAAGACCGGAGAAGATGGAAATCTGCAGAGACGGCTGTGGATGAGAAAACTCATCAAGGGGTCTGGACAAGAAGAAGAAGAAAAGGAGACCGACTGCAGAGACGACATCATCTATAAGGTACCTGGATGTAAATATTATTTGTGATACTGACTAATTCTCATGTTTTTATTTGTTAGGAGCATTAAAGGGGTTGTCCAGGTTTGTGCCGAGTCTGAAGGCATTCTAGGTGACTGCAGACTTCTGAATTCTCACAGTGCTCACTGAACGCTGTTAGGATTCTCTCGTGCCGGTAATTTACATACATACGGTCACATGCTGACTAGACGTGAGACCTCACTCAATGAAAATGAACCGAGCGAGGCCGGGCACGTCTAGTCGGAATGTGGCCAGAAGTATACAAATCACATACTTGTGCTGACATGACTGTACATCGGCAAGGGAGAATCCTAAAAGTGTGCAGTGCATTTGTTGTGAGAATTCAGAAGCTGCAATGTCAGGATTCAGCTCTGCAGGTTCCAGTAGTCATCACATGGACACTTCACTCATATGCGATTTTCATAGTTATGGTCTTGTGACAACGAGCTTCTCTTCCTGCTTTCAGTTTTTTACTGAACATTGGGAGCATTAGGGAGAGCAGCTCGTGGGTACATGACTAACTGTGCAAGTCGCATATGTACTTGGGGGGGGGGGGCCACGGAACCAAATTCTTGCCCCGGGTGCCAGAAAGCCTAGATACGCCTCTGCGGCGGGGTTATGAAGGGGACAAGCGGCTTCCGGTGGATCGGCGGGTCCACGAAGACGGCGCAGCTGGAGCTGCAGGGACTCCAGCCGCTGTGTGTGTGAACAGCAGCCGGTGGTGTCGGTAATTGGTGACATCAGGAGCTGTGGTGGTGCCAACAGACTTGTGTGGTATCGTAAAAAAGACAAACTGTACTGTGTGAACTGTGGCATAAGAAGATCTGCAGAACGGACATGGGGAAATCCCGCAAGGGGGCGGTCACCCAAATTGGTGTGGTAGCCCAAAAGGGGGTGGTAACCCAAAAGGGGGTGGAGTCCCAAATTGGCACGGTAACCCAAAAAGGGGTGGAGTCCCGGGAGGGGGCGGCAACCCAAAGTGGGGTGGTGGTCCAGAAAGGGGCCAAGTTTGAAGAAATGACAACACTGGATGACTCAGTGGGTATGTCTAGAGTACTGCAGTGTGTGTGTATGACTTGGTCAGAATGTGGGATATCCTTTCCGGATAGTGACGATGGGCCGCAGGTTTGTACCGTGATGCTGCATCGGGAAGGAGTCCCTGGTAGGCTGGACTCAAGGAGTCAGGTGACTCTGACAGGAACTCCGCTCGTTTTATCTCTGACCGAGAAAAACGTCAGAGTTCGCTGTGTCCACGAGGTCGTTGTGAATTATAAAGTGGACAGAGTCCTGATTGAGATGACAAAGGGGGAGTGCCAAGGTGGTAGTATGCCACCAAACTTAGTGCATACCTTTGAGAGGCGCCGGGACTTTGTCATATTTAAAGATGTGGGGCAGGACGATAGAGACGTTTCTACTGTAGGGCTAGCAGACACTGAGACGCTGATGCCTCCTAACGTGGTCAGCCTAGACGTAAGGGCGACCGGAGAAAGAATTGCGTCAGACGAATTTACTGACCTGACGTCACCTGAAGCGTACCACAGTGTGAATGAAAATGGTGTGGTAAACAAAAAGAGCGGAGCTGACACACGGATAGAGAGTGTCTTGGGGGTTCACCGTATGGTGTGGTGTGACTGTGACGTGTTATTGCCAGTAGCCACCACTAGGACAGAATCTAATGCGGTGCTGACTGAAACTCGTGACAGGACTGGTGGTAACCTGATCGAGAAGATAACGGGAATAGAAACAGTCAGAGGGTAACCGGGGGGTTCACTCGACTGATAGGACTCACTCAGTGGTACCCTTTGACGATATAATTAAAGAATTGGTGCGACACGTGCTGGCCAAAAGAGAACAAGATCAGGAGATACAACTTATAAAAGAGACAGTGGAAGAACATGTCAAACAAGAAAGAATCTTGAGACAATTGGCCGAGCACATGGTGGAGGGGCTCGAGAAAGAAGTCTTGGAGCTCAGAGGTCACCTGTCCACCTGGCAAAGTGTGAACAAGAGCCTTAAGGAAGAGATGGAGGAACTCAGAGGAGTGGTAGAAGGCCTTCTGCAGGAGAAGATCTTGGACAGAGATGTGCAACGGCTGGGTCCGAGTGATAACAAGACGGATCTGCCGGGACCTATCTTGGCAAAGGCTCACGAGGAGATAAAATCTCCTGAAGTTGGTGAGCAAAGAGCCGAAGAAAACAGTCACCCGGTCGGGTCAACTGTAGTGAGGGAAGTGTCTGTAGTAAAGCCAGAGTCTTCTGTCAAGGAAGAGAGCAAGACCACGACCTTCAAATCTGTGATCGAGGTACCCGAAGACATGCAAGAAGCCTGTGCGGAGGAAGGTGTACATGAGGCTTTCAAAGAGGCGGTCAAAGCGTGTGAGGTGCACTGGGCACCTGAGACTCGGCAGTTGGTGATAGTATCAGCCAGGGAAGATACATCAAACCGAGTAGCTGTCCTGAAAGAGATGCATTTGCAGTGTCTAAGTGTCAAACAATTGGTTAGGCAGAGTAATATGAAGGCTGCTCGACGCCTAGAGATAGCAAGAGAGGCTATGGATCGGTTGGGTTGGAGGAAAGATGTGGTTCCGGTACCCAAAGCTCTGATTGGGAGAATCATTGGAAGGTCCGGGAAGGTAATGCAAGACCTTGTGAATATCTCCGGTGTGGTGAGGGTGAGGATCCCTCCTGATGATGAAGACCAGGTATCCAGGGAAGTGGATAGGATTTCCATCATGGCGGTTGGCTCCGTGGAAACCTTGAGAGAATTTCGGATGCTCGTGGAGTATCGAGTGGAGTACCTGCAAGAAATTGAGCAGTTGAGGCAGGACCGTCGGCGAATTAATAAAGAAATACAGAATACCAGGTGGCGGCCGCCTCCAACCCAAGATGTAAGGACCCGAACGGTTCCTCCAAGAAGTGACAGGGCAGATGGCAGAAGAGTGTCAGCAAGTGGTAGTTCGACTGGCAGGATGACGTTGAAAGACCATAGTTCCTGTGAGACGCTGACTGAGTCAGACTCAGATCAGACAGCAGGCTCTACTAAGACTTATGACCGCACCAACCGAGAGAGACGGTCAGTGAGAGAAAAATCAGGTGACCAAGCGTACTGCAGACAGGTGGAGACTAGAGAGTGTCTGATGACGCAGGCAAACCGTGACTGGAGGGTCAAAGACAATGACAGGTATTATGACCGCTGGGAGCGGGGGAGGCCTAACGTAGAGATGAGGCCGTATGACAAATGGAGACGGTTCTCTCGACCTGGTGGGCAGGGTGTAGTGAATGCCCAGTCTCGAGAGCCGGGGGTTATGCTGTGTGTTCAACCCCACAGGTTTGAACATAGGGGGAGGTATGTGGTGCAGTGACCGCTGTGTCCGCTAGTGGGCGCTGTGTGGGTGTCCCAGGACAGCCATATAAGCATTTCCATTACCCTGATAGGTGTAGGATACTGAAAGATCATAATGATCAGCAGAGGTACTGCTGAGTAGTACGTTCCGTTACAATGTGTCAGGGAAGCCTGTGTTTTGTTGTGTGCAATAGGACCTTGGGTGAGGTCATAGCCATGTGATCACCTGTGGGTGTGGTTATGGACCATATAAGGTACCTGAGGTCTGGTCACATGTGAGTGAATGCTGGGACCTGATTGGTCCAGTTTGGAAGGTCCCGTGAGGAGAAGGATCTCCTCACTAACAGCACGTCTGGACGCTGTGACTAATGGCAAAGTGTGCCTGACCGTTCCCAGGGAGAGGGAAGGAACGTTTGCAGTGTATAGCAGCATGCAAGGTAACCCGGAGACGGGACTGCTGAGAGACTGTATAGCCTGCTGGCTAGATGAAACACAGCCTGTGTGACTAGGAGGGCTATAGGGGAGCAGAGCTCCAGTGTGAAGATACCCTGCTGTCTGCTATAAGACTGTTGCATGTTACTGCTGGAGGTTTATGAAGGATGAATAAACCTCATGGACTATGATTTGTTGGAAAATCCTGTGCCGGATGTGTTTTTGATCGCTGCAAGCGAGTGTCCCCCAACCCTGAATGACAGCGCTACCTCACTGTTATGCGGGGCTTAGGTCAAAGGAGACTGAAATACCCGGGGCCCCTGCGGAGTCCCTCAAACTAGGGAAAACCCTGTCTGACCCTCAACCCAGGGTTTTTGCTAATGGTGCAAATGCCTGAGCCTCCAACCTTTCCTTATCTCCTGCTCAGCCCTAAGCTGAACCCTCACAGTAATGACAGACAGGGAGAACCTAAACCATACCGCGCCGCAAACACACAGGACAATGCTGTACTGTAATGTGAACACGGCAAAACAAAGCACAAATATAGGAAGGCAAAAAGGTAACAACGGATCATACGCCACCAGATATGAATTTCTCTCTCCAACACCTCCTCTCCAGACCGGAACCACTTGGCATAAAACACAAGCTATAATCGGCGACGCCCACAGGCCAGCACGACTATTTAAAGACCGTGGGCGTGACCAAACATCCCACCTGATTTCCAGCTAGATTAACCCCCGATAACCTGAGTAAAATCAAGCCGGCGCCACTGAGGCTATAGTGGACGGAGATGGAACTACCGCTGCCTGCTGGACGCTGTGGTGAGAATAGCGTCCGACATGACAGTACTCCGTCTTCTACGAGGGACCCCAGGGCCCTCAAGACTCATAGGACCCGGCTTGTCCGGATGACGGCGGTGAAAGGAACTGACCAGCCGATCCGCATGTATGTCCGAGGCTGGTACCCAAGACCTCTCCTCCGGACCATACCCCCGCCAGTGTACCAAATACTGAAGAGAACGGCGCAGTACTCGAGAGTCCACCACCTTGGAGACTTCAAACTCTAAATCGCCATCCACCATGACTGGAGGTGGTATCGGCGTCGTGTCCACAGAGCCTACCACCTTTTTCAATAAAGCCCTGTGAAACACGTTGTGTATCTTGTATACCGCAGGAAGTTCCAACCGATAAGCAACCGGGTTAATGATGGCAGCAATCTTAAAAGGACCAATAAACCTTGGACCCAATTTCAATGATGGAATTTTGAGTTTTATGTTTTTAGTAGCTAACCACACCCAATCACCCACACACAGGTCCGGACCTGGCACGTGTCTAGCGTCAGCCACACGTTTGTATCTTGCACTCATGCTCAACAATCGCTGTTTCACACTCCTCCAGACCGATGATAGTTGAACTCCTAACCGGTCCTCCTCTGGGACGCCCCCAGAGCCCCCCTGACGCAAGGTACAAAATTGAGGATGGTGCCCATAAACACAAGAACGGAGACTCTCCTGATGATTCTTGGCGGTGATTATTTAATGCGAACTCGGCCAAGGGAAGGAACGTCGACCACTCCTCTTGGTTGTCAGACACAAAACATCGCAAATATTGCTCCAGATTTTGGTTCATGCGCTCAGTTTGACCATTTGACTGCGGATGAAAAGCCGACGAATGAGACAACTTGATCCCCAATCGTGAGCAAAAAGCTTTCCAAAACTTCGCCACAAACTGGGTCCCCCTATCAGACACTATGCCCGACGGAACTCTGTGTAGTCTGACCACCTCCTGCACAAAGACCTGAGCCAACGTCTTCGCGTTGGGCAAGGAAGGCAATGACACAAAATGCGCCATCTTCGAAAATCGATCAACCACCACCAGGATGACCGTGTTCCCTGCCGAGGCAGGCAAGTCCGTGATAAAGTCCATGGAGATTTCTGTCCATGGCCTACTAGGTATCCCCAGAGGCTGTAGAGTGCCAGCAGGACGGGTTCTGGGCGACTTGGCCCTGGCGTACGTGATGCAAGCTGTCATGTACGAGACCACGTCCTGCCGGATTTTTGGCCACCAGAAGCGGCGCGATACTAGCTCCAAGGTGCCCCTAACCCCTGGATGACCGGCCAGGACACAGTCGTGGTGTTCCCCCAACACTTTAAGACGAAGATGAAGGGGTACGAATGACTTATTAGTGGGAAGTCCTGGCGGTACCTCCTCCTGGGCCTCGGCAATCTCCGCCTCTACCTCAGTCGTGAGAGCCGAAACCACTACACCTTCCTGGAGGATGGGTACCGGATCTTCCCGAGGTTCTCCCCCCGAAAAACACCTGGACAAGGCATCCGCCTTGGTGTTTTTAGCCCCAGGACGGTAAGTCACCAGAAAGTTAAAACGTGTAAAAAAACAATGCCCAGCGAGCCTGCCTGGGAGACAGACGCTTGGCCGACTCCAGATAGAGCAGGTTTTTATGGTCGGTGATGACTGTGACCTGGTGGGCCGCCCCCTCCAGGAAGTGTCGCCATTCCTCAAAAGCCAATTTGATGGCCAACAACTCCCTGTTGCCGATGTCGTAATTCCGTTCGGCAGGCGACAGCTTCTTGGAGAAGTAGGTGCATGGATGCATATTGCTCAAGGACGAGCACTGTGACAGTACTGCCCCCACTTCCACCTCAGACGCATCGACCTCCACCGTAAAAGGTTTAGATACATCTGGTTGCACCAGAATGGGGGCTGAAGCAAAACGATTTTTCAGAAGCTCAAATGCACACACCGCATCCTCAGACCAGATAGCGAGATTGGTACCTTTTTTCGTCATGTCCGTGAGCGGTTTGGCAATAGTAGAGAAATTCTTAATAAACTTCCTATAATAGTTGACAAATCCAAGGAACCGCTGGAGCGCTTTTAGATTATCAGGCCGTTCCCATCGCAGCACCGCTTGCACCTTCGCGACGTCCATTTTAAACCCTGCGGCGGATACAATATATCCCAAAAAAGGCAACTCCTGAACAAAAAATACTCATTTTTCAAGCTTAGCATAGAGCTTATTCTCACGGAGCAACTGTAACACCTGCCTGACATGCTCTAAATGAGTGTCCTGGTCGCTTGAATAAATGAGGACATCATCCATGTACACAATCACAAATTTCCCCAGCACATGAGCGAATACATCATTTATGAAATGTTGGAAAACAGCAGGCGCGGTTGTCAACCCAAATGGCATAACTAGGCTTTCAAAATGACCCTCAGGGGTATTAAATGCCGTCTTCCACTCATCCCCCTGACGGACCCTTATGAGGTTATATGCCCCCCTGAGGTCAAGTTTGGAAAACCACTTCGCACTAGCCACCTGGTTGAACAAATCAGGAATCAGAGGCATCGGGTAGGGATCACGGACCGTAATCTGGTTTAACTCCCGGAAATCCAGACACGGGCGTAACCCCCCCATCTTTTTTCTTAATGAAGAAAAACCCCGCTGCTACAGGTGAGGATGAAGGCCGGATGTGCCCTTTACTTAAACTCTCCGCGATATAGTCTTTAAGAGCTTGTCTCTCCGGACCAGAAATTCTAAACATCCTCACCTTTGGCAATTTAGCCCCGGGTTTTAACCTAATCTCACAGCCATAGTCTCGATGTGGAGGTAGTTCTGAGCAACCCCCCTCAGAGAATACGTCCGCAAAATCCAGCAATGCCTCCGGAAGGCTGGACTTCACGGCGGACACACATGTGGCCAAGCAATTTTCCTGGCAGAAACCGCTCCACTGGACTATGTCCTGGTTCTCCAGTCAATCACCGGGTTGTGCTTGGACAACCATGGGAAACCCAGGACCATTTGTGCTGGGAGATTATTGAGTACCCTACATGTAACCCACTCAGAATGTAGGACCCCAATGTGGAGTTTAACCTCAGCTACAAACTCAGTAATTTCCCCCTGTGGGAGGGGAGCGGCATTAATGGTAACCATGCGAATAGGATGAGGGAGTTTTTCGATCTTAACCTGCCATGTGTGCAAACTCCTCATCCATGAGATTGGTGGTGGAACCGCTATCCACAAACACTGATATGGGTAGCTCTCTGCCAGCAATAATAACCCTGGCAGGGAGCATACATTGAGATACCATCATGGAGGATATGCATACGCTCAGTTGGGCCTCCTCCATACCCTCTGAGCTTACCAGTTTTCCGCCGGTGCGACTTTCTTTGGTAGCACAGGACAAGCATTTACATAATGATCTTTTACCACAGTAAAAACATCCTCCATGCTTCCTGAACCCAGGAACGCGACGCTGCACATGTGATACCCCAGCGATTTGCATAGGTTCCGTGGGCTCACCTGCAGCAACCACACTTGCACCCCTGCTTTACCCCAGGGGCAGCGTCTCCTGCGCCCCTTGACGCAAACGGCGATCAATACGAATAACCAAACTATGGCAGACTCTAACGATGCAGGAGTCTCATACATCAGGAGGGCCTGTTTAACTCTTTCTGAAACCCCATGAATAAACTGACTCCGCAGCGCTGGGTCGTTCCACTGTGTGTCTACTGCCCAACAGCGAAATTCTGAACAATAATCTTCCGCCATACGTTCCCCCTGACGGAGGGCGCAGATTTTAGATTCCGCCAAAGCCAATCTGTCGGGATCATCATAAATGAGCCCGAGTGCTGAAAAAACATTCTCAACCAAATGAAACGTAGCAGAGTCGGCTGGTAAGGAAAACGCCCATGCTTGAGGGTCCCCACTCAGTAATGATAACACCAGACCCACCCTGAGCCTCATTACCTGAGGAGACCGGGCGCATGCGAAAGTATAACTTGCAGGCCTCCCGAAAGATGACAAATTTGCTGCGTTCCCCAGAAAATCGTTCAGGCAGCGGAATCTTTGGCTCTGCACCTGCACCAGCAGAAGCCGCTTGCACATTAGCTACAACCAGGCCCTGCTGCTGAACTGCCCCCTTCAACTCGGTGACCTGTAAGGACAGCGCTGCCAACTGGCGGTTTATGGAATCCATGGAAAAATGTTGGGCCGATTATAATGTTATGTGGGGCTTAGGGCAAAGGAGTCCCTCAAACTAGGGAAAACCCTGTCTGACCCTCAATCCAGGGTTTTTGCTAATGGTGCAAATGCCTGAGCCTCCAACCTTTCCTTATCTCCTGCTCAGCCCTAAGCTGAACCCTCCACCCTCCACCCAGTGAGTTGTCAAACCACCAAAGCCCACACAGTAATGACAGACAGGGAGAACCTAAACCACACCACGCCGCAAACACACAGGACAATACTGTAATGTGAACAGGGCAAAACAAAGCACAAATATAGGAAGGCGAAAAGGTAACAACGGATCATACGCCACCAGATATGAATTTCTCTCTCCAACACCTCCTCTCCAGACTGAAACCACTTGGCATAAAACACAAGCTATAATCGGCGACGCCCACAGGCCAGCACAACTATTTAAAGATCGTGGGCATGACCAAACATCCCACCTGATTTCCAGCTAGATTAACCCCCGATAACCTGAGTAAAATCAAGTCGGCGCCACTGAGGCTATAGTGGACGGAGATGGAACTACTGCTGCCTGCCGGACGCTGTGGTGAGAATAGCGTCCGACATGACACTCACAATACATAATAAAGGAGACTATGTAATATATATATACACAAGTATGTGTGTGGATATATATATATATATATATATATATATATATATATACATATATATTTACGTAGCTTTTTTGCCATAAAAGGAAGGGGCCCAGACACATTTCTTGCACAGGGGCCCTAAGCAGTCAGTGTCCGCAACTGGCTCTCACTGAGGTTTGCTGGAGTCCTAAAGTTTTATAAATGGCTTTGTAACCTTTTCCAGACTGATACACTAGATCTCAATTACTTTGTTTCTTATTTGTTCCAGAATTTCTTTGCTCGTGGCATGATATCTACAGTCATGGCCAAAAGTATTGACACCCCTGCAATTCTGTCAGATAATATTCAGTTTCTTCCTGAAAATGATTGCAAACACAAATTCTTTGGTATTATTATCTTCATTTAATTTGTCTTAAATGAAAAAACACAAAAGAGAATGAAGCAAAAAGCAAAACATTGATCATTTCACACAAAACTCCAAAAATGGGCCGGACAAAAGTATTGGCACCCTCAGCCTAATACTTGGTTGCACAACCTTTAGCCAAAATAACTGAGACCAACTGCTTCCGGTAACCATCAATGAGTTTCTTACAATGCTCTGCTGGAATTTTAGACCATTCTTCTTTGGCAAACCACTCCAGGTCCCTGATATTTGAAGGGTGCCTTCTCCAAACTGCCATTTTTAGATCTCTCCACAAGTGTTCCATGGGATTCAGGTCTGGACTCATTGCTGGCCACCTTAGAAGTCTCCAGTGCTTTCTCTCAAACCATTTTCTAGTGCTTTTTGAAGTGTGTTTTGGGTTATTGTCCTGCTGGAAGACCCATGACCTCTGAGGTAGACCCAGCTTTCTCACACTGGGCCCTATATTATGCTGCAAAATTTGTTGGTAGTCTTCTGACTTCATAATGCCAAGCACACGGTCAAGCAGTCCAGTGCCAGAGGCAGCAAAGCAACCCCAAAACATCAGGGAACCTCTGCCATGTTTGACTGTAGGGACCGTGTACTTTTCTTTGAATGCCTCTTTTTTCTCCTGTAAACTCTATGTTGATGCTTTTGCCCTAAAAGCTCTACTTTTGTCTCATCTGACCAGAGAACATTCTTCCAAAATGTTTTAGGCTTTTTCAGGTAAGTTTTGGCAAACTCCAGCCTGGCTTTTTTATGTCTCGGGGTAAGAAGTGGAGTCTTCCTGGGTCTCCTACCATACAGTCCCTGTTCATTCAGATGCCGACGGATAGTACGGGTTAACACCGTTGTACCCTCGGACTGCAGGGCAGCTTGAACTTGTTTGGATGTTAGTGGAGGTTCTTTATCCAACATCCGCACAATCTTGCATTGAAATATCTTGTCAATTTTTCTTTTCCGGCCACATCTAGAGAGGTTAGCCACAGTGCCATGGGCTTTAAACTTCTTGATGACACTGCGCACGGTAGACACAGGAACATTCAGGTCTTTGGAGATGGACTTGTAGCCTTGATATTGCTCATGCTTCCTCACAATTTGGTTTCTCAAGTCCTCAGACAGTTCTTTGGTCTTCTTTCTTTTCTCCATGCTCAATGTGGTACACACAAGGACACAGGACAGAGGTTGAGTCAACTTTAATCCATGTCAACTGGCTGCAAGTGTGATTTAGTTATTGCCAACACCTGTTAGGTGCCACAGGTAAGTTATAGGTGCTGTTAATTACACAAATTAGAGAAGCATCACATGATATTTCGAACAGTGCCAATACTTTTGTCCACCCTCTTTGTATGTTTGGTGTGGAATTATATCCAATTTGGCTTTAGGACAATTCTTTTTGTGTTTTTTCATTTAAGACAAATTAAATGAAGATAATAATACCAAAGAATTTGTGTTTGCGATCATTTTCAGGAAGAAACTGAGTATTATCTGACAGAATTGCAGGGGTGTCAATACTTTTGGCCATGACTGTAGGTTTTGAGGATCTTTTGGTCTAATTCACTTAGTCAGGCAGGTCCTATTTAAGTGATTTCTTGGTTGAGAACAGGGGTGGCAATAATCAGTCCTGTGTGGCTAGGGAATTTGAACTCATCTTCCCAAATATGTGACAAACCACTGTTAATTTATGTTTTAAAGTACGTGGGGGGCAATCACTTTTTCACACATGACTGTGTAGGTTTGGATTTCTTTTGCCCTTAATAATAAAGATGTTCATTTAAAAACTGCATTTTGTGTTTGCTTGCGTTATCTTTGTCAAATATTTAAATTTGAAAAAGATTTACTCAAAGGTGGATGGAAGATCCCACAGGATCAAAAAGATATGCAACATGAATGATGATGCAATGATAAAATAATAAAAATAATAATAAATGGCAAAATCTTTGTGGAAATAAAAATTCCTTTATTAAAATATTGGCACAACAATTAAGTGCATTAAAAATGTGTATATGTATGTATAATAATAAAAAAGAAGAAAATTAATAAAATATACAACCACATTAGCGATATATTTATGGATAATGGAACAACCATACCATAACAAAAAAGGCTTAATTAATAATACAGGTAAAAAAAATACATAATAGTAACACAGAAATTGTATAAACGATTAAACGTGCCAAGAAGTGCAAAAGTGCAACTGTGCAAATAATACAAGTCGCCCTAAGGCGTGTGCAATTTAAGACAAAAAATATATATACCTGTAAGCCAATAACCGCTATGTGAGTGGTATAATAACGCGCCCCGACGCGCGTTTCGGAAATAAAATCTCCTTCGTCAGGGGGATATCTATCCCCCTGACGAAGGAGATTTTATTTCCGAAACGCATGTCGGGGCGCGTTATTATACCACTCACATAGCGGTTATTGGCTTACAGGTATATATATTTTTTGTCTTAAATAGCACACTCCTTAGGGCGACTTGTATTATTTGCATAGTTGCACTTTTGCACTTCTTGGCACGTTTAATCGTTTATACAATTTCTGTGTTACTACAATTATGTATTTTTTTACCTGTATTATTAATTAAGCCTTTTTTGTTATGGTATGGTTGTTCCATTATCCATAAATATATCGCTAATGTGGTTGTATATTTTATTAATTTTCTTCTTTTTTATTATTATACATATATATATACACATTTTTAATCCACTTAATTGTTGTGCCAATATTTTAATAAAGGAATTTTTATTTCCACAAAGATTTTGCCATTTATTATTATTTTTATTATTTTATCATTGCATCATCATTCATGTTGCATATCTTTCTGATCCTGTGGAATCTTCCATCCACATTTGAGTAAATCTTTTTCATCTATACCGGATGGTCTGCCATCCTTTTCTTGGGAGATTGGTTCAATCACACTTTTTGATATTTATTTATACCTCCATATATTAGTGTTATTATTATATTGTGTTTGCAATTTTTTTTTTCCCCTGTTCATTTAAATATTTAAATTTGCTTGTTGATCTGAAACATTTAAGTGTTATAAACATGCAAAAGAATAGAAAATCAGGAAGGGAGCAAACAATTTTTCACACAACTATAGTAAATTCCAACCTGTGTAATGGTCTATGCTAGTAAAAGGTTAAATCGGTTCTTCTCACCTAATCTTTGCTAATCTCATAATTGCTTTGCACAGACTACTGTCAAACATGGATTCATGTGTAGGTGGACTGTCAAGTCTAGCTGGTTCATTAAGTAGTCCTAACACCCAGCTCCATCTTCAATAGGCTTTCTACACTGTGAAGTTCTTTGTATTCTATTAATCTGAGGAATACAAGAAAAGTGGCACAGATCATTTAGGAGAAAAAATGGGGAAATGATAAAATGAGGATTTTCTTCTACGCAATCTTTATTGGAATGTCTGTTCTGTATTATTATATTGTCTCATTTTGCCCTCATTACCTACTATTATTTTAACTATTTAAGAAACACGGCAATCATATTTACCTAATGCCGAGTTAAAGAATTAAAAAGCTATCATTTCTGTCTGTAAAAACTGTTAACAAAGGAGGTAAAAATAAAAATGGGTATGAGGTTATTTTGAAATAGTTGGTCCTGCAAAGAAACTTTGAAAAATGTTTTTGTATTTTTATAAAGCATGCCATAGAGTTCAATATAGCCTTGCAACATTCTTCCTGTGAAATGTTTAGTGAGATTTTATACTTTATTACTTTTATTAATGTAGTTTGAAAAGAAGTGTTCAGCTTTCTTTATATTGTTAGATATTTAATTGCCTTACGATGTATAGTTTACTGCTTGTACTATCCATAAATGAAAATCCAAAAGTCTCCAGAACTAGTCTCCCTAACGCTTTAATGTTAGACAGGGCCGGTTTTAGACAAAGTGGGGCCCTAGGCAAAAGTTTAAAGTGGGGCCCCAAATGCTAACATTGTAAAATCTTACATTTAGGTTACATTACATGAACAGTTGGCAGAGGGGCCTGGAGCCAGTGCTGGCACTGTGGCCCCCATATTCAGGGGCCTTATATCGGCTGACAGGTCTGCCACTATTAGCATTACACAGGAGCGTTTCTAGGGTCAGAAAAGATTGGGGGGCCCAAGCCCCAAAGACAAAGAGTTGTCCCCCAACCCCATCTTAATTTTATTTTTTAGCACTGCAGAGAACACAGCAGGGCTCCCAACCCTCCTGGATCCAGCGGGACAGTCCCGATTTTGACACTCCCACCTGCGGGATTGTTGTTTTCCCGCACTGCAAATCAGCCGCCATGCCCACCTGTCATTTCAGAAGGGACTGTGTACCGATCGCTATACAATTCCCTCTATGCACAGCACACTCCAGAACAGAAGCCCTCCCCAGCTCACGTGACCAGTCACATGACTGTGACCTCATCCTATGTAACACCAGAGATAGCAGTGATAACTCTCTGAGAACAGATAATATAGTAGATGTCACCTGCAGTCCTATGTAACACTACAGATAGTCTTACTCTGAAATGCTATGGCTATGTTCACATGCATTTTTTTCAGTAGCCAAAACCTGTTCTATTGGCAGTAAAAATGTTGCATTTAAAACACCTGTTTTTCAGCTTGTTTTCTGGTGTTCTTTACACTTTTTTCAGCTTTTTTTAAAGTGAGGATGTTTGCTTTGTCTACAGTATGTTTAAGGCCGCGTTCACACGTTGAGTATTCGGTCAGTATTTCACATCAGTATGTGCAAGTCAAAACCAGGAGGGTGAGAAATCCAGACGTGGTGGCATATTTTTACTATACTTTTCCTCTGATTGTTCCACTGCTGTTTTTGCATTACAAATCCTGATGTGAAATACTGACCAAATACTGAACGTGTAAACAACACTTAATAGTTTAATTCACCAAAACCACTTAAAAAATTGCAGCGAAAAATGCCGTTGCAATATCTGCAGCTTTCTTTTTTATATTCTTTCATTGCTTTTTATGGGTGAAAACACACTGAAAGAAGTGACACGCTGCAGATTTAAAAAGCGCTACAGTTCAGAAATTCAGTCAGAAAAAAAGTAAGCGCATGCAGGAGATTTCGGAAATCTCATATGTTTTGCTGGCACTTTAAAAAGCTGCTCTTGGCCACGTTCATAAGCAGAATTTTTGCAGCTTTTTCTTCTGCAAATAAGAAATTTACAGCATTTTACCACACAAGCAAAGACTGAGATTTTCAGAGATCTCCTGCACACCCTTTTATTTCTCCTGACTGAATTTCACAACTGCAGCGTTTTTTAAATCTGCAGTGTGTCACTTCTTTCAGCAATTTTTTTTCACCCGTAGAAAGCAATGAAAAAGTTTTAGAAAAGCTGCAAATGTTGCAATGTTTTTTGCTGTGTTTTTGGTGAATAAAACTAACTTTAATAAACATGTACTGTAGACAAAATGAATACTATAAAAAAAAAACAGCAAAAGCTCTAAGGGTCTGTGTCCACAATCAGTAAACTCTGGATGCTGCGTACATCCGCAGCATCCAACCCACAGCGGCCAGATGTTACAGCATAGTGGATGGGATGAACACATGTGGAATCACCTGCGTAAGATGGCAGCACTTTAGACAGAGCACATGTCCACTGTGTCCAAAGTGCTGCCATTTCCGGATCGTCTGCACATACCCTAAAAATTGGGTGTTTTGAAAGCAGTGTTTTTACTGCCAAGAGAGCAGGCTTTGGCAGCAAAAAAAAAATGCACCAAAAACGCTGATTCAAATGCATACCTGTACTGTATGTGTATGGTTTACCCTTATTATTTCACATGGGAATTCATTTATTTCTATATCATAAATCCCCTGATTCAGCAGACAATATCCCTGTCTTGTGTCATCCAGACAGTAGTGACAGGAGGTCGCCCTGTCACATTACAAGCAGTGATTAGTGACTGTGGTCAGAGCTGATGCTGATCACTGCTGTATGTGGCTGTGAATCCTGATCCTGCAGCAATCAGCACAGAGCTCTGGGACCACAGTGAGTAAATCACTGCTCTCTGACCTGTTATTGCTGCTCTTACCAGGTTCTGTGGCTTCACTTAGGCATATCCATTCTCAGGACAGTGCTAGGAGCAGCCATGATCAGGACTCAGGAGGAGACACACAGAGCTTCAGGCATCTTCCTGGCTGTCACTGTACTATAATCAGCCCCTCCCCCTCATTCTCAACTTTTAACCTGAGTGCAGGGAGAAAGAGACAGGGGGGCTCAAGGGGCTTTGCGAGAGACATTCCAAGACTTCAGAGCAATGCACAGCATTATTCATTGCTGTACACCCTCTGGGCACTTGATAAATGGGCTTTGTAGGTGGGGGCCCCAGGCATCTGCCTGGTCTGCCTGTCCCAAACGCCGGCCCTGATGTTAGGCCTGTTTCACATTTCAGTTTTTTGATGTCTGTCAAAATCTGCCACTTCTAGAAAAAACGGATCCGCCCCTTTTTTGGCGGATCCTTTTATTCCTCCATAGACTTGCATTAGCGGTGGATTTTGATTGATGGTCGTCCGTCGCATCCGTTTTTTGATGGATCCGTTAGAATTGTAGCGCCTCCCAGGTGGAGGAGATGGACTCTAAAACGTTTTTTTGGAGCGACGGACCGCTATTTTCAATTGCGCATGCCCGGCAGAGTTGCTCTGCCAAGCATTTTAACCCTGAATAGCATTCTGGAAATGCCGAAAAGAAAAAAATCTCTCTCTCAGGCCTTAGTCACTCAATTATGCGTGGCCTATCATTTATGGTCAGTATGAACCGGTAAACTTGTAATTTGATTTTTTTATTAACATTTAACCAATTCAACATGAAGTCTGTTATGACCTTCCTGACCAGGACAATTTATTCAATTCTGACCAGTGTCACTTTATAAGGTAATAACTCTGAAATGCTTCAATGGATCCTAGTAATTCTGAGAATGTTTTCTCGTGACAGATTGTACTTCATGATAGTGGTAAAATTTGTTTGCTACAACTTGCATTTAATTGTTACAATGTCGGAAATTTGATGAAAATGTCGCAATTTTCAAACTTTCCATTTTTATGCTGTTATGTCACCCAAAATAGTTAATAAATAACATTTCCCATGTCTTCTTTACATCAGCACAATTTTTGAAACATAATTTTGTTTGATAGGAAGTTAGAGGGGTTTAAAGTTGACCAGCAATTTCGATTTTTCTATCCAATTTACAAAACCATTTTTTAGGGACCACATCACATTTGAAGTTACTTTGAAGGGCTTATATGACAGAAAATACCCCAAAATAACACCATTCTAAAAATTGCACTCCCTCAAGGTGCTCAAAACCACATTCTAGAAATCTAGTAATCCTTCAGGTGCTTCACATGAATTAATGCAATGTGGAAGGAAAAAATTAACATTTCACTAAAATCCTACTTTAGCCCCATTTGTTTTATTTTCGCAAGGGTAACCGGAAAAACTAAACCCCAAAATTTGTTGTGCAATTTGACCAATACCCAATTTATGGGGGCAAAACTACTGTTTGGAAGCACAGCAGGGCTCGGAAGGGAAGGAGCATCAATTGACTTTTGGAAATCAACATTGGCTAAAGTAGACAGTGAATGCCATGTCATGTTTGCAGAGCCCCTATTCAGCGTAAGCAGTGGAAACCCCCCACAAGAGACCCCATTTTGGAAATTACACCCCTCAAGTAACTTATCTACAAGTGTGGTAAGCATCTGGAATCCACAGGTGCTTCACAGAATTTTGTATCGCTGAGCTGTGAAAATGAAAAAATACATTATTCCCACAAAAATGTTGTTTTAGCCCTAAATATTTCATTTTCACAAGGGTATCAAAAGCAAAAGGGCCATGCAATTTGTTGTACAATTTCTCTTGAGTACACTGATATTACACATGTGGTGAAAAACTACTGTTTGGGTGCATGACAGGGCTCAGAAGGGAAGGAGTGCCAATTGACTTTTGTAATGCAAAATTTGTTGGAATACATAGCAGATGCCATGTTGTGTTTGCAGAGCTTCTGATGTGCATAAACAATGGGAACCCCAGACAAGTGACCCCATTTTGGAAATTACACCTCTCAAGGAACTTAACTAGAGGTGTGGTGAGCATTTTTAACCCACAAAACTTTACACAGTTAAGCAGTGAAAATGAAAAAATACATTTTTCCCATAAAATATGTTGTTTTAGCCCCAAATATTCCATTTTTACAGGATAACAGGAGATAATGGACCATGCAATTTGTTGTGCAATTTGTTCTGAATACACAGATATCCCATATGTAGTGGAAAACTACTGTTTGGGCACATGGCAGGGCTTGGAAGAGAATGAGCACCAATTGAATTCCGGAGCTCAATTTTGGCTGAAGAAATTGCAAATGCCTCTCTGACATGCCAAAACAGCAGAAACCCCAACAAGTGACCTCATTTTGGAAACTACATGTCTTGAGGAATTCATCTAGTGGTGTAGTGAGCATTCTTAACCCTCAAACGATTCACAGAATTGTATAACATTGAGTCAATGGAAAATTACCATTATTTTCACTAAAATGTTACTTTGACCTCAAGTTTTCAATTTTCAAAAGTAATAATAGGAGAAAATGGACCACATAAAATGTTACACAATTTCTTCTGAGTGTGCCAATACCTCAAATGTGGACAAAAACTATTTTAGAGGCGCACTGCAAAACTCCAAAGGGAAAGAGCACATTTTGCTGGAATGGTTTGAGGGTGCCATGTCACGTTGGCAGAGCCCCTGAGATACCAGAACAGCATAACCCCCCAAAAGTGACACCATTTTACAAACTACACCTCTCAGATGAACAAAAAATAATTACATTTTTACCACAAAAAAATTGTTTTAGCCCCAGATTTTACATTATAACAAGTGAAATGGGTAAATATGGCACTGAAATTTGTCAGTCAATTTCTGCTGAACATGGCAATACTCCACGTGGCTGTACTATACTGTTTAGCCTTACGTCGAGGCTCTGGAGCAGGGGTCCTCAAACTTTTTAAACAGGGGGCCAGATCATGGTCTCTCGGACCATTGGTGGGCCGGAATATAGTTTAAAAAAAAATAGCACCAAATTCATATGCACACTGCACATATCTTATTTAGAAATCGTAAAACAAAATAGGAACAAATACAATATTAAAAATGAAGAAGTAAAGTTAAATCATCAAACTTACCGATTCTTTTGGGTTCTTCAAATATCCTACACTTCGAGTCAATTTTTTCTCTTTCTTGATATCATTGTTTCTTAGGGATTCAAAATTGCTATTAGTAAAATACCAACATATATACAGCTCTACAAAAACAATACAGTTTTTCATTTCATAGTAATTTCATTACTATGGTAATGTTGAAGCCCCCTATACTTCTATTGACAATTGACTGACCTGTGCAGGGGCTTGCTTTTTTTGTAGCTTGAGTTGAGGTTTTTGTTGAGAACATTGTACATAACATTTGGGATCACATTTATCTGGCACTCTACATTGAACACTTACATCGGGGACAAGTTGACGTCTTATTGGTACCATTTTCCGTCAATTATCATTTTTTGATGACTTTCTATTCCAATTTTTGGAAGGCAGAACAGAATGAACAAAAACTAGCAATTCAGTAATTGTTTTTTTTTTCAGCTTTATTCTTCGGTCAGTACAATTACAGCAATTGCAATATTTATATAATTTTTTTGTCTTTTGCTGCTTTTACACAATAAAAGCTATTTTATAGAAAAAATAATTCTTTTTGCATTGCTTTATTCTGAGAGCTATAGCTTTTTTTTGTAGAAGGAGCTGTTTGGTGACTTATTTTTTGCAGGACAAGATGATGTTTTCAGCTATACCAATTTTATTTACATTTGATATTTTGTTGCGTTTTATTCTATTTTTTGCTTATCGGTATGTTGAAAAAACATATTTTTATATTTTTTGAGGCGCATGTTTTCTGACCGCAGCATATCAATTTATGTAGCGGACACTTTCCGTATCCGCTGCGTAAATTACCCATTCACTAACATTAAATGCGGTAAAACCGCATTATCTTCTTATTCACATGCGTAATAAGTACAGGTATGCAGCTTACTACGTGTGTTATAATTTAAATAATATCATACCTTGTTTCAGCCAGAAGTTTGCGAACTCTGCAGTTCTCGCGATGAGCTAAGCTGATCACGAGAACTGCCGTGCACGTGGCCACCGGGGATGGGTATATCTCCGGTCACTAGCGAAGTTCTCACGGTCCGCTGACTGCGAGCACTGCAGTGCACGTGACCACAGGGAACCAAGTTATCGCCGGTCATCAGCAGTCATCATCTTCAAGCATAATGGAAACGTTCAGCCAAAAGCATCCAGATGTAGCAGAGCTGGACTCGTCATGGGACAGTATGTACAGTATATCTTCTCGGCAGACAGGTATGGTATACTGTTGCTTTCTATTTTATTTCTCTTACAGGAGAAGGAGGGCTTCGGTGGAATTAGGTGATGCAGTAAGTATGGTTTAATTAAGATCTATTAAATTAGTCTGTGTCATTATTTCAATTAAAAGACTTTATTCTAACTGGGTCTTTATTTACCATGTAACTATAGGATTAGTAATGGATAGGCGTCTTATAGACGCCTCTCCATTACTAAGCCGTGGGCTTGATGTCACCGGACAATACAAAGGTGACATCAACCCCACAAATATGAACCCCACTTGTCACCACTACAGGGCAAGTGGGAAGAGCCAGTTAAAGTGCCACAATTGGTGCATCTTTGGAAGCGCCAATTGTGGGGCAGCTGCAGGCTGCTATTTTTAGGCTGGTGAGGGCCAAAATCCATGGGCCTCTCTAGTCTGAGAATACCAGGCCGCAGCTGTCTCCTTTTTCCTTGGCTGTTTAACTAAAATAGGGTCACCCACACTAATTTTTTGGAGGGGATCCCACTATTTTTTCTAGCCATCCAAAGTAAGGAGACTGCTGCGGCCTGGTGTTATCAGGATGGTAAAGGTTCAAGAATATTGGATCCTTACCAGCCTGAAATACTAGCCCCAGTAGTCTACTTTACTCTGGCTGGTTAACAAATATAAGGGCACCCCACGCGTTTTTTTTAAAATTATTATTTATTTATTAAAAAGGAGGGGACCTATCTCTGTGATTTCCTCCACTTCCTGTGTCGTGTACTTCTGGTTGTGTCACAAGATTCACCATTATTGAAATTAGTATACATGCGTAGTAAGCTGCGTTCCTGCACTTAATACGCATGTGACTAGGAAGATAATGTGGTTTTACTACATCTAATGAGAGTGAGTGGGTAATTTACACAGTTACATAAATTGACAAGCTGCGGTCTGGAAAGACGCACCGTATCTCTGTCTCTGCGGGTGAGTCACGAGCATCGATGCATGCATGCTGTAACATCTGGATGCTGCAGGTTGGACATTGAGGATGTACGCAGCATCCAAACCGCAGCGTTTACTGACCGTGGGAACATACCCCAATATATCTGCTAACAGGAAATCACTTTTTTTTCCTTCCCAGAAGCCAACTTTCAATTAGCTTTATTTCAAGTGACAAAAAAATTGCAGAAAAAGAAAAAACGCATCAAAAATGCATGTAAAAAACACATCAAAAACGCAGGTGACCTGCCAGTGACCTCAGATGCAGATTTGGTGCAGATTTCATCTGCGTCAAATCCTGAGCAAATACTGAGCCATTCCTGATCGTGTTCAAATACCCCTTAAAAGTACACTAAAACTTACTTTATTAAGAAATGACTATGCACTATGTTTACAGTTATCCTTTGTAGTCATTATTCCTATTGCAGCTAGGTCCAGGGGATTGTTTAGTTACATCAACCCCTGCAAGTGACAAACTAGAAAAATGTAGGCATTTCTTTGAATGGTTTGCACACTCTTGGCATTCTCTTGATGAGCTTCAAGAGGTAGTCACCAGAAATGGTTTTCACTTCACAGGTGTGCCCTGTCAGGTTTAATAAGTGGGATTTCTTGCCTTATAAATGGGGTTGGGACCATCAGTTGTGCTGTGCAGAAGTCAGGTGGATACACAGCTGATAGTCCTACTGAATAGACTTTAGAATTTGTATTATGGCAATTAAAAAGCACCTAAACAAAGAAAAACGAGTGGCTATCATTATTTTAAGAAATGAGGTTCAGTCAGTCCGAAAAATTGGGAAAACTTTGAAAGTGTCCCCAAGTGCAGTGGCAAAAACAATCAAGCGCTACAAAGAAACTGGCTCACATGAGGACCAGGAAAGGAAGACCAAGAGTCACCTCTGCTGCGGAAGATAAGTTCATCCGAGTCACCAGCCTCAGAAATCGCAGGTTAACAACAGCTCAGATTAGAGACCAGGTCAATGTCACACAGCGTTCTATCAGCAGACACATCTCTACAACAAATGTTAAGAGGAGACTTTGTGCAGAAGGCCTTCATGGTAAAATAGCTGCTAGGAAACCACTGCTAATGACAGGCAACAAGCAGAAGAGACTTGTTTGGGCTAAAGAACACAAGGAATGGATATTAGACCAGTGGAAATCTGTGCTTTGGTCTGATGAGTCCAAATTTGAGATATTTCATTCCAACCACCGTGTCTTTATGCGACACTGAAAAGGTGAACGGATGGACTCTACATGTCTATACTGTATATAGTTTGTCTTGTTTTGATGTCCGTCGCATAAAGGCTAGAGATGTCACCCTGAGAAGGCTCTTTACTTGATAATAGTTGAACAGCAGATCAGGGCAAAATAAGTTTTTTTGTAGGAAGTGCCTTCTATAAAAGACCTCTAAATGAATTCAGACCCCACACAAGAACTCACAGTATTTACTCTCAAGTAATATCCATTATTTGGGGCACCCTATGATCAGTACCATACAGCTAGCTCACTTCTGTTGTGGAACTGCAATGACAGTATGTCCTGTTTGCATCAGATGACTCTCAGTAATACTGGAGTTCACATTACAGATGAATGGATCTGGCAAAGTTTGAATTAGCCTGTTTGCATGGCATTTTCCTGGAAATTTAATTTGCAGAGAAATTGTCCTCCATAAATGTAATGTCCCTTATTTTGCTCTGACGACTTTTCAGACCCCAGGGCATAATTAACATAAGATGTCAAAAATAATAAAATCCTCATACTCTTCTCACAAGTCACCTTTCTGACCCCTCTGCTCCTCACGACACTCATCCAGTCCTTGCCGCATCTTCTTATTACCGGCTTGAGTGGCGAAATGCATGCTGCCTTTCACGTTAGGCTGAGACTTCTGATGAAGCCTAGAAGGGTTCTGCACAAGCGCGTGAAAGGTCATGATGTCATGACATCACACATGCTTGACAAGCTTTTTCCATTCACTTTAAAGGATTTGTCCTTTATCTGGTCCACCCCTTTTTAAATAAAATAGTCCCCCTTGTAAAATAAAAATAACAGATATCCACCTTCAGCATCTGCACCGTTCCATCGATGGTAGTAATGGGTATATTACACGAGCCTTACAGCCAGTCCATGGCTCTTTTATTCTTTTAAGGGACTACCTAAGCATGTCAAAAGAATCCCAAGAATATGTAACCTATATATCTATCTATTCAGCTATTTAGGCCTTCTTCAGAAGATGGGCTGGTGTAAAGTTCACACCCTTCTATAAGTTTTGTCTTCAAAGTGGTTTGAGCATCCCCCAGGCTTAGATCCTGCTGCTAGATACTGCTGCTGAACTAGCAGCCTACCTTAGTAGAGTATGAGTTGAGTATATCATGAGGATAATATAGGAGAAATTCCTAGGATTATGATTCCTATATCCCAGGGGTGGGCAATTCATTTTCCCGAGGGGCCACATGAGAGAACGTGATTGTTGTGGAGGCCAAACCAATAGGTTGAAATAATAAGGTTCAATATTAATATCAACATAATTATAATTATTATATTTATAATTATATTATTATTAATTATATCACTTAATATTGATCAAAATTAAGCATGCTGACATCCCCCTATATATTGTTTGAACCCAAATGCAGCCTGTGAGATATGCGAAAATGTTATCATTTTGATTTCTGGTGGAATTCTCCATTAAGATAAGTTTGGACAAAAAATACTTGCTTCACCCCTCCTTTGGCATTCCCAAGGCCATAAAAAGTCATGCAATGTTTATCTGTAAATAAAACCAAGAAAAAAACCCTTGGACGCTCTTCATACAAGGGTGCAAACTTTTTTTTTGCTGCAGCTGGCTCCCTTTGTGTGTGACTGAAGCACATGGAGAAAGCACGTACAACAAGTCACAGCAGGCTCTGAGGTGTTGAATCTGAAAATGACCTATAATAACAGAATGCCATATCACTGAGCCAAGCCGAGCACATTATCGGAATCGGCATTCCTTTCCGCATGCGCCCATATTATTTAGCCACCTCCAGAACCCTGCATTATGGAGTTATAAAGTATAGCTAATAGGAAGTACATGCGGTAGGCATATTTAGTCTCTATGCGTAGATAAAATCCAGCAGAACCCATTGGCGGCGCCACCGACCCATCCAGAGCTTCAGGCAGAAAATTATGGGCCATCCATGATTCTCAGACAGGGGAGGAGGGAGGCAGCCCAGCCCAGAGGAGGCAGCAGAGTGTGGGAGGGAACAACCTGGGAGATATAAGGCAGACCCTCATTTTGGACTTAGTTTTCTAATGGCTGGAGGATACGCTAGCTGACACAGCTAGGAATGCCTGTAAGTAAGATTTGGACCTGGGATCCATCAGCGCCTCCCTGTGATCACATGCTGCATAACATGGTAATTGCAACCTATCTATACCCTATTCTTGTACTACACTTGTGACTGTATACCTGTATATTGTTTTTGTGAGCACAATCCCCTTCTGTGGACGTCGGGCACTCAGACCATCCTCATGGAGTCGGTTTCTAACCATTTGTGCAGACACATGCACATTTGTGAAAAATGAAGATGAATGAACTCATGGAGATCAACATTCAACACTGCGGAGACACCATCACATGTTTCTCAACGCAGTGATTCTAGGGCAATGCCCCCACCCTTATGGGAAATATGTAAATATATGCAAAACACAAGCCGCGGAGACACCATCCCATGTTTCCATCCACAGACAGCTGTTTCGGGGTATTGCCCCTCATCAGTGTGGAGTAGGAAACTGGACAGTAGGAGCAATGCCTAGTAGAAGACTGTGAAAAATGAGGATGAATGAACTCATGGAGATCAACATCCAACACTGCGGAGACACCATCACATGTTTCTCAATGCAGTGATTCTAGGGCAATGCCCCCACCCTTATACCCTTATGGATGGATACCATGTTTTGGCATAGGTGGTTTCCTTCATTGGAGACTGCCCTTCCCGTGGTTGTTCCCTCCCGGGGAAAGACCTGGCTAATCATTGCTTGCGCTGAGAAACATGTGATGGTGTCTCCGCGGCTTGTGTTTTGCATACATGCACATTTGTGGCCTGCTGGAGGTTATTTTGCAGGGCTCCGGCAGTGCTCCTCCTGTTCCTCCTTGTACAAGGCTGAGGTAGCGGTCCTGCTGCTGGGTTGTTGCCCTCCTACGGCCCCCTCCACGTCTCCTGATGTATTGACCTGTCTCCTGGAAGCACCTCTAGCCTCTGGACACTACGCTGACAGACACAGCAAACCTTCTTGCCACAGCTGGCATTGATGTGCCATCCTGGATGAGCTGCACTACCTGAGCCATTTGTGTGGGTTGTAGAGTCCGTCTCATGTCACCACGAGTGTGAAAGCACAACCAACATTCAAAAGTGACCAAAACATCAGCCGGAAAGCATTGGTACTGAAATGTGGTCTGTGGTCCCCACCTGCAGAACCACTCCTTTATTGAGTGTGTCTTGATAATTGCCAATTATTTCCATCTGTTCTCTATTCCATTTGCACAACAGCATTTGAAATTGATTATCAAACAGTGTTGCTTCCTAAGTGGACAGTTTGCTTTCACAGAAGTTTGATTTACTTGGAGTTATGTTCTGTTGTTTAAGTGTTCCCTTTATTTTTTTGAGCAGTGTATATTTCTAATGCGCCTTTTTGGCGATTAAATATAAAATTAATCTTGGGCTGCTCTTTTATCTTGATTCACGAATCCCCACATCCGCACGCTCGGTTGGTCAATTGTACGCTACCCGGGTTAGTTTGTGACCCAATATAAGCCTGTTGTCAGAAGGGGCTTCTGTCGAACGAGGAACTGGTGGCAGAATACTGTATTGTTTTAGTGAGGAACTCTGGCAGTAACAGCCGGGAGGTTTACATATATATCCCCAGCCTTTCCGACGACTATTTGCCCTCGGTGCAGTTCCCTGACTGACCTTTAGCAAGTGATGTCGCCAGAGAGCCGATCCCTGTGGGTCCTTCTCTCCCCTCCCCCGAGGTGAGCGAAGTCAATGACCCCCATCCCCTGTAAGATCCCTCACACAGCCCCTTTAATATATTGTAAAAGGCCCACACAGCCTCCCCAGGGCCAGCATATGAGGCCCACACAGGCTCCCCAGGGTCATGGTAAGACCCCATAGCCTCCACATTGTCCAAGATAAGACCCTATATCCTCCCCATGTCCATGACAAGATCCATATAGCCTCCCCATAGTAACATAGTAACATAGTAATTAAGGTTGAAGGGAGACTTTAAGTCCATCTAGTTCAACCCATATCCTATCCTAACTTGCCCTAACATGTTGATCCATGTCCATGATAAGACCCATATAGCTTCCCCATGTCCTTGATAAGACCCATATAGCCTCCCCAGGGCCATGATAAGACCCCATAACCTCCCCATGTCCATGATAAGACCCATATAGTCTCCCTATGTCCATGATAAGACCCATATAGCCTCCCCATATCCATGATAAGACCCCATAGCCTCCACATGTGCAGCCAAACATCCCATACACATAAATAAATTAAAAAAAAACAAACCAACATACTCACCTTTCTCCTGTTCCCCAATGCTCTGCTTTTGTCTCCGGTGCCCTGATTCACTGCAGTACACAGCTGATGCGATGACATGATGTCATCGCATCAGCTGTTTTACACGCTGACTGGTGGAGGAAGGATTAGGAGGCCCCCTCCTCCACCAATGCAGTCATCTTGGATGGAGAGTGACTGCGGTGACAGCAGGTGGGCACGGTGCGGCCTGCGGGCCACTGTTTTCAGCCCCTCGATTATCTCGGTACACGGGCTGGACTGGAACAGCCAGAGGACCGGATGTGGCCCGTGGGCCTCTTTTTGCCCAGATCTGCTAAATCCAAAAGCCTTAAGTTCTTTTATTTGCCCGTGGCACAAATGTGTTTTGGACAAGGAGATGTACAACAAATGTTCTACAGATGAGACCATGCCATTATTGAAGGAATGTTGATGCTGATAATTAAATTCATTACACAGGATGCAGAATAGGATCATGCAAGTTCAAGCAGATCATTTAGAAACTATTTAAGACCACCCCTTCAATGAAAGCCTCTTGAAAAGTAATACACATCCCTCACCCCACAGCAAGGTATGGATTTAATTATTTAGTTTGGGAGATGAACGTAGTTTTACTTTAAGATGATATTAAGTTCTATGAGTTTGTTGCTTTTTTCTAATCATTTTTACTTTCACGGTATGTGATTATTTCCTATATCCTCCAGTATTACGCACAAAAGCTGTGCTACAGTGCCAGTGCACAAGTATATATTGAATCACACGCGCATACAATTTTCAAATTATTTTTGCATGACAAAAATATCAAAAAGAATAGATGACTGAATGAATCTGGCACATTTTATTCCAGCAGAGTTTGCGTCAAGACCAGATGAATCACCCTCATAATCTTTATAAGGCACTTGTGCATCTCCTGGATATGATGGGATAGCAGATTTATGTCATGATTCTTCAGCAAATAATATACATGATGCCATCATTTTAATAACCAAACTAAAAATTTTTTTAAGCCATGCCATAAAGAGTTATGGTTCTTGTAAAAATATGGGATGTCTTGTAGGCAGGTCACTGGATCCAACAAGGAAAAGGCAGAAGTAATCAACTTAACCATTTTCCGGGTGCGAATACAGGAAGGGGGTGAAGGGTGATTGGAACAAAGAGTAATTCGTGAGTAACAGGATATTTACACAGTACAATATTCAATATACAATAATAGCAAGGCTGTTATCAATGCACTGTAACTCTTGCAAAGGGATTCCACTAGGTTCTATATATATATCTATTTTCTAACGAGAACAATGTTTACAGTAACAAGGGTGTCGCTATGACAATCCCCTTTATCTTCCGGGTTGTAGCAGGGGTCTCCAGTTATCATGCTAGGTGGCAAGTCCTTTTGATAAAATCAATCAATGCTCTCTGGACCTCCCACACTCAGGTAGGTCCCTACCCCGTCTGTTGCATCCCCCAGACTGTTCCCTTTACCAAGGGCTGCCATTAGGAATTTCGAAGGCACCCCACCAGCAAAATATTCAGGGCCCCCCGCCTCTACCCCTCGAACCTTCCACAGTCCCACCACCCTCTCTTGGAAAAACTCCACTTCTGCACCATGTCCTCCCAATCACACATTAACAGTTCCCATCACTAGATCAAAAAAATTTTTAATCCGCCACAACGACAAGGTAGACTCTTCTGGCCGGGCTCTACTCTACTGTAACTTATTAAACATTTGTTAAATATAAAATACAATTTTACTTATATTTTTATTTATTTTTCAATTTTTAAAATGACCAATAATATCACATGCAAGGAACAAATAACACCACACCATGACCAGATCACATATTACCACCACAGTGACCGAATAATACCACGTACAGGGGATAAATACTGCCAAACCATGACCAGACAACATATTACCACCACATGGTGACCAATAATACCACATGCAAGGACCAAATACCACCACACCATGACCAGACCACATATTACCACCACATAGTGAACGAATAATAGCAATTATAAGGAACAAATACTGCCACACCATGATCGGACCACATATTACCACCACATAGTGACCAAATGCTACAATACTGATCATTAATAAAAAAAACACAATACTAATGCCATTATACACAGGAGATCTGTACTTAGTATACAGTTTCCGTGTACAGGTAATACATTGATCACTGTTGACGTTATACACAGGAGCTCTGTATATAGTATACAGTGTACAGGTAATATGGTGATCACTAATGACATTATACACAGGAGCTCTGTTCTGCTGTCTGCATGAATCAGATTATCTAAAGCTGACAATGAATTAAGGCTTGCAAGAGACGTCAAAAGCAATAAAAAGGGATTTGGGGCATATGTCAAAAGTAAAAGAAAAGTCCAAGATGCTGTAGGATTTTTACAGGATGAAAATGATGAAATGGTAAGACAGGATGTTGAAAAGGCCAAACTTTTAAATTCCTATTTTGCTTCTGTTTTCTCTCAGAAAGGAAATATAACTTCAACTGATCTTCACTGTCCTATTAAGGAAATAGAAGAATCCAGGATATCTATAAGCAGAAAGATAGTGAGGAAACACTTAACTAACTAAATGAATTCAAGTCTCCAGGTCCAGATGAATTACACCCCAGAGTACTGAAGGAGATAGCAGGGTAAATTTTTGAACCACTCTCCATAATCTTTGAAAAGTCTTGGAGAACAGGAAGATTGGAGAAGAGCAAATGTTGTTCCTATCTTCAAAAAGGGCAAGCAGGTGGACCCAGGGAACTATAGGCCGGTGAGTCTGACTTCTATACCAGGAAAGATCTTTGAACACATTATTAAACAACATGTATGTATGTACCTGGATAAAAATGAAGTGATTAAACAGAGTCAGCATGGGTTTGTAACTAATAAGTCATGTCAGACTAACTTAATTACCTTCTATGACAGAATCACTGACTGGGTGGATCAGGGAAATGCTGTAGATATAGTATATCTTGACTTCAGCAAAGCATTTGACAAAGTATCTCACACAATCCTTATAAAAAAATTGACTAAGCATGAAATGGACAAGGCAACTGTTAGGTAGATTCATAACTGACTTAGTGATCTGACCCAAAGAGTGGTCATAAATAGCTGCACATCCAGTTGGAAGAATGTCTCAAGTGGGGTACCACAGGACTCTGTCCTGTGAACTGTATTGTTCAACATCTGCATCAATGATTTAGGTGAAGGAATTGAGGGTAAACTGATTAAATTTGCTGACGACACAAAGGTAGGAGGGATAGCTAATACTAGAGAAGAGAGAGGAAGGATTCAAAAAGATATAAATAAATTGGAGCAGTGGACAACAAACAGAATGGTTTTTAACAGGGAAAAATGCAAAGTACTACACATGGGCAATAAAAATGAAAAAAGCATATACAGAATGGGAGAAATAGGGCTAAGCAACAGCACATGTGAGAAAGACTTGGGTATACTAATAGATAACAGACTGAACATGAGTTAACAGTGTGATGCAACAAGCATACAGTCTAGATCATGTAAAGTCTTTATTGCCCTCTAATCCTCTTTATTCAGACCTCATCTGGAATACTGTGTCCAGTTTTGGGCACCACATTTAAAAGAAGACCAACAAACTGGAGCAAGTTCAGAGAAGAGCGAAAAGATTGGTGACTGGTCTGCAAACCATGTCCTATGAGGAATGGTTGCAGGATTTGGGAATGTTTAGCTTGCCAAAGAGAAGATTGAGAGGAGACTTAATAGCTGTCTACAAATATCTGAAGGGCTGTCACATTGTAGAAGGATCATATTTATTCTCATTTGTTCAAGGAAAGACTAAAAGCAATGGGATGAATCTGAATGGGAGGAGACACAGATTAGATAGAAAAAACTTTTTCACAGTTAGGGTGATCAATGAGTGGAACAGGCTGCCACGAGAGGTGGTGAGTTCTCCTTCAAAAGAAGTCTTCAAACAGAGGCTGGACAGACATCTGTCTGGGATGATTTAGTGAATCCTGCTTTGAGCAGGGGGTTGGACCACATAGCCCAGGAGGTCCCTTCCAACTCTACCATTCTATGATATAGTATACAGTATATAGTGTAAGTGTACAGGTAACAAACTGTCTCTAGTTGAAATTCTTCATCTTCACTTTTTTCTTCTTCATCTCATCTCTGCATAAAATAACACAGTTATCTAGAGCACATTCCCCAACCTCTATACTACGCCAGATGAAAAAAAAAAGTGACCGTGTTGCCCTGCACAGTAACAGGACCTCTCCTCTCCCACACTTAAAACAGTATCCTCAGAAATAATATCCTTTAAATAGCACTAAAGTAATAATATACCACATTCTGGACACCACATGTCCTCCCATTCTGGACCTCACATGTCCTCTCATTCTGCAATCCACGTGTCCTCCCATTCTGGACCCCACGTGTCCTCCTATTCTGCCTCATGTCTCTTCATATTGCCCTAATAGTCATCAATAATAGTATAATGTGTAAAACCCGTGCCCGCGCGGGGACCCAATCAATGCACGCTGCATTTTGAAATCTTGGTTCATATGTTCATTCTGAATGGACCAAAGTGGGCTTCATTATGTCACACCTCGCTGGAGAGGCCCTTGCCTGGCTATATCCATTGTGGGAGAGAAGGCATCATTTGGTTAATAACCTCCCATCTTTTCTAGAGGCGTTCTCCAGGACCTTCGATGAGCTTGGCCATGCTTCTTCAACAGCTTCTTCTGCTGCACCAGAAGAGTCTCAAGGTGACTCAGTATGCAGTTCGTTTCCAGACCCTTTCCTCTGAGTTATCTTGGAATGACGAGGCCTTGGTGGCTTCTTTCTGGGAGGGTTTGTCGGGGAGAATAAAGGACGATCTGGTGGGCCGGGAAACCCCTGTGAAACTGAATGACCTCATATCCTTAGCAACATGGATTGATCTTTGGTTTCAAGAACGCTCTAGGAAATCCAAGCGGGAAAAGAGACCTTATCATATGGATCTTACTCTCCAGAAACCGCCTGCTTCTCAGTCTTCTGACTCTGTTCCCAAAGCCATGCAACTGGATTGAATGAGCTTGCCAAGGCAGCGCCAGGAGGCACGCCGCTTGTAAGGGAGATGTTTCTACTGTGGTAGTTCGGAGCATCGGATCCACTTCTGTTCTGAGAAGTCGGGAAACTCCAGTGTAGCTGCAAAATGTTCAGAGTTTAATTCCACGCTGTGGCCATATCGCATATCAACCGATTAAAGGGAATCTGTCCGATGCGCATATTGCGCAGGCGCCAGGGGCATTTACATTGTGCAAGCGCGGAAACCAATGGCATCTGTGGTATTCACAGACGAAGATTACGTGAAGCAAGCCGAGGAGGTGGGGGGGAGAAGACCACTAAGCCATGCCCATCGGACCGGACCGCGGTAATTTGCATGCATCCCCAACAAGCTAAAAAGGTATTTATTCTTCAAAGGTGCGGGGTCGGGGGGAGTCAAAAGCCCTACTAGAATCCTTATGGGACGCACAATTTAGTGATATCTTTACATGATATCACTAAATATGGGTGACAGGTTCCCTTTAACCGGTAGTCCTAAAGATCTCTATACCAACTGAAGTGGAATACTGGAAGTCAGCACGACAGTGGTTTCTGCAGCAGCGCATCCAGGCTGGGACAGTGGCTGAGGAATTGCTGTACTATCAGGTTGAGGATGCGAGAAATGTAAGGCATGTGTGTATGGTTGGCCTGGTATCAGGCCGTCACCAGGTTTGCACGGTTATCACACACAGACTTCCCTGGCTCCAGGTTGAGTGGAGACAGCCATTGCTCAAACTCGGCATGGATAAATGTCTACAACTGTTGATCTGTATGGCATATTAATGTAAACACTGCCTGATTATGATGAGCCCTGGCTGCGCAGTATGGAGCCCCGGGGATTTCAAGACTTGGTGTCTAGTGACACCTTAGTGTCTACTGATTTTTGTTCTCCATCCCCTTGTGTGTGCTAATTTATTTCTCCAACCCAAGCTATATAGTAGTTTAGTTCTCCAACCTCTGTTGTCTATTAGTTTAGTTCTCCATGTTTTGGTGTGTATTTCTTTCCTTCTGCAATCATAGCCGTTTAGTAGTTTAGTTATCCAACCCCTGTTGTCTGTTAGTTTAGTTATCCATTGTATGGCGTGTAGTGGTTTAGTTCTACAACCCTAGGAGTTTAGTAGTTTAGTTCTCCAACCCCTATTGCCTAGTAGTTTAGTTAACCATCTTATGGTGTGTAGTGGTTTATTGCACCATGCAAGCCTTGGAGATTGCAACAATTGTGGAGGAGCCCCTTCTCTGACTGCCCCCACAGCCACCAGAGTCACCCAGTACCCAGTCATCGATGTGTACCTTCCCTGTCCATGCTTGCTCGTCCATGTTTCATTGTTGAAATGCATCCTAGCAGACATAGAATTTTTCAGGGAACAGGTGATGTTGTCTGTGACTTGTTGCTGTAACTAAAGAGAAGAGAAGCGGGCACTGCTAACATGTGTTCAGATAGATACATAGGGGTGCTACCAATGCGCAAAAAAAGTGAATGCCAAAATAAACAAGAAGGCGCAATAAATGGTGCACAATATAAGGTGTGCACCGTTTATTGCGTCTTCTTGTTTGTTTTGGCATTGACTTGTTGCTGTAGCGCAGGCATATCTTTCTTAGTGAAGTAATGGTGATTGGGCAACAGGTACTGGGGAACTGCGACAGCCATCAGCTTTTGGAAACCATCTGTATTCACAAGGCGGAAAGGCTGCATTTCCGTGGCCAACAGATTGGAGTGGCCGTGCAATAATCACAGAGATCACAGGCCATGAGGCATACAGAAATACAGAAACAAGCGATGTGATCTTTGTAGTGAATAGCTCTTAGCTGACCCCTATCATCCAGACAATGACATGATTGTCTGTCCATTTGTACACGTTTCTTCAGAAGTGGTTTTAGTTCCATAAAGAAACGTGCCCAAATGGACAGCAACATTTTTTTCTTATCTATTTATGTGCTGTCTTGTGTATAAATATGTGATTCCTCAGATTTTGTATTAGTCTAGCCTGATGAAGAGACCTGCATAGTCTCGAAAGCTTGCAATTTGTTACCATCTTTTCAGTTAGCCATTAAAAGGTATCAACCACTGAGGACTCTCAATTCTAAATATTCTTCACAGGTAGGTGGTGTGAGGTAGCGCTGTCATTCAGGGTGGGGGGACACTCGCTTGCAGCAATCAAAACACATCCGGCACAGGATTTTTCAACAAATCATAGTCCATGAGGTTTATTCATCCTTCATAAACCTCCAGCAGTAACATGCAACACTCTTATAGCAGACAGCAGGATATCTTCACACTGGAGCTCTGCTCCCCTATAGCCCTCCTAGTCACACAGGCTGTGCTTCATCTAGCCAGCAGGCTATACAGTCTCTCAGTAGCAGTCCCATCTCTGGGTTACCTTGCCTGCTGCTTTACACTGCAAATGTTCCTTCCCTCTCCCTGGGAACGGTCAGGCACACATCGCCATTAGTCACAGCATCCACACGTGCTGTTAGTGAGGAGATCCTTCTCCACACGGGACCTTCCAAACTGGACCAATCAGGTCCCAGCATTCACCCCTTGTGACCAGACCTCAGGTACCTTATATGGTCCATAACCACACCCACAGGTGATCACATGACTATGACCTCACACAAGGTCCTATTGCATACAGCCACACACAGGCTTCCCTGACACATTGTAACGGATCGTACTACTCAGCAGTACCTCTGCTGATCATTATGATCTTTCAGTATCCTACACCTATCAGGGTAATGGAAATGCTTATACTGCTGTCCTGGGACACCCACACAGCGCCCCCTAGCGGACACAGCGGTCACTGCACCACAGTGGTAAGACTTTGCTTCACTACCTATATGTGAACTTGACACAATAATGTCCCTCCTCATTCCAAACTTTACCACAGTCTTCATCACAAGCCTAAACCACCTCTTCAACCTGTCACTAACAACTGGTGTCTTCCATCCTGATTCAAATATACCTCGATCACACCCATCCTCAAAAAGCGCACCCTTGACCCATCTTCAGTGTCTAGCTATCGCCCTATATTATTTCTCCCCTATGCCTTCAAACTACTGGAACAACACGTCCATTTTGAACTATCCTCCCACCTCTCCTCTTGCTCCCTCTTTGACCGCTTAAAATCTGGCTTCAGACCACACCATTCCACAGAAACTGCCCTGACTAAAATCACCAATGACCTACTAACCGCCAAATGAAAGCGACGCGAGTTTGCCCTCCTACTTCTGGACCTGGCATCTGCCTTTGACAATGTGGTACATTCCTTCTTAAGGCCCTTTTACATTTAGCGATGCACCAGCGATCCGACCCGGTCATGATCGCTGGTGCATCGCTAAATGATCGCTAGTGAGCTGCCACACAGGCAGACCTCACAGCGATGCAGCAGCGACGCAGCGCACGATACTCACCTTTCACACACAGCGATCCTGACGTCCTCCCGCCCGCCTCCACACGTCGCTCGTCGTCACAGCAGGAAGCCCCAGCAGGAAGCTGACGACGAGAAATGGAGCCGGACATTCTCGCGCGATCAGCGATGGACAGTGGGGGAGCCGGTTGGAGGTAAGTATCACACATAGCGATATCGCTAACGATATCGCTATAACGTTACAAAATCGGTGACGTTATAGCGATATCGCTAGCGATATCGCTATGTGTAAAACCCCCTTTACTACAGATTTTCTGATCTGTTGACATTACAGATTTGGCCCTTTGTTGACTTTCCTTGTACTTAACAGACAGGACATTCAGTGTCTCCTACTGCCACACTACATCCTCATCTCACCCCCAAGTGTCGGTGTCCACCAAGGTTCAGTTGTAGGACTAGGAACTATGCTTAGATGGTGCACACGTGCGCTCCCGCCCTCTGAAAGGGACCTCCCGCATCAACCTAAAGTATTCCCCAGCCTATAGCTGAGCGACACCTTATATTTAAAGCTTCTCCTCCAATATGGAGGTGCCTGAACTACATTGTTAGTTTGCCTTACATGCTTGCCAGTTGTCAGGTTCCCCAGGTCCGCCTGTCTGCTTGTCTACCCTGTACTCATCTGCTCTTACCTGTCTGTGCTCTTCTGTACATCAACCAGTCCAGATTGCACCTACCAGTACCCATCTGTCTAACACCCGGTCCAGCCCACATCTGCCAGTACTTTTCTGTTCCTCAGCTGATCCATCAGCATTTTTCATCCCTCCTTTGGGCCGTAGCAGCTTACCCACTGTAGGGAGTCAGCTGCCACCTTCATTAGGTCAACCATGGAGTAGCACCTGGTGCCACCTCACTGCCCCTCCTTGGGTCACAGTTTTCACCTACTGCCACTTGTCCGAGTAGGGATTTGGTAGGTCACCTAGTTACGCCCCTTCCAGGCTTTCAGAGTGATACGGAACAGTGATTCCACCACCTTGCCTGTTACAGTCTCCATCTGCTGGGTTGGAGGTAGTGGAAGAGGTGTCGGTTCCCGCTATACTAGTTCTACTCTATTGAAATTGATGCTACTTTGTTGATGTCTGCCACTAATTTTTGTAAATGTGTAGACTCCTGATTGGGTCTCCTTCATGCGGGTTGCCTGTAGCAGTAGGCCTCCAAGACCATCAGGACTCCATTTCCTTGACTCCGTGTTACTATCCTTAGATTTTTCTGACAATAGTAGTCTACAAAATTTATATGATATTTGTGCCACTTGAGTGTGGCTGAGTATTAAAGCAAGTTGAGCTGTTGCATGTGGTATCAGGAGGCCTACACCGATCCCTCACCCACCTTGTCTCACTGTGACGTTCAATTGAAAGCTGTAAATGCTGTCCCAGACCTGATACCTCATGCCTGGCTGATTGCTGCAGTGCCATTCTACAATTTGTACTCTGGGTAAATCAAAGCCACCTTCCTGGTGTCTGTCCCTCATTTGATGTGTTTTGGCCGCATTTGGGGCTGTTACAAGGGGTTTTTGCATGCGTTTGTTTTTGCCTCCCACCGACAAGAATGGCACTCGGTTATGTTCGGTGAATATTCGCTGAATTAATAGGCGAATATTGCAAATATTGAAATATTCACTCATCTCTACTTTTGAGCTCTGTTCTCAGAATCACTACTAGTCTCCGCAAGTTACTTCCTATCATTGATCTACGGGATAACTTACTATCTTGAAAATAACACTATAGCTTCTTATTATTCCTTTGTAAGTGATGCTAGGTGGTAATGACAATGTACAGAATATTCATGCATAACTAACTGTGAATCACAGTGATAAAGGCCTTGAAATTGGCTTGATCTGGGAAATGGTATCGTAGCAGATCCTACAGCTGGTCCCATCAAACGGGAAGAAGAGATAAACTTTTTACAAACATGACATTTTACGAAGAGTTATTTCCCTCGAACAGAACCCGCAGCAGTGCTGCTGAAGCTATTTCCTGGCTTGTTAACTCAAGCTGGGTAATAATATTTATATACAAATGCTGACTGCGATTTTCCACCCAGGAAGCTGGAAGGAGGCTGTTTAAAAATCTCTTTTGTATGTGAGGTAAAGCAGAGCCGTTGGCTTCACATATGGTACAGTTTTATGTTGTTATTTGGAAACTTTTTTTCGGGAAGGAGGGTGAAGAGTGAGATAAATATTTACATTCTTCTTAGGGGCACCTTGTGAATAAGGGAAGGAAATACACTGGATGTCTTATAATTGGCTAATGCTTTTTATCCCAGACAAACATTCGCCTTATCATACAAAGATGTGTATCGTTTCTCACCAAATGTCAGGTACTGGATACTGAGTAATATAAGACAAGATGTGATGTGCACTACGGTATTGAGTTATTGAGGTCACAGCTTACAATCTGAGTACTTTCTGCTTTGGCTCTCAGATGCCACATGCGTATGCACACGCATACACGCACGTGCATTCACGCGGCACTCACCAGTAGATACACACACGTACACACACACGCGGCACTAAACAGTAGACACATACACACACTTACACATGGCACTCACCGGTAGACACGCACATACATACACACACACATGCGGCACTCACCATTAGACACACATGCACACACACGTGGCAATCACCAGTAGACACACACACGCACACATGCGGCACTCACCAGTACACATACGCACACAAACGTGGCACTCACCAGTAGATACATACACTTGCTGCACTCACCAGTAGACACACCCACGCACACACATGTGGCATTCACCAGTTGACACACACATGAGGTACTCACCAGTACACACACACATGCACACACATACATGCGGCACTCACCATTAGACACACGCACACACATAGCACTCACCAGTAGACACACACATGTGGCACTCACCAGTAGACAAGCACACACAGCACTTTCCAGTATACACACGCAGCACTCACTAGCAGACACACGCGGCACTCACAAGTGGACACACACATGCACACACATGCAGAACTCACCAGTAGATTAAAAATTCTTTCACTGTATCTTAGTCATGTTAAAATACAGCACCACATTTCTTCTCTTTTTTTGAACTCACCATATTGTTTGGACTATGTCATGAACGTGGTCTGTGGAACCACTGTGCCACGGACCACGGAGAGCCTGGTGGGGGGTTGACTAAGTGATCACCAGACTGTTCACTAGAGCCTCTGATGGTGAGGTTAGACTTGGCCCCTGATGAACGCCAGGTACCACTCCAGGTCACACCAACTGTTCTGCCTTCCTCCACGTGTGGCGCTGTGTGGATTCCAGCATACGGCTAAACCTTTCATCCACTCCCAGTAACAAGACTGTATGGGTGCTTAAGTCTACTATTTATTGGGTTGATATGGACAACAATGGGAGATGATAACAGATGGTATAGTAGATGAAAATGGTGAACACAGTAGTAGATAAGATCAGAGGTTGTTGTACAAAGTTGTGGATGATATCAGAGATAGTTGTACACCGTTATGGATGATTCAGGTAAACACTATAAGACACAGATAATGCAGCATGTCAGTACTGGGAGACAATATCACAGCAATACTGGGTACTATCACAACAGTAGCAATGATACAGGATGCTGATATATCGGTATCATGCATTATATAGAAACTCAGCAATACAACATACACAGCAGTAAAAGAGAAAGAGATATCTTAAACAACTCATAGCTGCAAGCTTTGCATTCACTGAGCAGAGGATGCATATAACTAACATTCAGTGTAATAGCATTACAGGAGCTGAACATGCATTGCAAACATGAGGCATGCATTATGGTATGCTAACACAGTTGCATAGCATATTTTATATAAATGCATTAAACCTTACTGTTAGAGTTGAGCGAAACGGGTCGAAAAATTTCAAAAGTCGCCGACTTTTGGCAAAGTCTGGTTTCATGAAACGAAACCCGACCCTAGGATGAGGTCGGCCACGAGGTCGGCGACTTACACGCCAAATTCGCGTTTCAAAAGTTTGTTTTGCGCTCTTTTTCAGCCAATCAGGATCCACGGACACTGAGGGCAACGTGATGACATAGGCATGGGTCACCACCATCTTTCAGAAGGGCATGCTAGTGATTGGCTTGCTTTGGGGGGCGTCACAGGGGGTATAAAAGGGCGTGCACGCCGACCGCCATGTTACTCATGCTGATCTCAGAATAGGGAGAGCTGCTGCTGCTGATGATTTTGTAGGGAGAGCGTTAGGCAGGGAAGAAGACACCAAAAACTGCTTTTGCTGCTAGCGATTTTGCCTGTACAACACACCAGTCACTGTGTGTGCAGTGCAAGGGGAGGCTATATAGTGGTGTATCAGTGGTGTTGGTTGTTGGGCTGCCTTCTAAGGCTTCCTGACATTCCTGCATTGCTGTTTACCCACTGCTCCGCAAACTGCTTTTTTAAAAGCAATCCCAATTTTTTGTCCTGCTGAGAAGAAAAAAAACTGCTTCTGCTGCTAGCGATTTTGCCTGTACAACACATCAGTCACTGTGTGTGCAGTGCAAGGGGATGCTATATAGTGGTGTATCAGTGGTGTTGGTTGTTGGGCTGCCTTCTAAGGCTTCCTGACATTCCTGCATTGCTGTTTACCCACTGCTCCGCAAACTGCTTTTTTAAAAGCAATCCCAATTTTTTGTCCTGCTGAGAAGAAAAAAAAACTGCTTCTGCTGCTAGCGATTTTGCCTGTACAACACATCAGTCACTGTGTGTGCAGTGCAAGGGGAGGCTATATAGTGGTGTATCAGTGGTGTTGGTTGTTGGGCTGCCTTCTAAGGCTTCCTGACATTCCTGCATTGCTGTTTACCCACTGCTCCGCAAACTGCTTTTTTAAAAGCAATCCCAATTTTTTGTCCTGCTGAGGTACTGAGCGTGCATTTTTTCACACCATACAGCGGTGTACGCTCCTCACACAGTACCGTGTAACGGCTGTTATCACAGCCACAGTGAAGCTATCAGTGTGTCACTCTGTGAGAATAAAACGAGGACATGTTCCGTTCTTCAGACCTGCACTCTAGGGAGATTCCTATTCTGCCCAATTCTACATACACCTTGTAGTTTGTGATACACTAGCCAATTTCTGCCTGTGACATAGCGCTGTGATATTCATTGGGCCTCACACAATCCAAAAGTGTCCAGTGTCCACAAGTGTGTGCAGAAATTCAAAATCTCCCTTATCCTCTTGTCACTTTGGTCACAGCTGTGCCATCGAGCCTGTCACATAGCGCTCAGATATTCATTGGGCCTCACACAATCCAAAAGTGTCCAGTGTCCACAAGTGTGTGCAGAAATTCAAAATCTCCCTTATCCTCTAGTCACTTTGGTCACAGCTGTGCCATCGAGCCTGTCACATAGCGCTCAGATATTCATTGGGCCTCACACAATCCAAAAGTGTCCAGTGTCCACAAGTGTCTGCTGAAGTTCAAAATCTCACTTATCCTCTAGTCACTTTGGTCACAGCTGTGCCATCGAGCCTGTCACATAGCGCTCAGATATTCATTGGGACTCACACAATCCAAAAGTGTCCAGTGTCCACAAGTGTCTGCTGAAATTCAAAATCTCACTTATCCTCTAGTCACTTTGGTCACAGCTGTGCCATCGAGCCTGTCACATAGCGCTCAGATATTCATTGGGCCTCACACAATCCAAAAGTGTCCAGTGTCCACAAGTGTGTGCAGAAATTCAAAATCTCCCTTATCCTCTAGTCACTTTGGTCACAGCTGTGCCATCGAGCCTGTCACATAGCGCTCAGATATTCATTGGGCCTCACACAATCCAAAAGTGTCCAGTGTCCACAAGTGTGTGCAGAAATTCAAAATCTCCCTTATCCTCTAGTCACGTTGGTCACAGCTGTGCCATCGAGCCTGTCACATAGCGCTCAGATATTCATTGGGCCTCACACAATCCAAAAGTGTCCAGTGTCCACAAGTGTCTGCAGAAATTCAAAATCTCCCCTGTCCTATAGACACCTTGTACCTTGTTTTACATTACTATATAGTTTGTTGGATTTTGTCTACATTTCTACCAAAAATGAGGAAGGCTGGTGGAAGAGGCCGTGGAATTGGGCGGGGGTTGGCAGCTGGTAATGATGGTGTTGGTGGTGGATCTGATGGTAGTGGCAAGAGCAAAATAGGACCGAATGCAGGAGGTGTTGAGCCTGCGTCATCGTCTGGCTACATAAGGCTTAGTTTTCTAGGAGTTGGCAAACTGCTTTTAAAGCCAGAGCATCAGGAAAAAGTTTTGTCTTACATTGCTGACTCAGCCTCCAGCTCTATCGCCTCCTCTTCTTCAGTTGTAAAAAGTAAAAGCACTGAGTCGTCATTGGAGGCTCATGTTCATGAACCACACCTTTCCTTGTGTCCTTCACCCCAACCAAGATTGAAGGATGACGCAGGCCATACTACTGATTACTCCATGGAGCTGTTTTCACATACCATGCCTGGATTATCAAGTGAAATGGTGAATTACCCAGGCCAAGATGAATCTGACATGGAGTGCACTGATGCACAGCCGCTGATGGATGATTCTGCTGGTACATTCACTCAGAGCACTACATTGTCCTCGCAGTGTACAGAGCCAGATTCTGACCCTGATGAGACTCAGGTGCCCTTTCCCGCACACTATACCACCATACACGGTGACACAGAGGAAGGTGCACATGACATAGAAGAGGAGGTGATGGATGACCCAGTTGTTGACCCAGATTGGCATCCATTGGGGGAAGAGGGTGCTGCTTCCAATAGCTCAGATGAGGAGCATCCACAGCAGACATCGACATCGCAACAGCTGTTATCTGGCAGGCCCGGAGCACTCCAAAGACAGGTTCCAAACATCAAAAGAGTTGCTGGACAGCTTGTCCAGAGGGTCAAAAGATCACAGTGTGCTAGGCCGCAAAATGTCTGCCAAAGTAGGAAGAGTGCAGTGTGGCACTTTTTTGAACAAAATCCTCATGATCAGGCCAAGGTTATCTGTAAGAAGTGCGCAAAGACCTTTAGCCGAGGGAAAAATCTGAAAAATTTGAATACCAGTTGCATGCTTAGACATTTAACCAGCATGCACTTGCAAGCGTGGACACAACACCAAACCTCAAGTGCCACATGTGCAACTGATCACAACGAAGGTAGTCAGCAATGCTACATTGTTTCCCCCACTGTAAGCCCACCGGTTAGCACAGCAGCAAATGTTGAGGTGTCGTTGCAAGGCCACAGCAGTCAGGGAATCCCACTGTTATATCAACGAAAGACTGATTCTAGGCCATCAGAAAGAACACCAACTCCATCACCATCATCAACCCTCTCTCAGTCCGCCCTGTCCACCGCTACTTCCACCATATGCAGCTCTCAAGTCCAGCTCACCCTCCCAGACACTATGAGTAGGTCAAAAAAGTACTCAGTCTCTCATCCGCGTACACTGGGTTTGAACGCCCACATTGCCAAACTAATCTCGTTTGAGATGATGCCCTTTCGGTTGGTGGAAAGCACGGCTTTCCGCGAACTCATGGCCTATGCAGTACCACGCTATGACCTACCCAGTCGCCACTTCTTCTCTCGCAAAGCCATCCCAGCCCTCCACCATCATGTGAAAGACCGCATTGTCCATGCACTCAAGCAGTCAGTGAGCGGAATGGTGCACCTCACAACTGATGCATGGTCCAGTCGGCATGGCCAGGGCCGTTACGTGTCCATCACTGCGCACTGGGTTAATGTGGTGGATGCAGGGTCCACAGGGGACAGCGGTGGTGGGACAGTGCTGCCTAGCCCACGGTATAGGAAACAGTTGGCTGTAGGCGTTCGACCCTCCTCCTCCTCCTCCTCCTCCAGAAGCGAAAGCTCGTCCACAGAGCGCAGTCGTACGAGCACTCCATCTGCAGCTGCCACTGTTGCACACGAGGTGTCCCCCTATCGAGCAGCTAGTGGAAAGCGTCAGCAGGCAGTGTTGCAGATGATGTGTTTGGGCGACAGACACACCGCCGAGGTGCTGGCCGAGTACTTTCAGCGACAAACTGAGTCATGGCTGGGCAGTGTACATCTTGAGGCAGGCAAGGTAGTTAGTGATAACGGGCGTAATTTTGTGGCAGCCATAGCCCTTTCAAAACTCAGCCACATACCTTGCTTGGCTCACACCTTGAACCTGGTGGTGCAGTGCTTCCTCAAAAATTATCCGGAGTTAACAGCCCTGCTCCAGAAGGTGCGAAGACTGTGCGCGCACATCCGCCGGTCGCCTGTACACTCCGTTCGTATGCAGAAGCTGCAGCGATTGCTCCACCTTCCCAACCACCGCCTCATTATCAACATTGCAACAAGGTGGAACTCCACCCTGCACATGGTGGAGCGGCTGTGCGAGCAGAGGCAGGCCATAATGCATTTGTGGGAGGATACACGGCCAGGCACTTTGAGAGCAGACATGGAGTTGACCGGTGTGCAGTGGTCGAAGCTGAAAGACCTCTGTAAAGTCCTTCAGTGTTTTGAGGAATGCACACGGCTGGTAAGTGCAGACGACGCCATCCTAAGCATGAGCATCCCACTTATGCGTCTGCTCATGCAAACTTTGACGCACCTTAAGGAGCAGGCTTCTGCAGCCAATGTTGATGAGGAGGAAGAAGAGGAGGGAATCCTTGATGACATTCAGCCATTGTCTGCTCAGGGACCTCTCCTGGACGAGGTGGAGGAAGAAGAGGAGGAGGAGGATGATGGGGATGATTACTTAGGGGAGGAGGATGCATCTCGTGGGGCAAGTGAATATGTTGGCGTGGCAAGGTCTGGTACAGGGTTTGTGCGTGACTGGAGGGATGTGGATTTGCCAGAAAGTGCTCCTCCAACCAGCACTCGCAGTGCATCATTGACACCGGGAATATTGGCCCACATGTCAGATTATGCCTTGCAGATCCTAAAAAGGGACCCCCGCATTGCCAAAATGATGAACGATGACGACTACTGGTTGGCCAGCATCCTGGATCCACGCTATAAAGGCAAATTACAAAACATCATGCCACAGGAGAACCTTGACCTAATATTGGCTAATAAACAAGCAACTCTGGTAAATCGGTTGCTTGAGGCATTCCCAGCACACAGCAGCGGTGATGGTTCTCACACGAGCCGTACGGGCCGGGGGCAGCTTGGCAGAGGTGTTCGTGGTGCACACAGCAGAAGTGGCGTTGGAGACAGGGGTTTCATGACAATGTTGTGGACTGATTTTTCAAGTACCGCTCACACAACTGGTTATTACTGCATCGATGGAAAGTGACAGGAGACAGCAGTTGTCAACTATGGTTACAAACTACTTTTCCTCCCATATCAATGTTCTCCCACACAGGTCATTTCCCTTTGACTATTGGGCCGCTAAACTGGACACCTGGCCTGAATTGGCACAATATGCCTTACAGGAGCTCGCTTGACCAGCTGCAAGTGTGCTATCGGAAAGAGTCTTCAGTGCAGCTGGATCAATCCTGACAGAAAAAAGGACCCGTCTGTCAACCCAAAATGTGGATGATCTAACTTTCATTAAAATGAACCACGCATGGGTTTCCAAGGATTTTGTCCCACCTTCCCCTGATGACACATAGGGTGACAGAAAAATGGCTTGCTTTGGTCCACCTCTTCCTGGGACTTGACCTATTTCACCTTTTGCATCAGCTGAATGTCCAACATCAACATATGCCACTTTCTAAAACTCCCTAACTGTGCTGCCTCCCCCCCCATGGCCGGGGTCACCACCTAGCGCACGACACCGTGCGAGTGCTGTTGCCCTGGACAGGTGGGTAGGCCGACTCTTGGGCGCGGGCACTAGCACAGGGTCCTTCATAGTGCAATCAAGTGTCTCTGACGGTGGTGGTGCACACCCGCCGTCAGACACACCGCCGTACTATGAGGGGCCCAGTGCCAGTACCGACGCCCACGAGTGGGCCCCCCTTGCTTGGGCAGGGCCCCAGCATTTGCAATCTTTACCTCTCCCTGCTCCTCCGCTGTGTAGTCTGGGCCTTCAAATCCATACTGTGCCTGACACCGTCTGAGCCTGCCTCCTGATGTATAGACATATATTTTGAATGTGTACGCTATCCATACATGTTATCTGGGGATACGGTACCCTTTCTAACCTTTGTGCAATCCATACTGGGCCTAACACCGTCTGAGCCTGCCTCCTGATGTATAGACATATATTTTGAATGTGTACGCTATCCATACATGTTATCTGGGGATACGGTACCCTTTCTAACCTTTGTGCAATCACGTGCAATCCATACTGGGCCTAACACCGTCTGAGCCTGCCTCCTGATGTATAGACATATATTTTGAATGTGTACGCTATCCATACATGTTATCCAGGGAAACGGTACCCTTTCTAACCTTTGTGCAATCACGTGCAATCCATACTGGGCGTGAGAACGGCTGGCGAGCTGTTAAGCAAGCTACAGCACCTGTGGTTTGCACACGTAAGTTTTTCATTTTTTCAGGAATGACGGTTAGGCCTAATTCCGGAACTGCGGTTGACCTGCACTTACTGGGAAATCATTGTTCGCGGGTAATAATTGTAATCAGTGATCCCCATCACTAACGTTGTTCAGCGGGTTATCTGCACCTGTAAGCGACAAACGCTGGCCTTTTCAGTGTAGCGCACATGCAGCCACGGACATGTAAGGGCATGACACACCAGTTATTGGCCAATCTCATGTGCCAGAGCCTCACGTGTCCCTCTAGTAAGCCGGACTCGGACCGCGGGGCATGACGGAGTCTCGTTCGTTAACGGAATTAAGCTTGCAATGTGTGCATCTGTTCTGTAGCTGGCATGGTTGAGGTTTCCCAGGTGGAGTCGAATTTAACCGTAGGCTCCACTCCTGGTGGTGCCCTTCTGGACATTCCTTTAAGGTTCAGCTTTGCAACCATACTGCCCACGTAAAACAAACACTTTGCCTTCATGAACGCTGTTTGGAGGGTCATGACTCGTGGGAATAACGCCGCCCAATCAGTTAACCTGCTAGAGAGATTGTTCGTTGCTCCCAAGCATGACATCACACTCCCTAGGAAGAAGGTAATGCCACTTTGGCGACCGTACTCCTCGGGGCGACACAAGTGCACTGATGCCCAGCCACTGCTCGATGAATCTGCTGGTACATTGACCCAGACCACTACATTCCCCTCGCACGCTACACGACCTGAATCTGACCCTGATGAAACTCAGGTTACCCTTCCCATATACAGTTCCATCTTACACGGTGACAAAGAGGAAGCTGCAGATGAAAGCGCAGGTTCGGCCCACCCGCCATCAGACAAACCACCATACTATCAGGGGCCCTGTGCCAGTGCCGTCACTAACGAGTGGGCCCCCCCTGCTTGCTCAGGATCACAGCACTTGCAAAGTTGAAATACTGTGCAGTGAGATGGAAGATGGGGACGACGAGGAGTCCAGACAAGTACAGGGATTCCCTAGCGCGGAGACTTATTTGATTGTTTTCAATGTTGGGACAGCAATTTTTGGGGAGCACTATACTCTGGAGAATGATAGATGGGGCCCACCATACACTGGAACATTCCAAAGGTGGACATCAGACACTGGAGCAGCATTTACAGGGCCCATTATACACTAGAGCATTAGAAATGGGGCCCATTATGTTTGGAGCATTATTTGGGCCCATAAGACAGTGGAGCTTCATCCATGGGGACCAACATATACTGTAGCATTATGTGGAGCTCATCATATACTGTTTCAAACATTATATGGGACCAATGATTCTGTATGGAGAAATAGATGGGCCTCGTCATGAGATGTAAAAAGTGAAGTATTTTTCATTGTACTATACCGCTATTTCTCTGCCGTATCGGAGCATGATGAGTTGTGGTATGTGTTAAAGGGGCGCTCTTTCGCCCAGGGCACATGAAAACCTGCAGCCAGCCCTCCCCCCCCACAACTTTAGCCAAATAACCCCCATTTTTCAGTGCGTAGCTTGTATTATGAAGTTAATTAAAGTTGACAAGCTTAATTAAGAAGAATTGATGCTTTTGGCATTCAAATGGGCACTGTAGGTGTGTTTCCTGTCCTCCTCTCACTGCCGACTTTTATTCCCCATTGACTTACATTGGGTTTCGTGTTTCGGGACGACCCCGACTTTTCCCTATAATCGGACGATCTTGCTCGACCCGACTTTTGGAAAAGTCGGGTTTCACGAAACGAAACTCGACCCTAAAAAACCAAAAGTCGCTCAACTCTACTTACTGTAATCCGCTTGTTATAAGCAGTGGTTTTGCAGAGAGCTGAGCACATGTGAGCTACTCAGAAGTCCGGTAGAAATGGTTACATGCTGCAAACCCGGGAAAGAAGAAGGACGGTTCGGAACAGTTAACCATTTAGGGAAACAGAAGATTCCAAACACATGAATTAGGAAAGAGAAAGGAAACTATGACACCTAATGGCCATAGCTGGAACAGCACTTAAAATATCTTGCTGCACAGAATGGGCAGAACACCAACAGTCGTGCAGCAGCTAGACCCAGAAGGACAGACTGGATGAAGCAGCTGGCAGAGCTTGTATCAGAGTGCAGCAGACAGAGTTGGTATCAGAGACAGAGTTTGTGTCAGAGTGCAGCTAGCAGGATTTGTTTCCGAGTGCAGGAGGCAGGATTTGCTTCAGAGTGCAGCAAGCGGGATTTGCACTTAGAGTACAGCTGGCAGAACCTGCACTGGTATGTGACCTTACACAACAAAGACATAAACTGTAAGGTTGCTCAGGCACCTTCCCAGTGGAGAGGAAGCAATATATACATAATGCCTCAAAACCATTGGCTTGGGAGGCTATAGCAAGTGCACGTGCTGGCCCTTCAAGAGGGTGGGAGCGCGCACACGCATGCCCTTAGAACATGGCCAGAGGTCCAGCTGGAAGTGCTGCTGGGGGCATGCAGAGCATGAGGGGGAGAGAAACCAACTGCAGCATGGGTGAGTGAACTGACACCGGCATGGTGCTAACAGACTATTGTTGATGCTGAGCACCACTGAACTAAGTGGGCAGAACTATACTGAGAGTAACAGTACTTACAGGAGTATTCTTAACTCCAAGATCCTTTCCCAATATTTAGCAGGTCAGCAAACTTGGAGATGAAAATGGATGTAAAACTGTGCTGCAGAGAATCCAATATACTATAGTACACTAGATGCGGTATGGATGCGATTTTATTTGTAAACGTGTTTTGAGATGAGCATACCTCACCATCAGGTGGTTTGTCCTGATGAAGAGTTATGATCTCCTCGAAACGTGTTTACAAATTAAACTGTATCCATGCGGCATCTAGTGTCCTATTGTGTATTGGATTCTCGACAGCACAGTTTTACATCCACTTTCATCTCCAAGTTTGGATACGATCTGTTTTGGTGGATCTGCAACAGCCATCTTTACTTACAAGCTAACAAAGTCTTGTGACTTTCATAACCTACCCAGGTGAGCAAATCCAATTTTACTCTTTCTTTTGTATTTCAGAGAAAACTCTATTGCGTTTATTGTCTTTCCAGTTTTTATCTACACAAATATTTAGTAGGTGTTAGGCTATGTGCACACGTATGCAGAAAATTTCTGCATAAAAACAGGATTCCTTCCCAGAAAATGCCAGTTTTTTTCCGCGCGTTTTTATCGCTTTTTTTGTCGCGCTTTTTTCCGCACGTCCCCAGACACATAGAAAAAAGCCAGAAATGCGGAATTTTCCTCAAAATTAATGAGCATGCTGCGTTTTTTTACCGAGAAGCATTTTTTTCACAGAAAAAAATGCATCAATATGCACAAAAAGTGCAAAATACATTAGGCTGTGTTCACACACAGCGTTTTTTTTTTTGCATTTTTTCACGGATTTACCAAAAAATCTGCTTAAAAAATGCTTAAAAGAAGCTTCCCATTCATTTTAATGCATTTTGCACCTTTTGTGCATATTGATGCGTTTTTTTCCACGAAAAAAACACTTCGCGGTAAAAAACGCAGCATACTCATTAATTTTGCTGAAAATTCCGCATTTCTGCCTTTTTTCTATGTGTCTGGGGACGCGCGGAAAAAATTGCGGCAAAAACTCGCAAAAAAGCGGCAAAACCACACAAAAATCGCGGCAAAAATGCGCTGAAAAAAATGCGCGTTTTCTGTGAAGGAGTCCTGTTTTTATGCAGAAATTTTCTGCATACGTGTGCACATAGCCTTAAAATGAATGGGAAGCTTCTTTTATGCGGTTTTAAGCAGATTTTTTGGTAAATCCGCAAAAAAAAACGCTGTGTGTGAACACAGCCTAATAATAACAACAAATACCTCCAATTAGAAATGTAGTACAGTTCTAATGCATTGTGTTGCTTACCGCATGTGCAGGGCATTGCAGTAGCTTAGATATTCATAGGTACAACCACTAACAGCTAACTAACTGTCACCATATGAGTGGTTGTAACGATGGATACCTAAGCTACTGCAATGCCCTGCACATGGGGTAAGTGAGATAGCAATTCAGAAGAACTATACTAAATTTCTAATTTGAGGAATTTGCTAATATTATTGTTATTACACCTACTACATATTGGGATAAGATCTTGGAGATGAGAATGCTCCTTTAATGATATGCATTACATACAAAATACTTTCATTTAAATGGACCAGTCAAAATTATTTATGTTGTGTTAATTACATTATATGATTTAATGGAACAGGGAATTTTGGAATGGATCGTGAGTCCAAAGTAATAACCATAAGGCTACAATCATATGCTGCAGCCATGTTAATTTCCAAAAAGCTGTTTTGCTGGGTAACCACTTGACTATTATTTTAGCTGTAAACTGCATAGCTAGGCATGAAGATATGGTATTTGGCCCAGTAGCGTAGCTGGGGGGGGGGGCAGAGAGGTCTACTGCCCCGACCCCGTCACATGAAGGAGCCCACCTAGGTATTCTCAAGATACTAAATTGTATTAGTTAGTTAGTAGTGTTGAGCATTCCGATACTGCAAATATCGGGTATCGGCCGATATTCGCGGTATCGGCATTCCGATACTGAGTTCTGATACTTTTAGCATATCGAGTACCGGAATCGGAAGTTCCCATAATGCTATGAGCCAGTTTGATTTGATTCAGCCAATGACAATCCTCAGAAGTGTGGGCACATCCTGTTAGGCATGTTAACTAATGGCATGGCTGTGATTGGCTGCTGAAATGATGTCATGATGCACTATAAAAGCCACCGCCGCCATTTTGGGTTCACTCTGCTGTGAATTCAGTTAGGGACAGGACGCTGCTCTTCTGACTCTGAGGGATAGTTAGAGATAGCGATTTGCTATATTGTGCTTTACCCAGGCTACTGTAGCAACCCCTGTGTGAAGCTTTATTTTGCCTTGCAGTGCTGTTCACAGCTGTCTGCAAGGTCTATGTGTGTGAGTGCAGCTCACGGTGTAGTGTGTTCTGCAGCCACCTCTGGTTGTAGGCCGCTCAGCGTGCGTCACTGCCTCATACATATTTTTTTTTATAGCTGCTCATTTTTACTGATTTCTCCTATTAGTGTGTATCGATCTGTATCCATCTACATTGGTTGCAAACACTATATAGGAGTAGATAGCGGAGCCTTTCTGCAGCCTTTCAGTGCTAGTGCACAGTTCTCTGCACTGTTCACGGCTGTCTGTGAGGTCTCTGTGTGTGAGTGCAGATCACTCTGTAGTGTGTTCTGCAGCCACCTCTGGTTGTAGTCCTCTCAGCGTGCGTCACTGCCTCATACATTGTCCTTTTTTGCTGTAGTGCTGCTTATTTTTCCTGAATTTCTCCTATTAGTGTGCTTCCATCCGTATCCAGCTAGATTGGTTGCAAACACTATATAGGAGTAGATAGAGGAGCCTTTTTGCTGGCTTGTGCCCTGCAGCCCCAGCCAGATTAGTATTAGCCTATTTTTTGGAGCCTCATCTATTGCATTGTAGGTTACCTTCCTGCATTGTAATAGCTCCCAAAAGTTTGTGATACTATCGCTTTTACATCTTTGGTCTCATCTAGAGTTTAGCGAAACGGGTCGGTCAATTTCAAAAGTCGCCGACTTTCGCAAAAGTCGGGTTTCATGAAACGAAACCCGACCATAGCGTGAGGTCGGCCATGAGGTCGGCGACCATGGCGCCAAAGTCGCGTTTCAAAAGATGCTTCCAGCGACCTTTTTTAGCCAATGATGGAGGACGCACACTGTGGGCAACGCGATGACATAGGCAGCGGTCACGACCATCTTTGAGAAGGGCATGCAAGTGATTGGCTTGCTTTGTGTGGCATCACAGGGGCTATAAAAGGGCGTGCACGCCGACCGCCATCTTACTTCTGCTGATCTCAGAATAGGGAGAGCTGCTGCTGCTGCTGATTCTGTAGGGAGAGCGTTAGGCAGGGAAGAAGATACAAAAAACTGCTTCTGCTGCTAGCAATTTTGTCTGTACAACACACCAGTTAGTGTGCAGTACAAGGGGAGGCTATATTTTGGTGCATTCAGCTCTGTTGGTTATTAGGCTGCCTTATAAGGCTCCCTGATAGCTGCATTGCTGTTTTCACACTGCAGTGCAAACTGCTTTTTTAAAAGCAAAAATACTTTTCATCCTCTTTTTTGCCCAGTTACCAAGCGTTCATTTTTCCACACTTTTGTGTGCAGCAGTCCTGCTTATTAGGCTGCCTAATGCCATACTTGGGACTGAGAGCATCATTGTCAGCTTGCTAAAATCTCTAGGGAGATTCAAATTCTCCCCAGTCCTATATAGACATTTTATACACCATCCAATTTCAGCCTGTTATATTGAGGTGTAATCTACACTGGGCCTGAGATAATACTTCAGTGTCCTCAAGTCTGTAGGGAGATTCAAATTCTCCCCAATACTATATACACCTTGTACCTTGTTTTACAGTACCATATTGCTGGTGGAATTTTGGGTACATTTTCCCAAAAATGAGGAAGTGTGTTGGAAGAGTCTGTGGAGGTGGGCGGGGGCTGCCAGCTGGTAATGATGGTGTTGGTGGTGGTGGTGCATCTGCTGGTAGTGGCAAAAGCACAATAGCACCTAATGCAGGAGGTGTTGAGCCTGCATCATCGTCTGGCTCCACAAGGCCTTGAAGGCTCCCTTTTCTGGGAGTAGGTAAACCGCTTTTAAAGCTGGAGCTTCAGGAACAAGTTTTGGCGTACATTGCTGACACAGCCTCCAGCTCTATCGCCTCCTCTTCTGAACTTTCAAAAAATAAAAGCACTGAGTCGTCATTGGAGGCTCATGGTCAGGAACCACACCATTTCTTGTGTCCTTCACCCCTACCAAAAGTAAAGGATGCAGCAGGCCACACTACAGATTACTCCATGGAGCTCTTTTCACATACCATGCCTGGGTTATCAAGTCAAATCGTGAATTACCCAGTCCAAGAAGAATCTGACATGGAGTGCACTGATGCACAGCCACTGCTAGATTTATCTGCTGGTACATTCACTCAGAGCACTACATTGTCCTCGCAGTGTACTGAGCCAGAATCTGACCCTGATGAAACTCAGGTGCCCCTTCCCGCATACTATACCACCTTACATGGTGACACAGAGGAAGGTGCACATGACATTGAAGAGGAGTTGATGGATGACCCAGTTGTTGACCCAGATTGGCATCCATTGGGGGAAGAGGGTGCCGCTGCCAATAGCTCAGAAGAGGAGGAGGAGCATCCGCAGCAGGCATCGACATCACAACTGCTGTTATCTGGCAGGCCCGGAGCAGTCCAAAAACGGGTTAAAAAAACCCAAAAGAGTTGCAGGACAGCTAGGCCAGACGGTCAAATTAGCACAGCGTGCAAGGCCGCAAAATGTCTTCCATAGTAGGAAGAGTGCAGTGTGGCACGTTTTTGAGCAAAATCCTAATGATCAGGCAAAGGTTATCTGTAAGAAGTGCGCAAAGACCTTTAGCCGAGGGAAAAATCTGAGAAATTTGAATACCAGTTGCATGCTTAGACATTTAACCACCATGCACTTGCAAGCATGGACGGACTACCAAACCTCACGTACCACATGTGCAACTGCTCCCAATGAAGGTAGTCAGCAACGCTACATCGTTTCCCCCACTGTAAGCCCACCGGTTAGCACACCAACAGCAGCAAATGTTGAGGTGTCGTCGCAAGGCCAAAGCAGTCAGGGAATCACAATGCTATTGCTATGAAAGACTGAATCTAGGCCATCAGAAAGAACACCAACTCCATCACCATCATCAACCCTCTCTCAGTCCGCCGTGTCCACCGCTAGTTCCACCATATGCAGCTCTCAAGTCCAACTCACCCTACCAGAGACTATGAGTAGGACAAGAAAGTACTCATCCTCTCATCCACGTACACTGGGTTTGAACGCCCACATTGCCAAACTAATCTCGTTAGAGATGATGCCCTACCGGTTGGTTGAAAGCAAAGCTTTCCACAAACTCATGGCCTACGCAGTACCACGCTATGACCTACCCAGTCGGCACTTCTTTTCTCGCAAAGCCATCCCAGCCCTCCACCTTCTTGTGAAAGACCGCATTGTCCATGCACTCAAGCAATCAGTGAGTGGAAAGGTGCACCTCACAACAGATGCATGGTCCAGTAGGCATGGCCAGGGCCGTTACGTGTCCATCACTGTGCACTGGGTTAATGTGGTGGATGCAGGGTCCACAGTGGACAGCAGCGTTGGGACAGTGCTGCCTAGCCCATGGTATAGGAAACAGTTGGGTGTAGGCGTTCGACCCTCCTCCTCCTCCTCCTCCTCCAGCGAAAGCTCGTCCACAGAGCGCAGTCGCAGGAGCACCCCATCCGCAGCTGCCAGTGTTGCACACTCGGTGTCCCACTATCGAACAGCTAGTGGTAAGCGTCAGCAGGCTGTGTTGAAGATGATGTGTTTGGGTGACAACAGACACACCGCGGAGGTACTGGCCGACTACTTTCAGTGACAAACTGAGTCATGGCTGGGCAGTCTACATCTTGAGGCAGGCAAGGTAGTTAGTGATAACAGCAGGAATTTTGTGGCAGCCATAGCCCTTTCAAAACTCAGACACATACATTGCCTGGCTCACACCTTGAACCTGGTGGTGCAGTGCTTCCTCAATAATTATCCAATGTTAACAGGCCTGCTCCAGAAGGTCTGAAGACTGTGCTCGCACATCCGCCAGTCGCCTGTACACTCCAGTCGTATGCAGAAGCTGCAGCAATTGCTCCAACTTCCCAAGCAGCGCGTAATTATCAACATTGCAACAAGGTGGAACTCAACCCTGCACATGGTTGAGAGGCTGTGCGAACAGAGGCAGGCTGTAATGCATTTGTGGGAGGATACATGGCCAGGCACTTTGAGGGCAGACATGGAGTTGTCGGGTGTGCAGTGGTCGAAGCTGAAAGACCTCTGTAAAGTCCTTCAGTGTTTTGAGGAATGCACACGACTGGTAAGCGCAGACGACGCCATCATAAGCATGAGCATCCCAGTTATGCGTCTGCTCATGCAAACTTTGACGCACATTAAGGAGCAGGCATCTGCAGCCGAGGAGGATGAGGAAGAGGAGGAGGGAAGCCTTGATGACAGCTAGCCATTGTCTGCTCCGGGAACCTCTCCTGGACGAGGTGGAGGAAGAAGAGGAAGAGGAGGAGGAGGATGATGATGGGGATGATTATTTAGGTGAGGAGGATGCTTCTTGTGAGGCAAGATAAAATGTTGGCGTGGCAAGGTCAGGTACAGGGTTTGTGCGTGACTGGAGGGATGTGGATTTGCCAGAAAGTGCTCCCCCACCCAGCACTCGCAGTGCATCATTGACACCTGGAACATTGGCCCACATGTCAGATTATGCCTTGCAGATCCTAAAAAGGGACCCCCGCATTGCCAAAATGATGAACGATGACGACTACTGGTTGACCAGCATCCTGGGTCCATGCTATAAAGGCAAATTCCAAAACATCATGCCACAGGAGAACCTTGACCTAATATTGGCTAACAAACAAGCAACTCTGGTAAACCATTTGTTTGAGTCTTTACCAGCACACAGCAGTGGTGATGGTCCTCCAGCGAGCTGTAGGGGGCAACATGGAAGAGGTGTTCGTGGTGCACACATCAGAAGTGGTGTTGGAGACAGGGGTTTCATGACCATGTTGTGGACTGATTTTTCAAGTCCCGCTCACACGACTGGTAATACTGCATCGATTGAAAGTGACAGGAGACAGCAGTTGTCAACTATGGTTACAAACTACTTCTCGTCCCATATCGATGTTCTCCCTCACAGGTCATTCCCTTTTGACTATTGGGCCTCTAAACTGGACGCCTGGCCTGAATTGGCACAATATGCCTTACAGGAGCTCACTTACCCTGCTGCTAGTGTGCTTTCAGAAAGAGTCTTCAGTGCTGCTGGCTCCATCCTGACAGAAAAAAGGACCCGTCTGTTGACCCAAAATGTTAATGATCTAACCTTCATTAAAATGAACCATGCATGGGTTTCAAAGGATTTTGTCCCACCTTCCCCTGCTGACACATAGGTTGCCAGAAAAATGGCTCGCTTTTGTCCTCCTCTTCCTCGGACTTCTCCAATTCCTCCATTTGCAGCTGCTGAATGTCCAACATCAACATATGCCATTTTTTTTAAACCTCCCTAACTGGGCTGCATCCCCCCATGGCCGAGGTCACCACCTAGCACACGCAACCGTGCGAGTGCCATTGCCATGGACAGGTGGGTGGGCTGACTCTTGGGCGCCGGCACTGGCACAGGGTCCCTCATAGTGCAATCAAGTGTCTCTGACGGTGGGGGTGCACACCCGCCGTCAGACACACCGGCGTACTATGAGGGGCCCTGTGCCAGTACCGACGCCCACGAGTGGGCCCCCCTTGCTTGGGCAGGGCCCCAGCATTTGCAATATTTACCTCTCCCTGCCCCTCCGCTGTGTAGTCTGGGCTGTCAAATCCTTCCCTGGGACTGCCACTACAAATTTGGTGAACTGATAGATGATGGTTAAGACGTAGCTATGCCCTGTCTCGCTGGCCGTGCTCTAGCTTCAGATGATCAATGGCTTCCATTTCTTATGGACGTCGACTCACAATGAGATGCAGTGGTGGTTTATCATCAGCTTTCACAGTTTTCCTACTCACAGACGTGTGACATTCCTGCCCACATTTTTAAATGTGCCCTCTCATGCCAATCCAATAGAATCGCCTACAGCCTGTGGCTTCTGTCTTTTGCACTCCAAAGTTACCTGACAGATCATGATAGGCAGTGAGGACCATGTCTACATCTATCCCTGTGATCAAAATTTGATGGCGATGAGTAACGGTGATGGGATCAACGGTACTGCGATACAGCAACCCTTTCTTCACAAAGAACTGTTTTCGCTGTCTCCACACACAAAGTAATTGAGGGTCAGCATCGCCTCTGTGAGAATTCTCCTGGGAGTTTTTCCCCTGATTAGTATTCCTAAATTTCTGCAATCACTCGACTTTACGTCTGTACTTTTATCCATCTCGCTTCCTCTTGCGGAAAGTCTGGACTGTCTTACTGAGACAGAAATATATATGAAGATTTAAAAATACCCCAACAGTGTATACTGGTGTACGCTTCAAAAACATTTCCTTTTTTCTACTTTTTAGATTGTTGTCTAATCCATACTGAGGCTGTGAGTGTCTTTGTCGGACTCCGGAAATAAACACAGAGATTTTAAATGTTTAACCTATGCTATATATACCTGTTATCCGGTGATACTGTACCCTTTATCAACTTTCTGCAATCTTGTCGAATCCATACTGTGCCTGAGACCGTCTGAGTCTGCCTCCTGATTACAGATGAGTGGTGTTTGAGTGGAATTGTTGGCCAAGTTCAAATTCTAGCTGTTTTGGGCGGTGTTAGATCCGTTCGTCGAACTACAACACTTTGATTAAAATTCGACTGTTCGAGTTTCCGTTCAAGAACGTTTCATCAAACAAAAGCGTATCTTTTTTTCACATCAATAATAGTTTTCAATGATAATAGACAGTTTTAGGGCATAGTAGCGGTGTCTGGTAGCCAGCGGTGTAGTACACCTGTGAAGGAGCTACACCGTGTGTGTTTCTAATAATTTTTTACCGCATATTGTCCTGAAAATCCTTTTGGGTCTAGTAACTGTGTCTGCTACTCAGAAGAGGAGCCCACCCGTGAACCGAGCTATGCCGCCTGTTTATGAAAGAACCAGTTTTTGACAGCATTTACCCCACTTAATACTTTGGGCCCAGTAACTGTGTATGCTACTCAGCAGAGTTGGCCACCCGTAAACCAAGCTATGCCGCCTGTTTTATGTAAGAACTGTGTGCTACTCAGCAGAGGAGCCCAGCTGTTAAGCAAGCTACAGCAGGTGTGGTTTGGACACTTAATTTTTTCACATTCTTTCTGGAATGCCATTTAGGCCTAATTCCAGAATTACGGTTGACCTACACTTACTGGGAAATGCTTGTTCGCGGGGAAGAATTGTAATCCCAGATCCCCATCACTTACGGGGTTCAGTGTGTTATCCGCACCTGTAAGCGATACACGCTAGTCCTTTAATTGTAGCACGCGTGCAGCCCCGGACATGTAAGGGCATGACAGACCTGTTATTGGCCGATCTCGCGTGCCAGAGCCTCGCGTGTCCCTCTAGTAAGCTGGACGAGGACCGCGGGGGCATGCCTGAGTCTCGTTCATTAACGGAATTAAGCTTGCAATCTGTGCAGCTTTTTTGTGGATGGCATGGTTGAGGTTCCCCGTGTTGAGTCCAATTAAGCCGCAGGCTCCACTCCTGGTGGTGCTCTTCTGGACATTCCTTTAAGGTTCAGCTTTGCAACCATACTACCCCTGGAAACCAAACACTTTTCCTGACAGTGACATTCTGGTTAAAGAGCGCGATGACATCACGTCTGTATTCCCTCTGCCTAAACAGTCCAAGTATAGAGAGATGGAAGATGGGGACGACGAGGAGTCCAAAGTACAGGGATTCCTTAGCGATGAGACTTATTTAATTGTTTTAAAGGTTGGGAGCAATTTTTGGGGAGCACGATACTCTGGAGAATGATATCTGGGGCCCACCATACACTGAAGCATTCCAAAGGTGGACATCAGTCACTGGAGCAGCATTTACAGGGCCCATTATACACTGGAGCATTAGAAATGGGGCCCATTATACACTCACTGGCCACTTTATTAGGTACACCATGCTAGTAACGGGTTGGACCCCCTTTTGCCTTCAGAACTGCCTCAATTCTTCGTGGCAGAGATTCAACAAGGTGCTGGAAGCATTCCTCAGAGATTTTGGACCATATTGACATGATGGCATCACACAGTTGGCGCAGATTTGTCGGCTGCACATCCCTGATGCGAATCTCCCGTTCCACCACATCCCAAAGATGCTCTATTGGATTGAGATCTGGTGACTGAGGAGGCCATTTGAGTACAGTGAACTCATTGTCATGTTCAAGAAACCAATCTGAGATGATTCGAGCTTTATGACATGGCGCATTATCCTGCTGAAAGTAGCCATCAGATGTTGGGTACATTGTGGTCATAAAGGGATGGACATGGTCAGCAACAATACTCAGGTAGGCTGTGGCGTTGCAACGATGCTCAATTGGTACCAAGGGGCCCAAAGAGTGCCAAGAAAAAATTCCCCACACCGTGACACCACCACCACCAGCCTGAACCGTTGATACAAGGCAGGATGGATCCATGCTTTCATGTTGTTTACGCCAAATTCTGACCCTACCATCCGAATGTCGCAGCAGAAATCGAGACTCATCAGACCAGGCAACGTTTTTCCAATCTTCTACTGTCCAATTTCGATGAGCTTGTGCAAATTGTAGCCTCAGTTTCCTGTTCTTAGCTGAGAGGAGTGGTACCCGGTGTGGTCTTCTGCTGCTGTAGCCCATCTGCCTCAAAGTTCGACGCACTGTGCGTTCAGAGATGCTCTTCTGCCTACCTTGGTTGTAACGGGTGGCAATTTGAGTCACTGTTGCCTTTCTATCAGCTCGAACCAGTCTGCCCATTCTCCTCTGACCTCTGGCATCAACAAGGCATTTCCGGCCACAGAACTGCCGCTCACTGGATTTTTTTTCTTTTTCGGACCATTCTCTGTAAACCCTAGAGATGGTTGTGCGTGAAAATCCCAGTAGATCAGCAGTTTCTGAAATACTCAGACCAGCCCTTCTGGCACCAACAATCATGCCACGTTCAAAGGCACTCAAATCACCTTTCTTCCCCATACTGATGCTCGGTTTGAACTGCAGGAGATTGTCTTGACCATGTCTACATGCCTAAATGCACTGAGTTGCCGCCATGTGATTGGCTGATTAGAAATTAAGTCTTAACACACAGTTGGACAGGTGTACCTAATAAAGTGGCCAGTGAGTGTATATGGAGCATTATTTGGGCCCATAAGACACTGGAGCTTCATCCATGGTGAACAACATATATTGTAGCATTATGTGGAGCTCATCATATACTGTTTCAAACATTATATGGGACCAATGATTCTGTATGGAGAAATATATGGGCCTCATTACTCTGTATGGCGCACTATGCGGTGGCCATAATACTGTATGGAGGAATATACTGTCTGTTTTTGGAGCTATTGGAGAAATTAAAATGGATATCAGTCATGTGATGTAAGAATTGAAGTATTTTTCATTGTACTGTACCGCTATTTCTCTGCCGTATCAAAGGATCATGAATTCTGTCATGCCTTAAAGGAGCCCAGTGACACTCTTTGGCACTGAGAGCACGAAAATCTGGAGCCAGCACTACCCCCCCCACAACTTTAGCCAAATAATCCCCAGTTTTCAATGCCTAACTATTATTATAAAGTAGATTAAGGATGACAAGCTTAAGGAATAAGAATTTATGTTTTTGGCATTAAAATGGGCACTCTAGGTGTGTTTCCTGTCCTCCACTCACTGCCGACTTTTCTTCCCCATTGACTTACATTGGGTTTCGTGTATCACTCGGACTTTGACTTTTCACAATAATCGGCCGATTTCGTTCGACCCGACTTTTGCGAAAGTCGGGTTTCGTGAAACCCGACTCGACCCGAAAGAAGTCGCTCATCTCTACTCACATGCTTTTTGTTTTTTTGAAAAAAAAAACACGTAAATAAAGTTTACCAAACACTCCACTTTACAGTTGTGTAGGCCACATTAGCTCATATTAAAGTGTAGTCTACACACTTTATAAAATTAGTGTTTCTTATACCTGTTAGCAGCTGTTCAGGAATAAGAAAACTAAGCCCTTAGTAATTTTCTGCCTATCTTTATCAGTCTACCAAGATGAAGAAGGCAGGGAGTAAGGCACGTATTCGTGGGCATGGAGTTTCAGCAGGGAGAGGACGTGGGGATTCTGTGCCTGCTGCGGGCACCAGTGACTCAGCATCCCCCAGTTTTAACAGGGAACAGTCCTTTATGCGCAGCTTTGTTGGAGCTCGCCGTACCCCACTGCTGCGGGAGGAACAAATTGAAGCCGTTGTCGGATGGAGGCAGCTAACGCATCGACTTCAATTACTTCCACATCCTCTCAGGTCCATAGCACTGAAGAGCTACCATCTGTCTCTTCATCACCTGCCAAATTGCCCAGGCAGTCAGAGAGCCCTGGACAGGAGCCATCTCATTCTCTACTTCTGTTCTCTGAGTCTCTTGGCTTGGAAAGAGGGGGCCAGCCAAGCAGCATTCTAGAATGTGAAGAAGAGGGAGTATGCAGTGATGCGCAACAGCTTTGTCTCTCTCAATCTGAAGAGGCGGGTGGGCCAGTGCCTATGGTCAGCACACCTCAGTACACAACTGATGATGAGACTCAGGTGCCACTTTCTGGTGTGCTGGTGAGACTACCCAGGAGAAGCAGGTGTTTGAAGAGGGTTGTGTAGATGATGAGGTCCTTGACCCATCATGGCGTGAGGAACAGGAAGGTGGTGGGAGCAGCTCTGAGGAAGAGATTCCCCGAACGGCCAAGACAGGAGGCAGAGGAAGGGGGCAGACTTGGTTGCCTGTAGCCTCCACTTCGGCACCCATTAGAAGCATTACTCTTCCAAAACCCAAAACGGGCGCTCCCAGAACTTGCAGTGCGTGGTCCTTTTTTGACACAGTTGGAGATGACATTTGCTTTGTCAAATGCAAGCTGTGTAATCAGAAAGTCAAAAGAGGGAAAAGTGTCAGCAACCTGAATACCACAAATATGTGGAAACATGTGCGGACCAAGCACATGGTGGAGTTACAAAGACACACTGAAGACGTAGGCCAACCTACAGCACCACCTACCACCTCTTCAGCTCGTGTTGTAGCCTCTTCCTCCAGCTCACACACAGCTGGTTCGGCTTCCTCACAGGATCGCCATGGAAGAACCTCTGGCACTGTTGTACAGAGACCCAGTGTAATTCCACCCACAGCACCACATTCCCTGTCATCCTCACACTCCCAGGCCACTCTACAGCCATCAGTAGCACAGGCATGGGAGAAAAGGCGGCCATACTCGGCAAACCATCCCCGAGCACAGGCTCTGAATGCTGGCATTGCAAAACTACTGGCCCTTGAAATGCTCTCATTCAGGCTGGTGGAGACTGACACCTTCCGTAACTTCATGGCTTTGGTCCCACAATACAATGTGCCCAGTCGCTTTTATTTCAGCAGGCAAGCCGTCCCTGCCCTGCAAAAGCATGTGGAGGGAAAAATTAAACATGCGCTACTAAACGCCGTCAGTAGAAAGATCCACCTGACCACCGATGCGTGGACCAGTAACCATGGACAGGGACAATACCTTTCCCTCACTGCCCATTGGGTCAATGTTGTGGAGCCGGGGACAGATCTTGAGAGTGGCGCTGTACGTGTTCTGCCAACTCCAAGGATTGCAGGAATCCAGTCTGTACACATTGACTCCTCCTCATACTCCAGTTCCTCTGAATCAGCACTGCAGGAGCCGTCACGGTCTACCTCCACATGGACCCGTGAACGCTTACCTATTATGACCGATATGAGCACAGCCGTGGCCAAACCTCAACAGGCCGTACAGAAATTAATTTCTTTGGGGAATCGAAGCCACACAGCGAAGGAGCTCTGGAATGCCATCAAGCAGGAGAGCGACGTGTGGTTTGTGCCAGTGAATCTCCAGCCAGGCTTGGTAGTGTGTGACAATGGCCAAAATCTGGTGGCAGCTCTGGGCCTAGGCAACCTCACTCACATCCCATGTCTGGCACATGTGCTCAACTTGGTCGTGCAGAGATTTTTGAGGGACTATCCGGATCTTGATGCACTGCTGCACAAGGTCCACATAGAGTGTGTTCACTTGCGGCATTCCAGCATAGCAAGATCATGCATTGCAGCTCTGCAGCGCCGATTCCGCCTTCCGGAAAATTGCATCATATGTGACCTACCCACCAGGTGGAATTCAACGTTACATATGTTGGAGCGGTTGTGTGAGCAGCAGGCAGCAGTAATGGAGTACCAGCTGCATCAGGCGCAAACAAGTCACACTGCGCGCCGTTCACACTTCACCACCACTGAGTGGGCCTCTAATGAAGGACATCTGCCACGTTTTGCGTGCCTTCGATGATTCCACACGAATGGCGAGTGCAGATGATGCACTAGTCAGCATGACTGTCCCCCTTATCTGCCTGCTTCAAAAAACACTGCAAGCACTAAAGGGGGTTTTACACTAAGCGATATCGCTAGCAATATCGCTAAAACGTCACTGGTTTTGTGACGTTATAGCGATATTGCTAGTGATATCGCTATGTGTGATACTTACCAACGACCGGCTCCCCCGCTGTCCATCGCTGATCGCGCGAGAATGTCCGGCTCCATTTCTCGTCGGGCGTTTCCTGCTGGGCTTCCTGCTGTGACGTCCAGCGACGCGTGGAGGCGGGCGGGAGGACGCAGGATCGCTGTGTGTGAATGGTAAGTATCGTGCGCTGCGTCGCTGCTGCATCGCTGTGAGATCTTTCTGTATGAAAGCTCACTAGCGATCATTTAGCGATGCACCAGCGATCCTGACCGGGTCGGATCGCTGGTTGGATCGCTGGTGCATCGCTAAATGTAAAAGGGCCTTAAGGGAGGAGGTTTTGGAAGAGGTGGAGGATGAGGAGTCACAAATGCCATCTGCTTCGGGACAGTCTGCACAACGTGGTTCCTCACAAAGGCCTAGGCAGGGGACACTTTGTGAGGAGGATGAGGAGGAGTCAATGGAGGAGGAAGACATCTCTCCAGAGGAGGGAGGTACACAATGCTCTAGTAGTCAGTATGTAGAGCAAGGGTGGGGTGATGCAGAGCAGGCAGAGATGACGCCTCAAGCAGGGGACAGCGTTTCTTGGGCAGTTGGGAGTCTGCAGCACATAGTTGATTTCATGCTGCAGTGCCTGAGAAACGACCGCCACATCGCCCACATTCTCAACACGGCTGATTATTGAGTGTACACCCTCCTAGATCCTCGCTACTGGGACAACTTACAAAGCCTCATAACACTGTTGAACCGGGAGCGTAAAATGCGGGAGTACCAAGACACACTGGTGCATTCCATCATATTCTCCATTCCACCCGAGAGCAGTGCTGCTAGTGCTTTACAAAGCAGCTCTGTGCGTTGAGGGAGTGGAGGAAGCTCTGCACAAAGAGGGAGCAGAGGCAGCGCCTCAGCACAAGGCAAGACCAGTATGGCCCAAATGTGGCAAAGTTTTGTGTGCCCGCCACAAATGTCTACACCATCACAGATGGCTCCAGTCAGCAGGAGGCAACGTTTCCATCAAATGGTGACAGACTACATGTTTTGCCCTCTCAGTGTACTCCCAGACGGCTCTTCCCCCTTCAAGTTTTGGGTCTCTAAGCTGGATACATGCCAGAGCTTAGCATTTATGCATTGGAGGTGCTGGCTTGCCCTGCTGCTAGTGTATTATCGGAATGCGTCTTTAGTGCCGCAGGTGATGTACTAACAGACAGTCGCATGCGACTATCCTACGATAACGTTGACCGGCTTACTTTTCTGAAAATGAACAAGGCCTGGATCTCGCCGGAATTTGCCAGTCCTCTTCCAGATTAAATAATTGGTTGGCAACAGTATCCAGGTCTCCTGTTGTGTTCATGTGTCTACCACCTGAACTCTAATCCCTGTGCTCCAAAACCGCCAGTTGCTGCTCAGAAGTGCCGTCTGCACAGAGAAAAACACTAGCTCCTGTGTTAGTGGGGTTCAGTAATGTCAGCTGCTCCCCTGCTGTGTGTCCAGCAATATCTCTTGCTCCCTCCACATTCATCCCAACATCAGATATTAAACTTGCTCCAATTAGGCCTCAGCCTACTCCATGATTGACCATGGTCTCCAACACCGCCAGTTGCTGCTCAGAAGTGCTGTCTGCACAGAGAAAAACACTAGCCCCTGTGTTAGTGGGGTTCAGTAACGTCAGCTGCTCCCCTGCTGTGTGTCCGGCAATATCTCCTGCTCCCTCCACATTCATCCCAACATCAGATATTAAACTTGCTCCAAATAGGCCCCTGCCTACACCATGATTGACCCTGTGCTCCAACACCGCCAGTTGTTGCTCAGAAGTGCTGTCTGCACAGAGAAAAACACTATCTCCTGTGTTAGTGGGATTCAGTAACGCCAGCTGCTCCCCTGCTGTGTGTCGGCAACATCTCCTGCTCCCTCCACATTCATCCCAACATCAGATATTAAACTTGCTCCAATTAAGCCTCAGCCTACTCCATGATTGACCCTGGTCTCCAACACCACCAGTTGCTGCTCAGAAGTGCTGTCTGCACAGAGAAAAACACTAGCTCCTGTGTTAGTGGAGTTCAGTAACGTCAGCTGCTCCCCTGCTCTGTGTCCGGCAATATCTCCTGCTCCCTCCACATTCACACAACAACTGATTTAAAACTTGCTCCAAATAGGCCTCAGCCTGCACCATGATTGACCCTGGGCTCCAACACCGCCAGTTGCTGCTCAGAAGTGCCGTCTGCACAGTCAACATATGCTCCAGTGTTACTGGGGTTCAGTAACGTCAGCTGATCCTGTGGCGCCCCTGAGGCTCAGTCGCCACAGAGGTACTGCACCTCCTCCTGAGGTGTGGTACCCCACCATCCAGGTAAGTTGGAGACTCCTGACGACGCTCCAACACCTGCATCCCACACAACAGAGTAGTTCAACAAAGCTCCCAGCTTGGAGTGTAGCAGAGCACCGTTGGTGGCTCCCTGCTTGGAACACGAAACGTGCTGGGAGGCGGGTGGAGTTAGAATACATAAAAGAGTGGGAAGGTTTAGAATTTCAGGCAGTTCGAGGTCAGTCAGTCAGAGAGTCACTCAGAGAGGAGAGAGGAGAGAAGATCCCTGGAAGAGGGATGGAGGAAGGAGGTGCTGCAGCAGATCTCAGTGACCTGAGTCTGCTGGCACGGGAAAGGAAACAAGGAGAAAGACATTGAACCGAAACCTGATCTTCCATAAGAAGGAAAGACTAGTACGAAACGTAGGAGTAAAAGGGAACAGAGGACGTGGGTTAGAGGAAGAACCCTGCCTAGAAGTTCTAAGCGCAAGGCCGGGGCCCGGTCCCCGAGGTTGTATGGACACTAATGGTTCTACAGCAGACACCGGTGGAGTAGTGGGCTGTAAATGCACTACTCCCATCTAGGACTTTGGGGCACACCAGCAACATTGATAGGGAGCTGGGACTCTCCTCTCCCCTTACATCTACACTGCCCTGGGGCTGCAGCTCCACCTGCAGGGAGCTTCGCCATCTTGGCTGCAACACACCACCAGCCCCAGAGGATCTGCATGCAGCATCGGCCTAACATCTAACTTGCCGAACACCACAGGTAGCGTCACGAACTATTCCATTAACTACATTCCACCATTCAATCTCCCCTGTTTACATTGGACGCCCAGGGCCACGGACCGGGTCCCGACTGCTGTGACACATCCCGCTGACACCGGCCCGGTACCGAGTACCCCACAGCCCTGGGAGGGCGACACAATTCCCTGCTGTGTGTCCGGCAATTTCGCCTGCTCTGTCCACATTCACACTACTCCATATTTTAAACTTGCTCCAATTAGACCTCTGGCTACACTCTGTTTCTACTGTAATCCCTGGGCTCCAACACCACCAGTTGCTGCTCAGAAGTGTCTTTGGCACAGGTACTCCCTCCTGCCCAGCCTGGTTCCAGCACACCAGCTGTTTCCGGGTAGTGTCAACGTCACTTTGGCACCAATACGTTGTGCTGTCGTGTTGCGGTCGGGTTAGCCGACTCTATGGTGCCTGCAGTTTAGGTGTTTCCTATGTGGGCTGCGGGATCTGGCAATAAAGGCTGGTTCCGTAGTGCCAATAGGACAAGCACCCCCTGTAGGACTGTGGGTTTCGGTAACTGCGGCCAGCTCGCGGCCTTGCAACGTTGTTTTTCAGGGGTACTTTCTGCTACCCATCCGGGTTCCAGCACCGTCAGCTGGTTCTCGGCAGTGCCATTGGCTCTTGTTCCTTCTGCTGCACCGCCGGGTTCCAGCACCGTCAGCAGGTTCTCAGCAGTGTCTTTGGCTTAGGTACCTCCATCTCGGTATCTGAGGTCCAGCAACGTATGCTGGTCCTTGGTAGTGCTTTCTAGCACAGGTACCTCCTGCTTAGTCACCGTGTTCCAGTACCATCAGCTGGTCCTCGGTAGTGCCATTGGCTCTTGTATCTTCTGCTACCCCTCCGGTTTCCAGCACCGTCAGCTGGTTCTTGGCAGTGTCTTTGGCACGGGTACTCCCTCCTGCCCAGTGTCATGGCCGCCGCCGGTGCCAATACTCACCTGCGTGATTCCGTGTGCACCTCCCGGCGCGCACCCGCTCCACGGCGCGTCCCCGCTCCTGACATCCGGCCTCTGCGACGTCGGTCCTACACTCCTACAGCCGGCGCTCTGACTGCATCAGGTGACATGGTGGCCTCGCCCCCAACATGGCGGCGCCCACCGCCTATTTCTTCCCGGCGTCTTCCCAGGTAAGACGCCTGTGTATCGTTCTCGTGTCGCTGTCCGTTTGGCCAGCGCTCATTACGCTCCCAGGTCCTGTATCTTCTTCTCCGTTGCCCTTTGCTGATTGCTTCCTCGCTCGCTACCTCTGCGCCCCTGTCTCTGTCTCTCCTCTGGCGCCTTGCCTAGCCATTGTCTTTGCTATCCTGACCGTGTGCCTGCTGTCCTTGGTCTCCTTGTCCATTTTGGTTCTTTCCTCTCCCTCTCTCTTGCAGCCTCCAGCTTCCGCCAGTCCTGAACCCTCCATGTCTGTGTCTCCCTCTGGCTCCGTGTTCACTGGTATTCCGTGCCGCTGCTCCGCTGACTCTCCACCCTAGTCTCCCTGGTGCTCACCCAGTCACCCCTTTGGCTCCGGCTGTCACGGTTCCATCCCTTGTGGGCCTGCCCCTAACACTCCCTGTATAGGGGGTGGCTCCACCTGGCCAGCTCGCCTGCAGGGGCTCTGGAGCCATGACCCAGAGGGTCCACTCTGGGTTATTATCACATTATCCGTCATCTTTGCACAGTCCGTAACAGATACACAGGCCATGGACCCCGCTGGAGTCACGGCTACTCAGAAGGAGTTAATTTTTTTTACGAGAGAACCTAACGCGCATAATGTCCATTATGAAATCTATGGACGCACGCCTCTCCGCCCTTCAAACCTCTGATCCTAGTAATGCGGCTCAGCTGGCCGGCTTACAGCAAGAGCTAGCGCAGCAGCGTGACGCACAGACCCATATTCTCAGCTATATGGCCTCGGTTGACGGCCGCTTACTCTCGCTCCAGGCAGCCGCGGCTGCTCCTCCTCCAGTCGCTAGTCCTCACCCTTTACCGCGGTTGGCCAAACCTCCCCGCTATAACGGTTACGCTAAATTATGCCGAGGTTTCCTGAACCAATGTCGCCTCCATTTCGAATTATTGCCTCAGCAATACCCCACGGACCGGTCTAAGGTGGCCTTCATAATCTCCCATCTTGAAGGGGACGCTTTGGCATGGGTGAACCCCCTCTGGGAACATGATGACCCCCTGGTTGCCCATTTGACACAGTTTTTGGACACTTTTCGTTGCGTATTCGACGAGCCAGGCCGCTATTTAGTCTATGCCAGGGTTCTCTAACCGTGGGCCAATATGCCATTCAATTTCGGACTTTGTCTTCTGATTTGGGTTGGAACAATGAGCATTGGTGGGGGCTTTTTGGAGGGGGCTTTCGGGTCTTATAAAGGACGAGCTGGCGGGTCGCGACACTCCCACGGCTCTTGAGGATCTAATTTCTCTGGCGACCCGAATCGCTCTTCGGTTCCAGGAACGGGCTCGTGAGAGAAGACTCGAGCGCCCGCTGCCATTTCCTTGCAGACCACCCAGTCCTCGTTCGAGGGGCCTTCCCTCTGCGTCTGCACCCGAGCCAATGCAGGTGGATCGCCTGAAGCTCTCCGAGCAGCGTCGCAAGCAGAGAAGTTCCCACAGTCTATGTTTTTATTGCGGCAGTGAGTCCCATTTGCTCCAAACCTGTCCGGAAAACTTCTCCGCCTAGGTCAGGTAAGAGAGGTCTCCCTAGGTGTGCATGACTCCTCTCATCCCCTTTCTCTGTCTGTCCTATTGCATGTGGGTGACAAGTGGTTTTCTTTAGCAGCCTACGTGGATTCGGGCGCCGCTGGGAATTTTATTAGGCTCGATGTAGTCTCCAAATTTTCTGTCCCTGTGAAGACCCTTGAGAACCCACAAGTCCTTGCATCTGTAGATGGTAATCCTCTGCAAGAGACTGTTAAGCTAGTTACGCATGAGATCGAGCTCCAGATTGGGGCCTTGCACAAGGAGAGAATTACGTTTTATGTTTTAGCCGGTATCTCTCATCCTGTTCTCCTTGGTCTTCCCTGGTTGCGACTTCATGAGCCCACCCTGGATTGGCGAAACGGCAATGTTCTGTGCTGGGGGGAGTCTTGTCAGTCTTGGTGTCTGCAGCCGGTGCGTACCGTAGGTGTCTCCCGTCATCTCCCTGGTCCCTCTACTTTGCCGCCCGCATATAGGGCCTACTCGGATGTCTTCGACAAGAGAGAAGCTGAGGTTCTTCCGCCACACCGACTCTATGACTGCCCTATCGAGCTCATTCCTGGTACTACTCCTCCCCGCAGGAGAATTTATCCTCTCTCTTTAGCTGAGACGCAAGCTATGTCTGAGTACATTCAAGAGAACTTAGCCAAAGGCTTCATTCGGAAATCATCCTCGCCTGCGGGAGCAGGTTTCTTTTTTGTGAAGAAGGACGGGTCCCTTCGTCCGTGTATTGATTATTGGGGTCTCAACCGCATCACGGTGAAGAATAAATACCCGCTTCCACTAATTCCTGAACTCTTCGACCGCTTGAGAGGAGCACGGGTCTTCACCAAGCTTGACCTGCGAGGAGCCTACAACCTTGTTCACATACGGTCCGGGGATGATTGGAAGACCGCGTTCAATACACGGGACGGGCATTACGAGTACTAAGTCATGCCATTCGGACTCTGCAACACTCCCGCAGTATTCCAGGAACTCGTCAATGACATCTTTCGAGATCTCCTCTATGTCTGTGTAGTGGTCTATTTAGACGACATCTTGATCTTCTCCCCCGACTTGTCTACCCACCGTCAAGACGTCCGTCTAGTTCTCCATCGTCTCAGGGAGAATTACCTATTTGCCAAATTGGAGAAATGCCTCTTTGAGCAAGCCTCACTGCCATTCCTTGGCTACATCGTTTCGAGTTCCGGCTTGGAGATGGATCTTGAAAAGGTCGCTGCCGTCCTCAAGTGGCCGCGTTCCCAAGGTGTGAAGGCAATCCAGCATTTTCTGGGATTCGCCAATTATTACAGGCAATTTATCCCTCATTTTTCTTCGCTGACCAAACCTACTTTGGCTCTCATTCGCAAAGGGGCCAATTCCAATGCTTGGCCTTTGGACGCTGAGGTCGCTTTTAAGGATTTAAAGCAAGAATTCACTAAGTCTCCAGTACTCCACCATCCAGATGCCAATAGGCCATTCCTCCTGGAGGTTGATGCATCGTCCGTGGGAGCAGGAGCTGTCCTTCTGCAAAAATCCTCCTCGGGACGCGTGGTCACATGTGGGTTCTTCTCCAAGGCTTTCTCCGCCCTGGAACGAAATTACTCCATCAGAGACAGAGAACTACTGGCCATTAAACTCGCTCTCGAGGAGTGGCGCCATCTTCTTGAAGGAGCCGTCCATCCGTTCATCATATTCACGGATCATAAGAATTTGGCTTATGTTCAGTCAGCCCAAAGACTCAACCCACGTCAAGCTAGGTGGTCTTTGTTCTTCGGGTGCTTTGACTTTGAACTTTACATCCGGCCAGGGAATAAGAACGTCAAGGCTGATGCCCTGTCTCGTTCATTTTCGCCTGTGGACAATGAGGATGGTCCAGCGCATATCATCGATCCGGCCAAAATTCTTACTGTGGCCCCCCTAAACATGCTTTCTCTGCCACCAGGTAAGACCTTTGTTCAAAGCGGAGACAGGCCTAAGGTCTTGCGTTGGGGGCACTCATCTAAATTTTCTGGGCATGCTGGAGTGAGAAAGACTCTCAATCTCATCTCCCGTCACTATTGGTGGTCATCGCTTCGCCAGGACGTCTTGGACTTCATCGCTTCCTGCCCTTCGTGTGCCAGGAACAAGGTCCCTCGACACCGCCCTCCTGGGCTCCTGCATCCGTTACCCAAACCTACGACTCCATGGACCCACATTGCTATGGACTTCATTACCGATCTACCACTATCCTCGAGATGTACGGTTATCTTGGTGGTCGTTGATCGGTTTTCTAAGATGGCCCACTTTGTCCCATTGTCTGGTCTGCCTTCCGCCCCTGAGTTGGCGAAGATTTTCTTGCTGCACGTTTTCCGACTCCATGGCTTTCCTCAGCATATTGTCTCAGACAGAGGAGTCCAATTTACCTCCTGATTTTGGCGAGCTCTCTGCGGGTTGATGAAGATAACTCTGGATTTCTCCTCAGCCTATCACCCCCAGTCAAACGGACAAGTGGAACGGGTCAATCAAGTCCTAACTTCATACCTCCGACATTTTTCCAATGCCCACCAGGATGACTGGGTTTCTCTTCTTCCGTGGGCTGAATTCGCGTAAATTAATCATCCCAGTGAAGATTCTTCCAAGTCCCTCTTTTTTGTGGTTTTTGGACAACATCCCGGCATACCCCTTCCCGTTTCTGTGGACTTCTCCCAGATTTGGAGGGACACCAGGGAGGCCCTAGAGAGAGCCAGTCTCAAGATGAAGTGTTATGCCGACAAAAAACGTTTAGACGCTCCCCCGTACTCCCCCGGGCAGAAGGTCTGGCTATCCTCACGGTATATCACGCTAAAAATCCCTTCCTATAAATTGGGCCCCTCGTTTCATTGGTCCTTTTGAAATCCTGAAGCGTGTAAATGACGTGGCCTAAAAATTAAAATTGCCCGCCTCGCTAAGGATTCCTAATGTTTTTCATGTATCCCTCCTCAAACCTGCGGTATTTAATCACTTCCACCCAATTGCTTCTCAAAATGTCCAACCCAGCAGTTCTGATAATACCATTGAAGTTAAAGATATACTCGCCATGAAAACTGTTAGGAGTCGAACCTTGTTTTTGGTCGATTGGAAAGGTTTCGGTCCTGAGGAGAGGTCCTGGGAACCTCAAGAAAACATTGATGCACCTCTGATCATGAAACGATTTTCTGACAGCCTTAGGAGGGGAGGGAGTAGAGGGGGGGTACTGTCACGGCCGCCGCTGGTGCCAATACTCACCTGCGTGATTCCGTCCACACCTCCCCCGCCGCGCACCCGCTCCACGGCGTGTCCCCGCTCCTGACATCCAACCTCTGCGACGTCGGTCCTACACTCCTACGGCCGGCACTCTGACTGCATCAGGTGACGCGGTGGCCCCGCCCCCAACATGGCGGCGCCCACCACCTATTTCTTCCCGGCATCTTCCCAGGTAAGACGCCTGTGTATCGTTCTCATGTCGCTGTCCGTTTGGCCAGCGCTCATTACACTCCCAGGCCCTGTATCTTCTTCTCCGTTGCCCTGCTTGTGCCTTTGCTGATTGCTTCCTTGCTCGCTACCTCTGCGCCCCTGTCTCTGTCTCTCCTCTGGCACCTTCCCTAGCCATTGTCTCTGCTATCCTGACCGTGTGCCTGCTCTCCTTGGTCTCCTTGTCCGTTTTGGTTCTTACCTCTCCCTCACTCTTGCAGCCTCCAGCTTCCGCCATTCCTGAACCCTCCACGTCTGTGTCTCCCTCTGGCTCCGTGTTTGCTGTTATTCCGTGCCGCTGCTCGGCTGACTCTCCACCCTAGTCTCCCTGGTGCTCACCCAGTCGCCCCTTTGGCTCCGGCTGTCACGGTTCCATCCCTTGTGGCCCTGCCCCTAACACTCCCTGTATAGGGGGTGGCTCCACCTGGCCAGCTCACCTGCAGGGGCTCTGGAGCCGTGACCCTGATGGTCCACTCCGGGTTATTATCACATTATCCATCATCTTAGCACAGTCCGTAACACCCAGCCTGGTTCCAGCACGCCAGCTGTTTCCGGGAAGTGTCAACGTCACTTTGGCACCAATACGTTGTCCTGTTGCGGTCAGGTTAGCCGACTCTATGGTGCCTGCAGTTTAGGTGCTTCCTATGTGGGCTGCGGGATCTGGCAATAAAGGCTGGTTCCATAGTGCCAATAGGACAAGCACCCCCTGTAGGACTGTGGGTTTTGGTAACTGCGGCCGGCTCGCGGCCTTGCAATGTTGTTTTTCAGGGGTACTTTCTGCTACCCATCCAGGTTTCAGCACCGTCAGCTGGTTCTCGGCAGTGCCATTTGCTCTTGTTCGTTCTGCTGCCCCTCCGGGTTCCAGCACCGTCAGCTGGTTCTCGGCAGTGCCTTTGGTTTAGGTACCTCCATCTCGGTATCCGAGGTCCAGCAACGTCTGCTGGTCCTTGGTAGTGCTTTCTAGCACAGGTACCTCCTGCTTAGTAACCGTGTTCCAGTACCGTCAGCTGGTCCTCGGTAGTGCCATTGGCTCTTGTAGTCTCTGCTACCCCTCCGGTTTCCAGCACCGTCAGCTGGTTCTCAGCAGTGTCTTTGGCACGAGTACTCCCTCCTGCCCAGCCTGGTTCCAGCACGCCAGCTGTTTCCGGGAAGTGTCAACGTCACTTTGGCACCAATACGTTGTCCTGTCATGTTGCGGTCGGGTTAGCTGACTCTATGGTGCCTGCAGTTTAGTTGCTTCCTATGTGGGCTGTGGGATCTGGCAATAAAAGCTGGTTCCGTAGTGCCAATAGGACAATCACCTCCTGTAGGACTGTGAGTTTCGGTAACTGCGGCCGGCTCGTGGCCTTGCAACGTTGTTTTTCAGGGGTACTTTCTGCTACCCATCCGGGTTCCAGCACTGTCAGCTGGTTCTCGGCAGTGCCATTTGCGCTTGTTTCTTCTGCTGCCCCTCCGGGTTCCAGCACCGTCAGCTGGTTCTCGGCAGTGCCTTTGGCTTAGGTACCTCCATCTCGGTATCCGAGGTCCAGCAACGTCTGCTGGTCCTTGGTAGTGCTTTCTAGCACAGGTACCTCCTGCTTAGTAACCGTGTTCCAGTACCATCAGCTGGTCCTCAGTAGTGCAATTGGCTCTTGTTCATTCTGCTGCCCCTCCGGGTTCCAGCTCTGTCAGCTGGTTCTCGGCAGTGCCTTTGTCTTAGGTGCCTCCATCTCAGTATCCGAGTTCCAGCAACGTCTGCAGGTCCTTGGTAGTGCTTTCTAGCACAGGTACCTCCTGCTTAGTAACCGGGTTCCAGTACCATCAGCTGGTCCTCGGTAGAGCCATTGGCTCTTGTTCCTTCTGCTGCCCCTCCAGGTTTCAGCATCATCAGCTGGTTCTCGGCAGTGCCTTTGACATGGGTTCTCCCTCCTGCCCAGCCTGGTTCCAGCACGCCAGCTGTTTCCGGGAAGTGTCAACGTCACTTTGGCACCAATACGTCGTCCTGTCGTGTTGCGGTTGGGTTAGCCGACTCTATGGTGCCTGCAGTTTAGTTGCTTCCTATGTGGGCTGCGGGATCTGGCAATAATAGCTGGTTCCGTAGTGGCAATAGGACAAGCGCCCCCTGTAGGACTGTGAGTTTTGGTAACTGCGGCCGGCTCGCAGCCTTGCAACGTTGTTTTCCAGGGGTACTTTCTGCTACCCATCCGGGTTCCAGCACCGTCAGCTGGTTCTCGGCAGTGCCATTGGCTCTTGTTCCTTCTGCTGCCCCTCCGGGTTCCAGCACCGTCAGCTGGTTCTCGGCAGTGCCTTTGGCTTAGGTACCTCCATCTCGGTATCCGAGGTCCAGCAACGTCTGCTGGTCCTTGGTAGTGCTTTCTAGCACAGGTACCTCCTGCTTAGTAACCGTGTTCCAGTACCATCAGCTGGTCCTCGGTAGTGCCATTGGCTCTTGTTCATTCTGCTGCCCCTCCGGGTTCCAGCGCCGTCAGCTGGTTCTCGGCAGTTCCTCAGCCTTCTTGTACCTTCTGCTACATTTCCAAGTTCAAGCTTTTTGAAATGGTTTTTGGTAATCACTCTGGATCTCCCTGACGACGACCCTGAAGACCACCCCAAAGATGACCAAAAAGATGACCCTGAAGAAGATGACCAAGAGGACAAAGAACATGAAGACAACCACGAAGATACAGAACAACAAGAGACAGAAGACCAAGAAGCAGAAGAACAAAAAGCAGAAGAACATTTAGCATAAGACTAAAAATCAGAGCAAAAGATATCTAAATTATAAGCAGAAGAAGACTAACAAGTGTATGGGGGTGAGTCCGTTCCTCCTCGTGGTGCCCCTGGAAAATGCCTGCTGCTGCAGGCCAAACTGAACGTGGACAAATCCTCTTGTAAATCTTTTGTGACAGACAGAACGGAAGGTGTAATCTTCAAACTTTTATAGATAACAACTACAGGAATGCCTGTCACAAATAAGAATATGATGAAGAAGAATAGGAAGAAGATGAAGAAGTAGAATATGAAGAAGAATAATAGTTGAATAAGAAGAATATGAAGAATGTAAAAAAAAAGAATAATTGGAAGAAGGTGAAGAAGAAGATGAATAAGGTGAAGAAGAAGTTGATGAAAACGATTGTGCCGCTGCTGAGGATCATGAAGGAGAAAGTTTGGGAGAGTAAACAAGAAGGTGAAGAGCATGGAAGTAGTGAAACATACATATCTGACAAAATATAACAAAGGTTAACATAGTCAATATCTTTGTAACTCCGAACGTCTTAAAAAATTTTTATTCCTGCTATTCCATTTGATTGGGCTAAACCTCTATGCCTTTAATGTCTCCTCCACTTCCCCTAATACATTCTACATTATTCGTAGTTGTTTTTCTTCATGTAGAATTAACCTACAAGGAAAGAAAGGGTTTATTTTAATTCCGATATTTCTGTCCCATTGACTTGCATTGGTTTCCTGTATCGGAATCGGCGATATCCGATACTTTTTGGGTATCGGTCCGATCCAATCCGATATTTCACAATATAGGAAGGTATCGCTCAACACTATTAGTTAGACAACATGGAAGATAGAAAGTTTACATTTATCTTGCCTTTTCTATCTTATATCATTCTCCTGTAATGAGAGCTTTTATCTAGCATTGTGTACAGTAAATTTCCGTGGAGCTCGACCACAAGAGCCTGCCCAGACTTTGACCTAAAAGAATATATTAGTTACATTTCAGGAGACGGATTGGTTAACACCTTGAAGATCATCCACTACTCTCCAGTTTATTGATTTTTACACAGCAGTTAGCTGCTCACCTCCCTCCATCTCAGTATACAGCTCTTATCAGTCTTGTTGAATCACATTTTTTTATACAACAGTTAGCTGCTCACCTCCCTCCATCTCAGCTTACAGCTCTTATTAGTCTTGTTGAATCACAATTTTTTATACAGCGGTTAGCTGCTCACCTCCCTCCATCTCAGCTTACGGCTCTTATCAGTCCTGTTGGATCACAATTTTTTATACAGCAGTTAGCTGCTCACCTCCCTACATCTCAGCTTACAGCTCTTATCAGTCCTGTCGAATCACAATTCCCCTGTACTAAGCATAGTTTCAGCAGTTTCCACAGCAGTCTAATCACAACTCTCAGATTCCTGTGCTTGTTCACATCACTAAATATAGTGATGTGCAAATATAGTGACTCAGAACAAGTGCTGACAGACCATTAATGTGTAGTAGAAAAATGAAGCGTCTCACAAGAATTGTCACGCAAGGAGGAGCACCCGCCTCTCCAAGCAACCAGGAAGTTAGGAGACTGCATAACCCTGAGCTGCCCAAGAGACTACTTGTGAATACCCCTTTAAGGTAAACCAATTTTATTTTGATTTTTAGCCAAAACTAAGAGTGGATTTAAAAATAATTGCACTCAGTCTAAAGTCCTCAGTTAATAATGGCTAAAAAAAAGTGCATCAAAAACTGACCTGTTGGAACAAGGTCCAAGATTATAATTACACAGTGGCATTTTCATTGGCATTTAATACAGCTTTTTTAATATAAATATGTTTGGCGGAAATTGTTAAAGTAAAAGATTTTGACATTGTTCTATTGGTTTTTGGGATTAGTGGCATTTATTCCATTTGAATGCGTACACAAAATAAAAAAGTGCTAATAAAAATGCTCATAATAAAGGTATTAATCCCTGGATGCATAACATATTTTCCAAGCATTTCTCAATAGTTTTCATTAGCAGTAAATGTAAGCACTTGGATTCCAATAATACTACCAAATGCCACAACAAAGATATACTGTATGTTGCCCTACAAATCCATGATAACAGTTGTAAAGTATGTTGCTTATGTAATTCAAGTTAGTGATCACTTTAAAATGATAAAAGTTACAGTTTTACTTATATACTTGTTTAAACTGCAATAAATAATATAAATAATAATGTAAACGGTGCTTTAAAAATGAAATGTGTTAATGTAAATACATTGAATAATGCATTTCATTTTTAAAATGTATTAATGAGATAAAAATTAACCAATTTGATACTTTTTTACAAGCTTCACTTGGAACAAAGGTTTAGGTATTTCTTTTATGCCAAAACTTAACATATGTTTTATTGATTAAATTCATTTCAATAATAATAGGCTAATTTGTTTTCCTTTTCCTATTAGAGGCAATGCTTTCAGATAAAAACCTCCGCAGTCATTAGCAGATTTTTTGAGGAACAACTCCTAGTAATGCATGCAAAAATCAGATTTTGCCATAAGATACCATGGCCAGCCAGGCAGTTGTAGCGCAAGGGCATAATTTCCCTCGGGATCAATAAAGTGTATCTTATCGTAAGTGTAAGGTTATCCATAAATTCTAATTTGCACTCAGAGATTTACTCCATGCAAATCATTGGACCTAGCAGATTGCAAAGGCTCCCTTATGTTCACTGTTTCACCCCTGTACCTGGCACTTGTTGTATGGGATCTTGCGATGTAGAGTAGTTTTTGACCAATGGTGTGAGTTGGGCGAAGAATATTAGCAAGCTAGGTTGAAACCAGAAGAGTGGGAACAGTGACAAAAGCAGAACCAAATGTGGAGTCAAGGCTTAACCCAAATTCAAATCCATATGTTTAGGCAAAGATGTCTGGCAGAAAATGTCCCAAGACATCGCTGAAAAAGAAAAAATATCAGCCATACTTGTAATACTATGTCCTGACACAAATGCAAAACAGGATGCAGCAGGCCCCCATGATAAAGGCTGGAGGTAGCACAAGTGCAAAATACTAATGAACCAATGACTTACTAGCCCACTAAACACCTGTCAGCTGGCTGCCTAGTATTCAAAATGAACACAGGCTTGCATAGGGCACCATTCACACCATTACGTAAGATTCACCTCTGTCTGAATAACAGCCTATTACCAATGTTTTTATGCAGGTTGCAGGTCGCATCTCTCCAGTGGTGGCTTGGTAATGTGGTGTGTCTGGCCTGTGGATGTACATATGGTATAGGCAGCCTGCCTGCTATACGGACAGCATATAGCTATGGAGATGTTTTTTATTATGCTGCCAGGGACAATGCAGCATTACAAACTCCCCTGATTAGACACTCTTGATGAAGTGTGTAGAGTGAAACCTTTAAGTGATCTTGTATCCTCAGACACTGAAGATAGAGGCTATTTGGACCCCCTCCAGTACCATTAACAAGGGATCATAATGGATATCACCACAACATGGGTGATATCATTTAATTTATATGTTATTGAGCCTCCATATCTCATACAAGCTCATACTGTCACGTGGACCCGTCCTGTGTGACGCGACCAGCAGGCCGGTAACTGAAACAACAAGACACGGCACGTGAAACTGTCCTGTGTGACACGGCCCGTAGGCCGGTAACTAAAACAACAAGACACGGGGGAAGGGGAAAACGGTTACCACGGTGGGCCCTGCGATAGGGAGCAGGGACATGGAGACCTCCTGCACTCCCCTGAGTCAGTGTCCCTCACACTCCTAACATTCCCTAGGCTGGTTCCGCACCGAGCGCCGATCAGGATACCTGTCACCCTAGCATACCCTACACTTATCCCTTGCTAGGGAGCTGGGTGATGCAGGCACTGGCCCCACCGCTGTACTAATACACACCTGGGAAAAATACAGACAGGGAAACACCACTTAGCTTTGCTCTGTTGCTCTTGCTCCCAGCAAGAGAGTCCACCACCAGAATGCAGCTTTCCTCCTGAATAGCTGCCACCAAGCTCTGTCAGCGCTGCAAGGAAATCCCCTCTGACTCCTTCCACAACAGGGCTCTGACTGAGCTGCCAGGACCTCTCTCCAGATCCTTCCTCCACCAAGGATGGTTGAAATGAACACTATCACCAACAGTGATTGCAGCTCCCTAGCAAGGGTTAGGTGTAGGGTGTGCTAGGGTGACAGGTATCCTGATCGGCACCCGGTGCGGAACTGGCCTAGGGAACGCTAGGAGTGTGAAGGGACACTGACTCAGGGGAGTGCAGGAGGTCTCCACGTCCCTGCTCCCTATCGCAGGGCCCACCGTTGTAACTGTTTCCCCTTTCCCCATGTCTTGTTGTTTTAGCTACCGGCCTGCAGGCTGTGTCACACAGGACGGATCCATGTGACACATACATATACAGTATATATACATAATAGGTACCAACTTTTTATATAGGTTGGGGTATGGTTTAGCGAGGCTTTTTATTATGATTTGAATGCATTTTTCTAGGCAGTGAATATAAGTATTGCAGTTTACTTACTATATGTCACTATTATATGGCTGTTGTTGTGTTGGTTAATGTGTATGGTGGGGCTTTAGTTACTGAATCCATGCTACTATTTGTCTACTGGACCTATCCAGTGACACTCATTTGAGCAGAAACAGCTGTACTTATTACCTGTTTTGGCGTAATAGCTCACACCAACACTAGAGTGGGGACTTGTAAGTTGGTTACATTTTATATGCCCAGATCAGAGCAACAAAATCCTTGACTGGCAACAATTCACATCACAACAACATTTAGGGACATATAGTCGAAACATCCTCAGACAAAGCATTTCACAGCATGTTTTTTTTTCTAAAAGCTGGCAATTTTCTTCTGCTCGTCCACTACTTGGATAACATCTTCTCATACACCATGTTTGGCACCAATTAAATAGCCTATTCTCACCTCCCGTGCAGGCATTGGGACTAGCTCTCCGTGGAGCTCCCATGCTGTTGTTGTGATATGTGATGCTGGCGCCCAATCAGCGCTGGCGTGACTGTCCCCACCTCCTGTTGAGCTGAACATTAAGAGGAAGTGAGAAAACATCTGCAGTCCAGACTTCATCTTCATGTTCTATTTGTCCGAAGGCGGGGAGAGTGACGCCAGCGCTGACTGTGTGCCTGGGTCACATGTCACAACAACTGCACGATAGCCCTGGGACCGTGAGTGGTGACACCTCTGGAACAGCGCCAACACGGGAAGTGAGCATTTTTTATTATATCAGGGCCAAACATTTAGATCAAGACGAGAGAATCCGGCACTCATCAAATTGCAGAAAAATAATACCAGATTTATTAGCAAAGCAATCCAAAAACAGTGATGTTTCTGTCAATAGGACCTTCTTCAGGCCGATTGCATATGGTACACTGCATGTGACAGCGCTGTGGGGAATAGGGATTCAATGCCCATAGGATTTGTGGAATCCATATTCCCCATGGTGCTGCTAAAAAAATGGATATTATTTTTCTGCAATATACTATGCTTGTAGTTGTTACCATAAAAAAGAAAAAAACAATATATACAGCATATGTATATAAAGTACTGTATATTTGTAAATATATATACATAGTTTTTGATCAATTGTCTGTAATTTAAAATGGCATATGTATAAATACTAATTAAAAGTGACCCTTTCATAATCAATGACGATCTTTTTGTTCTATAAAACACTGCAAAAGTAAAACATGGAAATAATAAGTGTCAAAAGCGATTTGTATTAATTCTTAAATCACTCAATAGAATACTGTAAAGCCCCCATCACATATAGCGATCTTGCTAGCGAGATCGCTGCTGAGTCACAAGTTTTGACTTGCCGGGTATCGCTGATCGCTGAGGAAACCTCTGGACATTTTTGGGGTCGCTGGTCTCCCGCTGGCCAGCACGCATCGCTGCGTGTGACAGGCGGGAGACCAGCGACCAGTGAGTAGGAGCTGGTAACTAGGGTCGCTGGTGCTGATCGCTGGTGAAGCTGTCTGTTTGGCAGCTCACCAGCGATCATGTAGCGATTCACCACCGATCCTGACACGTATCGTTGTCGGGATCGCTGGTGAGTTGCTATGTGTGACGGGGCCCTAAGGATGAAGTGTGCCAAGGACTCAAGAGTTATAGGACATCGAACTATCTTCGATTTTTGGGTTTTATTCTTAAAACAGTTGATTACATTTTTTATGCATGCAAAACTATGAGCCTCACTGAGAGAAAATCAATTACTACTTGATCCTTCTTGGACATTGTGAAACAAAATGAAATAGGTCTAGCCTGGAAATTGGCAGTAGAACACACAGTAAAGAAAATGCTGGAGCCATTAGAACAAGAACAGAATGACTGTGGAACCAAATGACCTGTAGCCAGGCCATAAAATAAATTTCAGAGGAACAAATTATATATTTGGACATAGTAAATGAAAGCTCTGGGCTAAGCTGGGAGAAGACTGTGGCTCAGACAAATGGTGGAGCACAGTCTTTAGATGATATTTGAGAAACTCAAATATTGATGTGTTCCTAGAACTCAGCAGGTGGTTATCTCAATATTAATGGAGTTTGCAAATGAAGGAGTGTGAAAAAAATAATGTTTTTGAACTAAAACTGATATATGTTAATAACTTTCATAGACACCGGTCTGATCATGATATGTGAACAATCTTTTTATTTTAGAAGGACACCAAACAATAGTCTCATCACAGGGAGTCCCCATGGTTCAATCCCTCTTTAAGCTGTGGGTATAATTGGTAGTTATTGTTTAGTTTACTCACAGCACCATCACAGGAAACAAATTTACACCATTTTCATTTTGTACGGACATGCAATTCCTAATAGATAGTTATTATTAACATAGTTATTAAGGTTGAAGGGAGACTTTAAGTCCATCTAGTTCAACCCATATCCTATAACATGTTGATCCAGAGGAAGGCAAAAAAACCCCATGTGGCTACAGTAAGCTTCACATTGGGGAAAAAAATTCCTTCCCGACTCCACATACGGCAATCAGACTAGCTCCCTGGATCAACGCAATATTAAGGAAACTAGTGTATATACCCTGTAATATTATACTTTCCAAGAAAGGCATCCAGTCCCTTCTTAAATTTTAGTAGGGAATCACTCATTACAACATCATATGGCAGATAGTTCCATAGTCTCACTGCTCTTACAGTAAAGAATCCGCATCTGTGAGTATGCTTAAACCTTCTTTCCTTCAGATGTAGAGGATGCCCCCTTGTCCCCGTCACAGGTCTAAGAGTAAAAAGATCATTAGAAAGGTCTTGGTATTGTCCCCGCATAAATTTATACATTATAATAAGATCACCCCTAAGCCTTCGATTCACCAAACTAAATAACCCCAACTGTAATAACCTGTCTTGGTATTGCAGACCCCCTAGTTCCCTAATAACCATGGTCGCTCTTCTCTGCACCCGCTCCAGTTCAGCCATGTCTTTCTTATACACCGGAGACCAGAACTGTACACAATATTCTAAGTGTGGTCGCACTAGTGACTTATATAGAGGTAAAATTATGTTCTCCTCATGAGCATCTATGCCTCTTTTAATGCATCCCATTATTTTATTTGCCTTTGCAGCAGCTGCCTGACACTGGCCGCTAAATCTGAGTTTGTCGTCCACCCATACACCCAGGTCTTTTTCAGTGACAGTTTTGCCCAGTGTTTTACAATTAAGCACATAATTATACATCTTGTTCGTTCTACCCAAGTGCATGACCTTACATTTATCCCCATTAAAGCTCATTTGCCATTTATCAGCCCAAGCTTCTAGTTTGCATAAATCCTCCTGTAATATAAAATTGTCCTCCTCTGTATTGATTACCCTGCAGAGTTTAGTGTCATCTGCAAATATTGAAATTCTACTCTCTATGCCCCCTACAAGGTCATTAATAAATATGTTAAAAAGAAGCGGGCCCAAAACTGACCCCTGTGGTACCCCACTGCTAACTGTGACCCAGTCCGAGTGTGCTCCATTAATAACCACCCTTTGTTTCCAATCCCTGAGCCAGTTCTTAACCCACCTACACATATTTTCCCTATCCCCATTGTTCTCATTTTATGTATCAACCTTTTGTGTGGCACCGTATCAAAAGCTTTTGAAAGGTCCATGTACACCACGTCCACTGCATTCCCTTGGTCCAGTCCGGAACTTACCTCTTCATAAAAGCTTATCAGACTAGTCTGACAGGAACGGTCCCTTGTAAACCCATGTTGATATTGGGTCATAAGGTTATTCTTCTCCAGATACTCCAGTATAGTATCTCTTAGAAAACCCTCCAGGATTTTACCCACAGTTGAGGTTAAACTTACTGGCCTATAATTTCCAAGTTCAGTTTTTGTCCCCTTTTTAAATATTGGCACCACATTTGCTATACGCCAGTCCTGTGGTACAGACCCTGTTATTATGGAATCTTTAAAGATTAAAAATAATGGTCTATCTTTGACTGTGCTAATTCCTGCAGTACTCGGGCCCGGGGATTTGTCAATTTTAGTGATTTTTAGACGCCGCCGTACTTCCTGCTGGGTTAAGCAGGTGACATTTAACGGAGAATTTTTATCCCTGATCACGTTATCCGTCATGGGATTTTCTTGTGTAAATACTGTTGAAAGAAAGTCATTTAGCATATTGGCTTTTTCCTCATCCTCATCCACCATTTCACTCAGACTATTTTTAAGGGGACCAACACTATCATTTTTTAGCTTCTTACTATTTATGTAGTTAAAGAATATTTTGGGATTATTTTTACTTTCTCTGGCAATGAGTCTCTCTATTTAATTTTCTGTATTTATTTAATGCTTCATCACTACCTACTTGCTTTAATCCTCTAAATGCTTTATTTTTATCTCTTATTGCGCCCCTTACAGCTCTATTTAGCCATAGTGGTTTCCTCCTATTTCTAGCATGTTTATTCCCATATGGTATATATTGTACACAGGTCCTATTCAGAATGCTAATAAACGTCTCCCATTTTCTTTGTGTATTTTTATGTCTCAGGATATCATCCCAGTTAATTCCACCAAGATCATCTCTCATCCGTTGGAAATTTGCTTTCCTGAAGTGTAGTGTCCTTGTAACCCCTCTACTACACATCTTATTAAAGGATACATGAAAACTTATTAATTTGTGATCACTATTACCCAAGTGACCCTCAACCCTTATATTTGATATGCGGTCTGGCCTGTTGGTTAATATTAGGTCTAGCAGTGCCCCCCCTCTTGTTAGGTCCTGAACCAGTTGTGAAAGGTAATTGTCTCTCATAGTAGTCAAAAACCTATTACCTTTGCTGGAACTGCAGGTTTCGATTCCCCAATGTATTTCAGGGTAGTTGAAGTCCCCCATAATAATGACGTCTCCTTGAGTCGCAGCTTCATCTATTTGCTTTATGAGGATATTCTCTGTTGCTTCCATTATTTTTGGAGACTTATAACAAACCCCTTTCAGTAATTTATTATTTTTCCCCCCTCCCCTTATCTCCACCCACAGGGACTCTACATTTTCATTAGACTCATATATATTATCACGAAGGATGGGTTTTAAGGATGATTTTACATATAAACACACACCTCCCCCTCGCTTATTTATTCGGTCATTTCTGAACAGACTATAGCCCTGTAAATTAACCGCCCAGTTGTGGCTCTCATCCAGCCATGTCTCAGATATCCCCACCATGTCATAATTATGTTCCAACAACATTAACTCCAATTCCTCCATTTTGTTGGCGAGGCTTCTGGCATTAGTATACATGCACTTTATGTTTCTCTCTGTACCTCTATTCTTTCTTAAATTATTAACTGTCCTAACCCCACCCCCCATGCCACCCCCACCCCCAATGTCATTATTTGTGCCCAGGTCTCTATCTGCACTATCTTCCCCTCCTATAAAAGGAATACCCTCCCCCCCGTCCCTAGTTTAAACACTCCTCCAACCTTCTAGCCATTTTCTCCCCCAGCACAGCTCCCCATTGAGGTGCAGCCCATCCCTAGCGTAGAACCTGTAGCCAACTGAGAAGTCAGCCCAGTTCTGCAGGAACCCAAACCCCTCCTTCCTACACCAATTCCTGTGCCACTTATTAACCTCCCTAATCTCCCGTTGCCTCTCTGGTGTGGCACGTGGTACAGGAAGTATTTCCGAAAATACCACCTTGGAGGTCCTTGCTTTAAGCTTACAGCCTAATTCCCTGAAATCATCTTTAAGGACCTTCCACCTACCTCTAACTTTGTCATTTGTGCCAATGTGCACCATGACCGCTGGATCCTCACCAGCCCGTCCCAGTAATCTGTCAACCCGATCAGCGATGTGTCGGACTCGAGCGCCAGGTAGGCAGCACACCGTTCGATGATCCCTGTCTTTGTGACAGATTGCCCTATCTGTTCCCCTATTAATTGAGTCTCCCACTACCAGAACCTGTCTGGCCTGCCCTGCTCTCCTATTTCCCCCCTTACTGGAGCAGACACTCCTCCGGCTTTCAGAGGACATGCCTTGCTGCAGCAGTGCTACTCCTGCACTAACACTCCCCTCATCTGCCAACTTAGCAAACTTATTGGGGTGTGCCAGATCAGGACTAGCTTCCCTGGTGCTCTTCCCTCTACCCCGCCTTCTAACTGTCACCCAGCTGCTTCATTGTCCTGCAGCTCCAACCTAGCATCCCCCCCTCATCTATCCCATTGAGCATCTGCTCAGTGAGCAGAAGACTCCTTTCCATATTGTCTATGGATCTCAGTGTTGCCAGCTGCACATTTAGATCCAGTATCTGGGCTTCCAAATGCACAATGTGCTCACATCTTGCACAGCAGTATGCACCCTCGACCGGCTGTTCAAGGATTTCATACATGCAGCAAGACGTGCACTGGATGGCATTGGCAATAGTGGAGCACATCCTAATGGGGATTGCACCAGACAATAAGATAAGCAAAAATAAATAAAAAAAAAAAAAGTATTAATATAATATAACAGCAATTCAGTAAGACCTCCCTTGGAAACTCCCTGAATCCAGAGTCACTGAATCTCAAGTCATACACTTACCACAGTTCGCACTTACGCTCAGGTCACACTCAGCTCGTTCACACTCGCTCAGGCAGAAGATTTAAAAGAGTTTTTTTTGTTTGTTTTTTTCCCCTTTTACCAGCACACCACCTTGCTGCTCAATGCACTTCCAAAAGGACAGATGAAAGACTTCCATGTATTAATTCAGCCTTCTTCAATATTGTAAACCAAAAAGCCCCTTTAAACTCTTGACAAAACAGCCAGTTTAAGCCTTTATGATGTGGCATTTTTTTTTTTTTTTTTGCCTACAGCCTTCTAAGGGCCATTAATTTATTATTTTTCTCTTGACTTATAAGGGTGTTTTGGAACTAAGGGTGCCAAATAAGGGTGATTTTGTGGAGAGACAAGTTGCATTTTTACCCAATCCCTCTTATAGACATACAGTGAAGAGCAGTGATTGACTTTCAGGCTCCATATCTCACCATCCAATATTCCTTTGATCGTGAGACTACCATCATTTTATAGACAATCATCTTGAATATCTCATACATAAATTTGACTTGCAACTATTTAGCATATGATTAGTTATGCAGATTCTTGTCATTTCACATCATTGTTAGTTTTACTCCTGGTGGTGGAAAAATATTTTTCTTCCTGAATACTACAAAATGCAACTTGTTCTCACATTCCTTAACAAATCAGTGTGTTATTATGTTGATTCCCAAGTGAAAGGTCATTGGTTCGAATTGAAGAGCAGTCATGAAGATGATTTCCCCATAAAAGATAAACAGCATCATCCAGCTCGCAGATATTGGTCTCTTGGCCAAGAAAAAACTGCATCATGTGACATGACAGTTGGAAGAATATGAAAAGAAGTCCGACCATCCATTCAAAATCCAAAAGATGGACATCCAGGCAAAATATCCGAGTCAACAAGTTGGCTCATCCCAAGGTCTATCAGTACTGGCACGATTAACTCGGCAGTGGAAGTGGCTCGTATGCTTCATAATAGTGAGATCACAGACATTTATGCAAGCAGTGTGCTACACACATTACACAAGTCTAGAATGGTGGCCCAAAAAAAGGTGAAGAAGCCTCAACTTCAATATTGTCATTGTCAATTCGAGTATCCTACAAGAAGAATTACTTTGTACATTCAAGTACTATGGGTATGAAAAGGACGACATAGTGTTCCAACAGGACAACTACACGAAGCATGCATCAAAATTGGTGAAGAAATGGTTAAATGACTAAGAAGTAGAGGTGCTGGAATGGCACCCACAGTCCCCAGACTTTAACCCAATCAAACACTTGTGGGTAGAATTGAAGAAAAAATTGTATACATACATAAGTGATTCGACCAGTATGCACCACTTTGGGAAAGTGTAGAAGAGACCTGAGATCAAATTTCGGTCAGCACATGTTTGAATCTGATCGAGAGCATGCCCAGAAGGATTCAGGCAGTGCTGAAAGCCAAAGGTGGATTTACAGAAAAGTAACAAAATAATAAAAATTAAAATTTAGATCTTTAGGAACAAAACAGCGACAATGCAGTGACATGACAAGAATCTACATAACTAATCATATGCAAAATAGTTGCAAGTCAAATTTAAGTTTGCGATAGCCAAGATGATTGTCTATGAAATGATGGCAGTCTCAAGTTCAAAGCAAAAGTGGATAATGAGATATGGAGCATGAAAGTCAAAAGTTCAAAACATTGTTACCCTTTTGCTCTTCACTGTATATGTACGGTAATTCCTGATGTGCAGTAACTTAATACATCATACATGTGGTCACAGGGATGGCATGGGCACCTGGTGGGGCCAGAGCTACCTCCTATCGCAGTAGTACAGTTCCTCAGAGGCCATGGTCAATAGCGACTACGCAGTCTGAGGAGTTTGATCAACACACAGTAACACCTCTATGTCCCAAACACATATAGTAATTCAATTAAAGAAAGTAAATCTGTATATAGTGAATAGCCCTGGAGCTCTGTAAGGAGAGTGGAGACCTCTCAAACTGTCAGCACCACAGGTGAAGTGTAGTTAATATGTAGTGCAGTGTATTATCTAAGAGATTAAAGGATTGCATTCTCAAGTTCCTTGGTTGGACTATTTGTGAAAAAAAAGAAGTAAATATATATATTTTTTAAATTAAAAAAAAACAAAACGAGAAACATGCAAACATTATGGTTCTTAGAATATGATAACTCAAAAAAAATATTTTTTTAAATTATTTTCTTGTGCAAAAGTAATAAAACATACGGCAAATAAGCATTAGAAATTGAATGTCACCATAATCATGTCATCCCACAGAATAAAGTTATCATGACATTTATACTGCACGATGAACTCGTTAAAATAACGATTAGAAAATGATTCCAGATACGGTATATTACTTTTCCTCGTATCTACCAAAAACGGAATAAAAAGTGCTAAAAAAAATCGGATTTGGCCAAAATTGATATACGATAAGTAAAAAGTGCAGTTTCTGCATGTCCTGCAAAAAACAATACTTATACAGCACTGTGCACAGAAAAATTAAAAAAAATGTGAGTTTTAGAATATGACAAAAATTGTTTTTACATTTTTTTCTGCAAAAATAGTAAAAAAATATATATTTAAATTTGTTATTGTAACCATATTGAGACACAGTATAAAGATATGTGCCAATAATACCAGATGATCAATGTTGCATAAATTTTTTTTAATGAATTTTTATATAATTTTTGTGCATTTGATTTTGCCATAATTGTACTGACCCACAGAATACAGTTAATGATTTATTTGTGTAGCATGTGAATAGTGTAAAATTTAAAAGACATAAAAACAACAACAGAATTGTATATTCCTCCACCTAAGCAATTAATAAAAGTTAGTTAATATGCTATATGTACCCTAACACAAGGCCAAATTCAACTCAATTTGAAAAAAAATGTCCTATTATGGCTGTGGAGAAAAAGTCATGGCTTCTGAAACACAACAATAAATAAGTGAAAAAAAAGGTTTGCCTTAAAAGACAAAGCTGCCTTTGGTTGGAACGGGTTAATGACACAATTTTTAAGTACTTGTAATGAAAAATTATTAGTTTGAGGGGCATTGTGAAAAAAAATGGCAATTCTGTGAGTTTCAGGGATGCTGTAGACCAAGACTCCCCAACCTGTTCCTTGTGGGTCTATGATGTGTGGTTCTCTACTGTTTGCCAGGTTGGTGCATTAAAACCAGATTTAACAAACAGCTATGAGAAGAAGGTCTCCAGATATTGACTTTTTAGAGTATCCCTGCACATAAGTTGTCTTTTGAGCTTCTTTTGACCAACTCCAGGCTTTGAAACTTGCAAAGCAGTTAAAAGAAGTTACTCGTACTTGACCATTCTTTAGGCAGTTTGGTAGTTGCTCACTATTGCATACATAATGGAAAAAACAAGACTCAGGTGGCAAAGTCTTCACAAAAAAATAAGATGCCAAAAAAGAAGCTTTAGAAAAATCACCCTTGGCGTTTCCTGAAGCGTCCTCCTTTTGGGTAAATGGGTGCCTAAAAGGCGTTGTGTGCACATACTCCAATTCTGATGCATAGTAACTTTTCACCTATTTTTCTTTGTATTAGTAAGTCTACTACCAGCCTATAAGAACATTACATAGAACTGTTTAGCATGTTATAAACTCTCATGGTGACTAATTTTTCCTATATTGTAGACAGGGAGAGCAGAAACTAAAGTGTACAAGTGGTGCAGCCAAAATCCTCATATGTGATGCATGTGCCAAGATCCGGCCTCGCAAAAAATCCCCAAAACACTCAATATTAACAATTCTATCTGAAGAGAAAAACCACAGCTGTGAATCATTTGCTGCTAGAATACAGATTAGTTATTTTAGGTCTTTCCATAGAATTTATAGAGGAACTGTACAACGCTTTCCCCAGTACCGGAAGTCCGCTGCCTCGGAGTAACCTTTGACTCTGCCCTGTCCTTCAAACCGCACATCCAAGCTCTTTCTACCTCCTGTCGCCTCCAGCTGAAAAATATTTCCAGAATCCGTCCTTTCCTCAACAATCAATCTACAAAAATGCTTGTGCATGCCCTCATCATCTCTCGCCTCGACTACTGCAGCATCCTTTTCTGTGGTCTCCCTGCTAACACCCTCGCTTCTCTCCAGTCCATCCTTTTCTCTGCTGCCCGACTAATTCATCTCTCTCCTCGCTACTCCTCCGCTTCTCCTCTCTGTAAATCTCTTCACTGGCTCCCATTCCCTCAGCGTATCCAATTCAAATTACTAATACTGACCTACAAGGCCATCTACAACCTGTCTCCTCCATACATCTCTGAACTAATCTCCTGATATCTGCCCTCACGTAATCTCCGGTCCTCCCAAGACCTCCTTCTCTCTTCCACACGTATTTGCTCCTCACCCAACCGCCTCCAAGACTTCTCCCGAACTGCCCCTATTCTCTGGAATTCTTTGCCCCAACAAGTTCGACTGTCAGCCACATTTGGATCCTTCAGACGGAACCTGAAAACCCACCTCTTCAAGAAAGCCTACAGCCTGCAATGACCCCGCTACCTCCTTCTCTCTCACCACTACCGGTGATATCACCTCAACCAACACCAAAACTGCTGCAACCAACTAACCTACTGTCTCCTTCCCCACCATCCTGTAGCATGTAAGCCCGAAAGGGCAGGGTCCTCTCTCCTCTGTATCAGTCTGTCATTGTTAGTTTGTTTACTGTAAGTGATATCTGTAATTTGTATGTAACCCCTTCTCATGTACAGCACCATGGAATCAATGGTGCTATATAAATAAATAATAATAACTCTAGACATTCTAAGACCAAACCAAGGGAACGGGTTTTCTCTAAGATGGCTTTAGTTTTGTACATTGCAGCCTTGAAAGACTAGTCTTTGATGAATTACTTTGAATGCAATTAGCTAAAATATCTGATTCCAATAATAATTCTTGCAAAATGAAATCTTATATGGGCTCCTCATCCAACAACTAGGTTGTGTAACATCAGGGTTGTGCAAACTTTTTTGGTCCAAGATCCACATTGTCATATTAAACCGTTCTGAAGGGCCGCAAAAAAAATATTTAGTGGTATTTACATGAATACATCAGCATAATTGTGATCAATATATACAAAATCAGAACCAAGTGATGAGTATTTTAGAAAAATTTGGAAGGTTTCTGCTCCAAAAAGATCAATATGAACACATCCAAGTTTTTGAAGCAGAAACTCAAACAAATCATCCTCATAATTTCAAAACTAAGCCCTTATGGATTTCTACATGATCAGAACATGAAAGCAGTGCCAGAACCACTGTCAGTACCTGAAAACAGCGCCAGAACCACTGTCAGTACAGGAATACATCACCAAGTTTAGTACAATGATCAATTGTAGTTTCAGGTCAGCTTCATATACACTTGCATCAAGTAAAACAGCAACTCCCAGTATGTCCTTAACACTTGTAATGAGATACTGGGAGGTGTTACCAGCCATCATCAGACTGTGGACTATACATGAGCCACAGCACTAATGAGGCGCAGGAAGGAATACAAATACATTTTTAAATCCAGGTATCTTATAGGTGACTTCTTCTCTGATCATTCGCAGCCCTTTTGTCTCACATAGTACAGATGACATGAAGAGATTTCATGCCCAGAGCTCTTCTCTGCAGACTTCCCTCTTCTCCAGCTTCAACAGCACTTCCCAGCATGTAGCCCATAAAAATAAAAGCATCATTATGCCTCCTCTTAAATATAAATATCTCCCATGCTGCTTCCATGAACAAATAACTGCACTCAGTGTGCTTTCTGCACAAAATATACCCCATACACAACTCCTCTCTATCATATTCTCCCTCACACACAGTTCGTCTCCGTCATATTCCCCACACACACAGCTCTTCTCAATCATTTTCCCCCACACACATCTCCTCTCCATCATATTCCCCACACGCAGCTCCTCTCTGTCATATTCCTCCCACAGACAAGTCCTCTTCACCATATTTCCCCCGCCAGATACATCTCCTCTTCGTCATACTCCCCCCCACACACACGGCTCCTCTTTGCCATTTTCCTCCCCACATACAGCTCCTCTTCATCATATTCCCGCTCACACACAGCTCCTTTGTCATATTCCTTCCCCATACACAGCTCCTTTTCATCGTATTTCACCCACACAAACAGATCCTCTTCGTCATATTCCCCTCAAACACAGCACTTCTCCATCATATTTCCCCCACACAACGTCTCTCTGTCATATTCCCCAATACACAGTTCCTCTCTGTCATATTTCCCCATACACAGCTCCTCTTTGTCATATTACCCCCCCCACACAGCTCCTCTCCTTCATATTTTCCACCACACACAGCTTCTCTCCCTTAAATTCCAACCACACACAGCTCCTCATCATCATATTGCCCACACACAGCTCCTCTCTGTCATATTACCCCCCAATTAGAGATGAGCAACTTTGCCTTTTTTTAGGGTCGAGTCGGGTTTCATGAAACCCGACTTTCTCAAAAGTCGAGTCAAGTCGAACAAAATCGTCCGACTATAGGGAAAAGTCGGGAAAAGTCGTGAAACGTGAAACCCAATGCAAGTCAATGGGGAGAAAAGTCGGCAGTGAGTGAAGTACTGTAATCACACCTGGCATGAATTTTAACCCTAGAGGCGGCAAAATCTCTCTCTTCTCCCTCTCCCTCTCTCTCTCCCACTCCCGCTACGCTCCCGCTCCGCTTCTCTCATTGGCTGAAAAAAGTCACGTGCAAGCATTCGGCGAAACCCGACTTTGGCGTTTGGGTCGCCGACTGCATGGCCGACTTCACACTGTGGTCGGGTTTCATTTCATGAAACCCGACTTTGGTGAAAGTCTGCGACTTTTGAATCTGACCGACCTGTTTCGCTCAACTCTACCCCAATGCCCAGCTCCTCTCCATTATATTCTCCCCACACACATTCTCTCCCCACACACAGCTTCTGTCTCCTCTTTGTTACATTCCCCCATATACAGCTCCCCCCATTACATTCCCTCCAAAACACAGCTCCTCTCCATCATCTTCCCCCCATTAAATCATAGAATGTTAGAGTGTGAAGGGACCTCCAGGGTCATCATGTCCAACCCCCTGCTCAATGTAGGATTCACTAAACATCTCAGACATATGTCTGTCCAGGCTCTGTTTGAAGACTTCCATTGAAGGAGAACTCATCACCTCATTGATCACCCTCACTGTCAAAATTTTATTTCTAATATCTAATCTGTGTCTTCTCCCTTTCAGTTTCATTCCATTGCTTCTCACGTTTCCATGTGCAAATGAGAATATAGATGATCCCTCTCGACTGTGACAACCTTTCAGATATTTGTAGACAGCTATTAAGTATCTGCTTAGCTTTCTTTTTTGCAAGCTAAACATTCCCAGATCCTTTAACTGTTCCTAGTAGGACTTACTTTGCAGTCTGCCCACCATCCTGGTAGCTCTTCTCTGTGCTCCAGTTTTTCCATGTATTTTATAAAATGTGGTGCCCAGAACTGGACACAGTATTCCAGATGAGGACTGACCAAGGATGATTCATGTGATCTAGACTCTATGTTTTCATAATACATCCTAGAACTGTGTTTGCCTTTATTGCTGCTGCATCACACTGTTGACTCAGGTGCAATCTGTGATCTATTAATATACCAAAGTCTTTTTCACACATGGTGTTATTTTGTTCTATTCCTCTCATACTATAGATGTAATTTTATCTTTTCTTGCCCAAAAGTAGAATCTTGCATTTCTCCCTGTTAAATACCATTCTATTAGTCACTACCCATTGTTCAAGCTTATCTGGATTCTTCTGAATCCTTTCTCTGTCTTCTTTAGTGTTAGCTATCCCTCCTAGCTTTGCATCATCTGCAAATTTGACTAGTTTACCTTCAGTTACCTTATCTAGATCATTTATAAAAATATTTAATAACAGTGGAGCCAGGATAGAGCTTTGAAACAGTCTTCCAATTGTACAATTGAATGTGCAACCATTTACATTTGCAATTGGATGTGCAACCATGCACAGATCCTCTCTCCATAATATTCCCTCTGGCACACAGCTCTTCTCTGTCATATTCCCCCCACACACATTGCTTCTCTCTATCTTATTACTCTTTCCCCACAATACACATCTCATGTCTTGTATATTTCCCTTTTCCACCACACACAGCTCCTCTCTGTTATATTCCCCCCACACGGAACTCCTTACCATCATATTTCCCCTTCCCCCACACACAGCTCCTCTTCATCATATCCACTTCCCACACACACAGCTCCTCTCCGTCTGTCATATTCCCCCTCCGCACCACACACAGCTCCCCTCCATCATATTACCCTTTCCCACCCACACACTCAGCTGTACTCTGTTGAGGTGGCTACAACAGAAGCAACAGTGGCTTAAGGTCTCAACTTAATGACTTCATCACACTGCTGCACATTGGAGCGGGTGTGATGAGTGCTCCTCAACTCTGCCCCTGTCCCAGCACCAAATTGTTCAACTGTATTTTCGTCCACAGGAAGATGAAAACTGGAGTCTCCTGGATCTCTGAAGGCCACACAACATCCTTTGGTGGGCTGTATGTTGTGCAGGCCTGTGCTATATAAAGTCAGAAGTAATGGTATACAGAATAGAATACCTGGATGTGGCGTTCCTCAAAATTGTAGACAGATAGTTTGTGCAATGTGGGATGCAGAATGTGATAGCGAATAAAATTTCTTCATTGTATTATCGCCAAAAAAGCAATGTATTTCACGGCTCAGAACAAGCCCTTTTATCAAAAGACAGAGGTATCTGTCACAATTTTGAAGGACGCCAAACCCAGTTGTCTTATTCTACTATCAGCTCTTCTGACATGTCCACTAGTACGAAAATTCTGAGGCATTTTTTCTAGAACTATTTAATATGTCATTCCACAGTAATTCCTCCTAGAAAGGTTTAAATTAACTGTTAGCTTGGATATTTCCATTTCCTGTTGTGTACCTTTATAATATTACAACACCCACCAGTGCTGTCCATACCAGTGTAGGAACACACATCTTTGACAAAGGGAATGTACACACCCAAATGTCAATTTATTCATATATATTCATGAAGGAAAACAAAGAAACAGATTACAGCAACACAAACTTACAAGAAAAGTCATTTCTTAGAGGTAGTCTGTTTCCCCCAAAACTGTAATTGAACTATTTAGATACTCATTTAAGGGATCTAGCCCCTATAAAAATCATACTTATACTTCAGATTTTAGTAATTTTGTTTTATATAAAAATAGTTTTATAAGATAATAGCTGAAGAGCCCGGCCCTGCCCGGGCATAGTAACTAAATATGGTTAGTTATAACAAATTATAATGATTATATCTATAAATATATACAGCTGAGTGGATAGCCCTCCCACGCCACATAGCCACATTCACTATAATATCCCACATCATCCCGTCAGCCAGAGCTATCGGACTACTACCTACTAATATCCCACACTATCCCGTCAGCCATCACAGCTGCCGGACTACTACCCCTAATATCCCACATCGTCCCTTCAGCCAGAGCCACTGGACTACTAATATCCCACATCATCCCGTCAGCCATAGCCACTGGACAACTACTCCTAATATCCCACATTATCCCGTCAGCCAGAGCCACAGGACTACTACCCCTAATATCCCACATCATCCCATCAGCCAGAGCCACCAGACTACTCCCTTTAATATCCTACATCATCTTATCAGCTTGGGGTCAGAACCAGAGTGCTGAGTGGAATGGCCCTAACTTCCATACCAGGGATCACTTTAATAGAAGCCTGGGGTCAGTACCAAAGCGCAGAGTGGATTTGCCCTCACTTCCGTACCGGGGATCCCTTTAAGAGAACCTGGTGTCAGAATCAGAACGCTGAGTGGAATTGCCCTAACTTCCATACTGGGGATCCCTTTAAGAGAGGGCTGAGGTCAGAACCAAAGCGCTGGATGGATTTGCCCTGACTTCCATACCAATGATCCCTTTAATAGAAGCCTGGGGTCAGAATCAGAGCAATGAGGGATTTTCCCTGACTTTCATACTGGGGATCCCTTTAAGAGAGGCCTGGGGTCAGTATCAAAGCGCTGGATGGATTTGCCCTAACTTCCATACCAATGATCCCTTTAAGAGGGAAGATGTGCCTATAGGATGGAGGATGTCTGATGGGTATGTAGGCACGGGAGGGGGGATTCATTTCTGTCATGTGCTCTCTACTCCTTTTTGAGGGGGCAGACAATGGCTGGGAGCTTATGTTCCCGGGGATGCTAGATTTCTCCCACCATGTCAGTGTCTGCTGAGGTGTTATCAAGTGGGAAAATTGTTGCTCATAGCAACCAATCACAGCTCAGCTTCTTTTGGACAGCTCTGGTGAAATGAGAGATGCTTAGTGATTGGTTGGTGATACACACACATTCATTTTTATATATAGAGATGTAGAAGGCAAGCTGAAGGAAAGGTGTGCTCCTTCTACTGTGGATATATGGCCTTTCCTCTTGCTCTCCTTCTGCTGTATCTCTGCCTAACATTCAATCTACGCAGTCTGTATCTGATGAATGTTGGACAAAGACTGAAAAATCATACACAGTGTTAAAGAGCGTCCTATGGATTTTGAATAAATAATGCCTTTGTTGCATGTTAGAGTGGCTAGTTGTTCTTCAGTACTGTAAATGGTAGTGCCCTATGTATGGCATGTGACACTGGCCTGACTTGTAATAAAATGATTTTACTCATTGACTAATGCTGAGTACATTAATCCGAGAACATAATGTTTAATATTTTTTAGTCACTGGATATGACATATTCCTCGCAGAAGGCTGTTTCTCATTGCTTAAGCAATTATGTTTTACAATCCAAATTTAAGCAACTAAAATCCTAGAAATTCTTCATGTTCATCCCACACTTTCCTGAAAAAAGGTCACGGTATTATGAATGAAGTTATGATGCATGTTTTAGAAAAGATATTTTCAAATTTTCCTATTAAGGCAGAAGGATCTTAGTTGTGGTAGAGGACGGCAAATATCTGTTCTTATTTTCTAAGGGTTCGTTCATATCTGCATTTAAGCTCGGCAAGTGCAATATGAGAAAACCTCGCATTGTCAATTAGGCAATGCTCATCTGTGAGTTTTTCCTCACCTGGAATTGGGGTGAGGAAAAATTAGCAGCATGCTGCTGCGTAAAATGGTAGACACTCACCAATGAAAGTTAATGGATGTTAGAAAAAAAATTGCACGGCACACTGACCATGCATGCGTTGTGTGATTTTTACACACCCATCTCATAGGAAACCAGACATTTCATCCTTCATCCGCCAAGTACAGTATATTCACAGCGTGAACTGTCAGAATAGAATAGATATATAGATAGAATAAAATAAAATGTCATGTGGTCCCCCATATTTTTTCTTAACTAGCTGAGGGAAAGCCGACAGCTGGGGACTGATGTTTATAATCTAGGAAGGGGGTAATAAACATGGAGCTTCCCAGGCTATTAATATCAGCTCATAGCTGTCTACTTAGCCTTTACTGGTTATTACCATGGAATGATCCCCCCAAAAAAAGACGTTGGGTCCCACCTATTTTTAAGAAATAGCAAAGGCAAGGCAGATAGCTGTCGGCTGATATTAATAGCCTAGGAAGGGGCCATGGATATTGGTCCTGCCCATGCTAAGAACATGGGTGCTTAGCCTTGGCTCTTCCCATTTGCCCTGGTGCAGCGTCAAGTGGAGTAATAATATTGGGTTTGATGTCAGCTTTGCAAATGTCACCTGACTTCAAGCCCAGCGGTTAGTAATGGAATGGTGTCTATAACTAACCCCGGCAGTTTAAGTTAAAAAACACACACAGAGCAAGTCCTTTATTTGAACAAAAAAACTCCCAGAAACTCTTTTACCCATTCATTAACCCCTTTTTTGCGTTTTCGTTTTTGACTCCCTTCGTTCTCAGAGCCATAACTTTTTTATTTTTCCATCAATATGGCCGTGTGAGGGCTTGTTTTTGTGAGACGAGTTGTAGTTTTGAACAAAATACTTGGTTTTACCATGCTGTGTACTAGAAAATGGGAAAAAAATTCTAAGTGAGATGAAATTGCAAAAAAAATGTGCAATCTCAAACTTGTTTTTTGTTTGGCTTTTTTACTAGGTTCACTAAATGCTAACACTGACATGCCACTATGATTCTCCAGGTCATTACAAGTTCATAGACACCAAACATGTTTAGGTTCTTTTTTATCTAAGTGGAGAAAAAAAATTCCAAACTTTGTTAAAAAAAAAATAATTGCGCCATATTATGATACCTATAGCGTCTTCATTTTTCGTGATCTCGGATGGGTGAGGGTTTATTTTTTGCGTGCTGAGCTGAAGATTTTAATGCTACTATTTTGGTGCAGATACAATCTTTTGATTGCCCATTATTGCATTTTAATGCAATGTCACGGCGACCAAAAAAACGTTATTCTGGCGTTTTGACTTTTTTCTCGCTACGCCGTTTAGCGATCAGGTTAATCCTTTTTTTATTGATAGATCTAGCGATTCTGAACAAGACAATACCAAATATGTGTAAGTTTGATTTTATTTTTATAGCTTTATTTTGATTGGGGCGAAAGGGGGGTGATTTTAACTTTTATTTATTTATTTTTTTAATATTTTTAAAAACATTTTCTTTTTGCTTTTGGCATGCTTCAATAGTCTTCATTGGAGACTAGAAGCTGCCACAACCCGATCGGCTCTGCTACATAGAGGCGATGGTCAGATCGCCTCTATGTAGTAGAATTGTTCACTTGCTATGAGCGCCGACCACTGGGTGGCACTCACAGCAATCCGGCACTGACAGCCATAGAGGTCTCCAGGGTCAGACCTCCGGTTGTCATGCCGACACACCGGTGACCCACGATCACATGACGCGGGTCACCGTTGTGTGTATTTCTAGCACGATTGCTGGATGCGCTTGTTAAATGCCACTGTCAGAGTTTGACAGTGACATTTAACTGGTTAATAGCCATGGGTGGATTGCGATTCCACTTGCGGCTATTGCGGGCACATGTCAGCTGTTCAAAATAGAGAATATGAATGATAACACCAAAACCTTTTCTCCACTCATGGTTAGTGGTTGGGTGAAACCACTTAATGTCAAACTACTGCGTTTTCTCTTTTTAAATCATAATGACAACCCAAACATCCAAATGACCCTCAACAAAAGGTTACATACCCTGGTGATTTTGGCCTGATAACATGCACAGAAGTTGAGACAAATGGGTTTGAATGGCTACTAAAGGTAACATTCTCACCTGTGGCAAATGGCAGAAAATTATTCGGGATGCAAAGAAATACCCTCTGAAAACTAGCGGTGTGGCTGTTTCAAGATGCACAGTAAGGAGGCACTTGAAGAAAAATGGGCTGCATGGTCAAGTCGCCAGAAGAAAGCCATTACTGCGCAAATGCTACAAAGTATCTTGCCTACAATATGCAAAACAGCACAGAGACAAGCCTCAAAACTTCTGGAACTAGATAATTTGGAGTGATGAGACCAAAATTGAACTTTGTGGCCACAACCATGAACATTACATTTGGAGAGAGGTCAACAAGGCCTATGATGAAAGGAACACCATTCCTACTGTAAAGCACAGAGTTGGATCGCTGATATTTTGGGGATGTGTGAGCTACAAAGGCACAGGAAACTTGGCAAAAGTTGAAGAAAAGATGAATACAGCACATTATCAGCAAATACTGGAGGCAAATTTGCAATCATCAGACTAGAAACTAAGTATGGGACCTACTTGAACGTTCCAACCTGACAACGATCCAAATCACAAGAACAATTTGACCTGTCATTGGCTACAGCAGAACAAAGTGAAGGTTCTGGAGTGGCCATCTCAGTCTCCTGACCTCAATATCATTGAGCCTCTCTGGGGAGAGCTCAAGCATGAAGTTGATCCTAGACAGCGCAGGAATTTACAGGAATTGGAGGCTTTTTTTGTCAAGAAGAGTGGGCAGCTTTACCATCTGAGAACATAAAGAACCTCATCCACAACTACCACAAAAGACTTAAAGCTGTCATTGATATTAGAGGGGGCAATACACAGTATTAAGAAATGGGGTATGTGAACTTTTGATCAGGGTTATTTGTCTTTCTTCTGGCGACTCGACCATACAGCCCATTTTTCTTCAAGTGCCTCCTTATTGTGTATCTTGAAATAGTCACACCGCTAGTTTTCAGAGAGTCCAGTATTTCAGCTGATGTTATTTGTGGGTTTTTCTTTGCATCCCGAATAATTTTCCTGCCATTTGTCACAGGTGAGGATGTTACCTTTAGGCCTCTTTCGCACTTCAGTTTTTGTGTCAGTTAAAATCCGCCAAAATGGCGGAAAAGCGGATCCGCTCCTAACTGATGTGAACTGATGCCATAGGATCCGTTTTGTGACGGACCCGCAGAATGAAGAATTTTAAAGGAACCGCTGGCCGGGAAGGAGAGAGAGAGAGAGAGATTTTTATCGTCCATCGTCCGCCAGAAAGGATTTCAGGGTTAATTTTCTCCCTGACTTCCTTTCTCCGGGCATGCGCAATGGAAAATGCGGATCCAACAACAAAAAAAACGTTGCAAGGTCCTTCCAGGCATGTCGGCGGACGCAAAATATTTGGCTGATCCTCACAAAAACGGATCCAACGGATGGCCATCCATCAAGATCCGCCAGTAATACAACTCAATGAGGAAAAAAACGGATCCGCAAAAAAAAATGGCGGATCCGTTTTTTTCAAAACCTGGCGGATTTTGACTCATGGTCAAAAACGGAAGTGTGAAAGAGGCCTTAGTAGCCATTCAACCCATTTGTGTCAACTTCTGTGCATGTTATCAGGCCAAATCACCAGAGAATGTGAACTTTTGATCAGGGTCATTTGGATGTTTTGGGTTGTCATTATGATTTAAAAAGAGAAAACACAGTAGTTTGATAATAAATGGCTTCACCCAACCACTAACCATGAGTGGAGAAAAAGGTTTGGTGTTATCATTCATATTCTCTGCAAAAAGGGCAAGAAAGTAAAAATTCTGCCTGGGTATGTAAACTTTTGCGCACAACGGTATCTATACCTGTATGTAACATTGTTTTATTAGCTAGAAAACTAGCTTGAAATGACGTAGAGAATTACTATATGTAAAAATTGATGTCATATGGATGTTAGGTGAGAAAAAAATGCATGATACTCACCTAACACTCTCCAACTTTTCTGGCTGAGAATCTCAGCCACTTTATAAACGCAGATGTGAGCGAACCCAAAGCGGGATTACGTCATTATAGACATCTTCACCGTCAATAAGATTCCGCTGAAAATCATGTTTAATGCTTGTGAGATTTTACTGCATTATTCATGACTATATAAATAGACTCCGAAGGGAAATAAGAACATTGTAGCATTTATCCTCTGTACTGGTCGTCACGTTTGTGGTAGACGTCATAGCTTTTCCTGTTGACACCTGTGCACAAACAAATAGGGAAATATGAGTGGACACATCCTGGACTCAAATAAGAAAGCCTGAAATAGAAATGGACAGATCATCCTGTACTTTGGTTTCTTTTATTTTTATTTTGAGATTTACAGGAAGGATGCAGTGTAGTTTGGTGCTGTCATGGAGAAGTCCCCATAAAAGTTGGAGTCAGACTGTATCATCTAACTACTCTGTATAAAAGCATCGTGACTGCTAGTGATCATAATAACAGCAGGGCTCTCATTGTCATCTGAAGAAATGAAGAATCAGTCTTCGTGCTCGTGCAGACAGTTGTAAATTCTCTCATCCAAGAGAATCGGACTAGATATGCAAATAGCACTGATCATACTCTGATCAGAAGTTGAACAGAGTGTCAGCATAATGTGATCCGATTCTCACGGATGAGGAGAAGATGGAGTACAACATTTCTCCATCTTCGTCATTGTGTCAGCGTGCTGAAATTGGACTGCACTCAGAAGTCATTCGGGTGCAGTCTGATATATTCCGAATATCGGATCCAACTAGGAGATGCAGCAATTTTTTCCATGGACAAGGAAAAAAAATAGTTTTTCTTGCATGGCCCATAGACTAGTTTTGATCCGAATGCGATCCGATGTTTTGACGGATCGTTTTTTTTCTGCATCAAAAACTATCTTGGCAGATAAATCACTGAAAAAAATAAGCCTTTTTCCATGCCTTTTTATGCATTTTTTATGCTTTTTTTTTTCCCATTCCTAATATGTGTGAAAAATACGGCAGAAAGAATTGACAGATTTGAAACTGCTTTAAATCTATAGGGATACTCTTAGGACTGTTTGTAAAATTAAGACTCAGCATCTTCCCTACCATCACTGAGTACACAGTTCCCTAAAACATGACAGGCAGCAATCATTGCCTTAGAGCTCCATACAGACTGCAATAAATGGAATGGGGCAATAGAAGGGACAAGGAATTATCAATATAGAAATGTGACATTAAATTATTTCAGTTGCCATCGGAGATTTCCTTGTCATTAGTCAGTGATCTTTTTAAAATTAATTCAGCATATCATTCCACAATATATATAATTTAGATAGAATTGCCTTATTTTGTTATTTAGATAATGGGATATCATAGTGAACCTCTGAGAATTACATATCTTTATGTTTTTTGATCACTTGAAGTTCAGCATGTTGATGCTGTATAGATTGTCCCACATACTTTCTCCACAGCCATCATGTTGATGGTCAAAAACTCCTTTCACAATTACTGATGATGACTAGACAGCTCCATTCATAGGGATATGATAAAGGTGATAGTTCATCTTCCATGACTATTTAGTTATAGTCTTTTAGCTTGCTTAGTAAAATATGGGCGAAAGGGTAATAAAACTGACCCACAGCAGACAGAAAAGATACTGACAACAGCTGAGGCATCATGAGATTTACAGAAGAGCATAAAGGAATAAAATTCATTGTGATATCTCGGATTCAAGGCGAGGTTTAAAGAGAAAGAAAGAAGAGGGTGAACTACAGGATGGATAAACATGTTAGTGACGTTGAAATGATGAAAAATGGAAAAAAATTCAAACATCTTGATTTATTCAGTATCAAGCATAACAGAAATACACACACTTACACACCTTGGCATGCTATTAATAAGGTTACTATTCGATGCAAGTGAAATGTTCTGCAACACTGAATTCAATTGAGCACACAAATCATCAAGATTCACTGCTGGCAGATATGCCAGATGGGAGTCAGGTTTGAAGACGCTGCAGGACATGGAAGCATGTTTAGGCCATGAAGGTTGCTTACAGCAGAACAGGCAACGTGCGGCCTGCAAATATGTTGAAAAAGGGTTTCTGGTACATTATGGAGAAATGGCCATACCATTGGTTCCACGACTAAATCAAGGTATCCCCAAGTTGATAGTGTACCTAGAATAAAGACTAGTGGGGTCTGGCTACTCTACATTATGTACTGGACACAATATTCCCAGATGTCGGTCCGATTTGATGTTCTCTAACAAAGGCCTGTTCGTGGCATTGCCCACATGGTCTCCAGATGGAGACCAGTGTCTGGAATGGAGCAATGAAGACTGGAATGGAGGTCTATCCTCTTCAGCAATGAGTCCTGCATTTCCCTTTGACACAGTGGCTTGTGAACGTATATACCCCTTTGACATTTTTCGTGTTTTGCTACCTCACAACCTGGAATTTCACTATTTGTTATTAGGGTTTGCATCAGTTCATGTAAAGAACATGCCTACAACTGCCTACATGTGGTTATCCTTTTTTCTGAAGCAAACAACAAATAGAATAAAATAATTGAAAACTTCAGTGTGCATAACTATTCACCCCCCTAAAGTTGGTACATATGCACATTCCACTTTTTAGTTATTTGAACCCATAAATTTAATTTAAACCTATTTATGTCACCAACCTAGACTATTTAGTGCTGATACATCACACACAAATCGGATTACAAAAATATTTCAGCACAGGTTGTAATTTAATGAAATAGGTAAAAACCAAAGGGGAGGATACAAAATGTAGAAGATTCTCATTTGGTCGATGAACGGTGCAGGTCAGTGCAGATCTTTAAATACAATACATCTTCATTTATTTTTGCATTTCTTTGTGTAAGTTCCTATACATGGCAATGTTACAGCGAGGGGATAGACGTAAGTAGGGTTTCATTCGCTGGTTTATATAATGAACCGTTTGCTAAACAGGAATATTCTGAAATTAGAATGATCTATGTTACTAGGAATTAGCACATACCATGGTTCCTAGAAAAGTTTGTCATAGGTGCATCACCACTTAAATACTGGATGTCCTTCACATAAGTCATAGGTGCATCACCACTTAAATACTGGATGTCCTTCACATAATATATTGCTTCATCACTGAGTTTAGTTTGATGACCAGACCCGTAGGTGTTCAGAGGTTGAGCGGACACAGTTATTCTAATAACACTAAAGGAAATGATTGAGTAGAGTTTGTGGTTTTACACCTGATGTGACATTTGCAGGCTAATGGCTTCGTTGGTTTTTTCTCCATTTGTTTGGAATCACGGCATTGATTCAAGACATACTGAAACTGTTAGTATCAATGTTTCACTATCCAGTGGATAAAGAGGAAATATGTGTGGTGAAGAAATCTGTCATTGATAAATTTGACAAAATTTGAGAAATTCGGTACATCTAAATGGAAGTAGATGAAGGTCTTTATTGAAAATCCATAAAACCACAAACTAGTTCAAGTAATACATTAAAATTTTGTGACGCGTTTCTGGCAACCGCCCTTAGTCATAGAGTCATAGAATATTCTATGGCTAGGGACAGTTGCCGGAAACATGTCAGAAGATTTTAATGCATTACTTGAACTAGTTCTTGGTTTTATGGATTTTCAGTAAAGACCTTTTACTTTTATCTTCTTCTGTTTGGATGCACTGAATGTCTCCTTTTTTGTCTACTACTGCTGAGCACACCAGCGAAATTCTTGGCACCATGGCAGTTTGTTCATCCATCTCGCATCCAGCTGATATACAGAGAAGGTAGTGAGCCCTGGTGTTTCCGCTATATATTGATAAATTTGTTTTTTCCAATATTTAGTACTATCATGGAGAAACAGAATACATCTTCATTGGTATCTTATATTAGAAAGGGACTGTTCTGAGTGGATGTTTAGTTTATCCTAAAGAAAGAGAGCAAATTCCCATTTTCTTCAGTTTTCAATTTCTGTAGATCCATATTATACGATGATAATAGCTATTGTCAGTGTTTGATGGATTGATGAATGTACTAGACCTAGACAGCTTCTGCTACATTGTAGAGCAGAGTTATAGAAGAACTAACTTTACCAAGGATTTTTGGAATAGATAAAGCGTAATCGTCATATTATTTATCAGATTTTTTCTCAGCTAGGTCTGATCATTCATTTTCAAAATTCTCAATTCTTGGGTAAATTCTCTGTTCCGTGAAGACAAACTTTCTCATTAATAAGATATGAGATGGCAGCTGCTAATGATAAGATTCCATAGAGAAGGAAGTGAGGAAGAGGAGGACGGCGCTGTAGACAGAGCTCTTCTCACCCCCTTCCGCTTCTCCTTTCTACCTAGATGCTAATGAAGAGAAACTACCATTTCCTATCTCAGTAATATAACAATTTGTATTCACTGAATACAGAGTTTATCTTGGAATTGAGAATTTAAAGGCCCCTTTACATTTAGCGATGCACCAGCGATCCCGACCAGCGATATGACCCGGTCAGGATCGCTGGTGCATCGCTAAATGATCGCTAGTGAGCTTCCACACAGGAAGATCTCACAGCGATGCAGCAGCGATACAGCGGACGATACTTACCTTTCAGATGCGGCGATCCTGACGTCCTCCCGCCCGCGTCCACGCGTCGCTCGTCGGCGCCAGCAGGAAGCCCAGCAGGAAGCGCCCGACGAGAAATGGAGCTGCACGATCTTGCGCGATCAGCGATGGACAGCGGGGGAGCCGGTCGGAGGTAAGTATCACACATAGCAATATCACTAGCGATATCGCTGCTGCATCACCAAATCGGTGATGCTTTAGCGATATTGTTAGCGATATCGCTATGTGTAAAACCCCCTTAAAGAATGAAAGATCAGTCCTAGCGGAGGAAAAAGCAGATTTCTCTGATAAGATATATTACTAAATTTCTTATTTTCACGTGTACTATTGTTTTATGGAATAAAAATCAAAGCAATGGGTGCTCCTTAAGGCCAAATGCATAGCATACAAAGAGAAAGGTTGTAATTATAATAGTTTTTTTAATGCATTCCATGTTTACCAATATTCACACTATACCACCAATAAATTTAAAAAATGCAAATGAGAGATTTAGTGATTGCATAAAAAATCCATACAATGGACGGAGAAGGGATATAGTGGTGAATGTTACCTCCTATATCCAGGTATATAGAATTGTAATGGTATACTGAATTATATCTCTATGTGCCAGTACAATATGCCTGTAAAGAAGAAGATGTTTTAGTTAGAAAAGTCCTCCTCTGTTTAGCAGTGCTGCCCATGGCTCATTGCTAAAACTCCTGTCCAGCCAGAAGTTGTGAATTTAAATCTTAGGCAGTCTGTTTTTTTTTTTAAAGCAAAAACATAATTATCTATAAAAGAGAGGTGCTGAGAGTTCCAAATATTTTGAATCATGAAGAAGGAGAATCTGCATTGGAAGGAAGTGAAACTATCACAGAAGAGTAGGACCTGCTGTGAACTGGGACCCCCATTCCATTAGGCCCCAGTATAGCTGAATTGGCTCTACATGTAGTATATCTGTCCCTGCCTTTATTAACCATAGTAAATACTTTACACTGTATGGTGGATGGTTCAATTAATATAACACACTGGAACACAAACTTGTACCCAAGGCGGTAGCCAATAACCTTGCAGTGCACAACTATAGGGATATACTGGTTCCTGTCAATGTGAACAAGCAAGTTGTCCTTCACAGTGACCTTTTAAGTTGCAAGTGAACTGCAATAGAATGAGGTCTTTTATAAGCTTCATTAACTGGCTTTACTCTAGAAGCACAATGCCAGCAATCAGATAAGGGTAAATGGAGGATGATGGGAAAACAAGATTTGGCACTGAAAAGTTTTCTTCCATTCTCATTTTCATGCCAGCGTGAAGTGTTTTATAAGAGCGTATAAGAGCAATATTCATAAGTATTGAAGACTCTGGCCGCGCGGACTTACTTTTCTATTACACTTACATTGTAATAATGTTGACTGTCAACACTTTGGGAATTTGCATGAACTTTTCCATGGTTGAAATGGTACAAGCAACTATTTTTAACCCTTCTATTTTCTGAATTGTCTGATATTTCTTTTCCTGTACATTTCAAAATCTCTACTTTCGGTCAGTGAATAGAAACAAGATGTACACTTGACACGTCCCATATCTTAGAGGGAATCTTTCAGCAGCTTGTGCTATGTAATTTGAGAGCAGCATAATGTATGGGAAAATACACTGATTCAAGGGATGTGTCACTTACAGGGCTGTGTCTTGTTATTTCTTTAAAATCAATGTTTTATCAGGAAGAGATTATCACTCGAGGACTAGATGTCTCGTGCCATGTAGTCCTCCTACTCTGTGTAACCACGCTCCCAGAACTGATTAGCAGCTTTTTGTCCATGCGCAGTGTACACAGAAAGCTGCCAATCAGTAGTGTCAGCTGGGATCATTAGAGCTCAGCATTCAGAGAACTGACAGATCTGCAGTAGAGAATACAGTGATTTTTATCAAAATGATAATAGGTAAACCAGTAAATAATTACATTGCTGCAATCATGGTCTCTGTCCCTACATTTTGCTGCTCTCAGATAACATAGCAAAAACCTGTGACTGGTTCCGTTTAAAGTTGGTTTGTAAGTTCCCAAAATGGCTAATTCTGGATATAACTGACACCTACTGTATGAGTGAATTGACTTTGTGATTTGATTTGTGAGAATCGCCTTAAATGGTCACCATAATTTTACACATTGCAGAAGATTGCATCACCAAAAGAAGGTTCAGATGAGTTCCGAGGAGGCAGGGCAAGTTTCTCCATAATGCTGTGCAGCATAACATGGTATACACATCTAATCAGGAGGGACTATCACAATCAGTATAGGGGCTCATACTCATCACCATAAAAAGAAACAGTCCAATGTCAGTCCAGAAAAGTTGGACGAGAGTCATACAAGCGTCATGCGATTTTCTTGAGAGTACAATGTGATTTTTAGCACCTAGCTTTTTACAATGATTTTAACATGAGCTTTTACATAGAGTAATTCTCTATGTCAGACCTGGGCAAAGTGCAGTCCACGGGCCACATCGGGCGCTATGGCTGTTCCAGTCCGGCTCGCAGACCTAGACAACCGAGGGGCTGAAAACAATCACCCATGGGCCATGCCATGCCCGCCCGCTAGTTGTCTCCACCCGCTGTCTCCACAATTACTTTCCATCCACGCTGACTGCATTGGTGGAGGAGAGGCCTCCGTCTCCTTCTTCCACCAATCAGAGTGTGATGGTGACTATGTGGGTTTTTTTTATTTATGTGTATGGGATGTTTGGCTGCACATGGGGAGTCTATTGGGTCTTATCATGGACATGTGGAGGCAATGGGGTCTTATCTTGGACAAAGGGAGGCTATATTGGCCTTTTGGCATGGTGAAGCTATGGGGGTCTTATCATAGACATGGGGAGGCTATGGGGTCTTATCATCGACATCAGAAGGCTATACGGGTTTTATGGACATGGTGAGGCTATGGGGTCTTATCATAGGCATGGGAAGGCTATGGGGTCTTATCATGGACATGGGGAGGTTATGGGTTCTTATCATGGACATGGGGAGGCTATAAGGTCTTATGAACATGGTGAGGCTATGGGGGTCTTATCATAGACATGGGGAGGCTATAGGGTCTTATCATAGACATGGGGAGGCTATGGGGTCTTATCATGGACATGGGGAGGCTATGGGGGTCTTATCATGGACATGGGAGGCTATACGGGTCTTATGGACATGGAGGCTATGGGGTCTTATCCTGGACATGGGGATGCTCCATGGTGAGGCTATGGGGTTTTATCATGGTCATGGAGAGGCTATGGGATCTTATGGGGAAGCTATGAGTTCTTATCATGGACATGGGAAGGCTATGGGGGACTTAACATGGACATAGGGAGGCAATGGGGGTCTTAACATGGACATGGGGAGGCCATATGGGTGTTATGGACATGGTGAGGCTATGGGCATCTTATCATAGACATGGGGAGGCTATGGGGTCTTTTCATGGACATGGGGAGGCTATACGGTCTTATGGACATGATGAGGCTATGGGGGTCTTATCATGGACATGGGGAGGCTATGGGGTCTTATCATGGACATGGGGAGGCTATGGGGTCTTTTCATGGACATGGGGAGGCTATACGGTCTTATGGACATGGTGAGGCCATGGGGGTCTTATCATGGACATGGTGAGGCTATGAGGGTCTTATCATGGACATGAGGAGGCTATGGGGTCCTATCATGGACATGGAGAGGCTTTGGGTTCCTATCATGGACATGGGGAGGCTATGGTGTCTTATCATGGACATGGGGAGGCTATGGGGTCTTATCATGGACATTGGGAGGCTATGGGGTCTTATCATGGACATGGGGATGCTCTATGGGTCTTATGGACATGGTGAGGCTATGGGGTTTATCATGGTCATGGAGAGGCTATGGGATCTTATCAAGGACATGGGGAAGCTATGAGTTCTTGTCATGGACATGGGAAGGCTATGGGGGTCTTAACATGGACATAGGGAGGCTATGGGGTCTTATCATGGACAAGGGGAGGCTATACAGGTCTTATAGATATGATGAGGCTATGGGGGTCTTATCATGGACATGGGGAGGCTATGGGGTCTTATCATGGACATAGGAAGGCTATGGGGTCTTATAAAGGATATGAGGAGGCTATATGGGTCTTATGGACATGGTGAGGCTATGGGGGTCTTATCATGGACATGGGGAGGCTATGGGGTCCTATCATGGATATGGAGAGGCTGTGGGTTCCTATCATGGACATGGGGAGGCTATGGTGTCTTATCACGGACATGGGGAGGATACATGGGTCTTATGGACATAGTGAGGCTATGGGGTCTTATAAAGGATATGAGGAGGCTATATGGGTCTTATGGACATGGTGAGGCTATGGGGGTCTTATCATGGACATGGGAGGCTATGGGGTCCTATCATGGATATGGAGAGGCTATGGGTTCCTATCATGGACATGGTGAGACTATGGGGTCTTATCATGGACATGGGGAGCCTATGGGTTTTATCATGGACATGGGAAGGCTATGGGGGTCTTAACATGGACATGGGGAGGCAATGGGGTTTTATCATGGACATGGTGAGGCTATGGGGATGGGCCTCATATTCTGGACATGGGGAGGCTGTCTGGGCCTCATATGCTGGACAAGTGGAGACTGTTGTGAGTTCATTTTTCCCTTCACCGTTGAGGTCTGATGAACTCCCTCCTCTGGTGAAGGAAGGTAGTGAGGCTGATAACCAAACACCTGGGCAGCTAGATGATGACTGGGTGGCTGGAATTGAGGACTGGATATAAGGCAGCCGACGCCCTTCTGCCTTGCTGGTGATCCTGCTGGATTCTTGGAGACCAGTCAGATTCCTGCGTCTCAAAGCTAAGTTTTTCTGCTCTGCTTTGTACACTTCAGTTTTGTTTTTGTTTTGCCTTGTTTTTTGGGAGTTCTGCCATCCCCGGCTGGGGGTGAGCTGAATTCCATTTTTGTCTCTGATCTGTTGATCTTTTGCTCTGTCTTCAGAATATACCTGAGTGCTGATTTAGTTTTTTGAAGCCTAGCGACTTCAGGGCCTGTTTTTCCTATCAGTCGGTTGGCACATTTTGGATAGGGTTTTTGCGGATGGCAGACAGCAGCTTTCCTATCCTGTCCTATTTTAGTTAGCTTGGGCCCCATCATTTGCTCAACCTATCTTTCTATCTGTGTTGGTGTTTTCATCTTGCTTCAACGTCATTATATGTTGGGGGCTGCCTATTGCTTTGGGGTCTGCTCTGGGGCAGTTTAGTTTTTCCCCTTTCTGTCTTTAGGCTATGTAGTTCTCCGGCTGTGATCAAGGGGTCTAGGGCACCGTAGGGACCCCCCATGGCTACTGCTAGTTGTTGTGGATAGGTTCAGGAGTCTGCAATCCGATAGCTGCCAACCTCTCTGGTTTTTCTGGACTTAGCTAGTATTTTGTTTTTTCCTCCTTCGGTGACTCATCATAACAGGAGACTGTGTGGGCCTCATATGCTGGACATGTGGAGACTGTGTGGGCCTCATATGCTGGACATGTGGAGGCTGTGTGGGCCTCATATGCTGGACATGGGGAGACTGTGTGGGCCTCAAATTGTGGTCTTGGGGAGGCTGTAAGGCGCTCACATGGTAGCCATGGGGAAGCTGTGTTGGTTTCAAATGCTGGATATAGGGAGTCTGTGTGGGCCTCATACGATATATTAAAGAGACTGAACTCAGGTTCAAATGGTATATAGGGGGATGTCAGCATATTTAATTATGCTCAATATAAAGTGATATAATAGTAATATAATTGTTAATATAGTAATTATAATTAATATGTTGTTGTTAATATTGAGCCTAATTAATTTTAGCCTATTGGTTCAGCCCTCCACAACAGTCACGGTCTCTCATGTGGCCCCTCGTGAAAAATAATTGTCTTCCTCTGCTCTATGTCATTTACACATATTCTTCAAAGGAAATTTTCTTCTCTTTCTCTGTCTCTGTATACATATATATATATGTATATATACAATCTTTATATTAGATACATATACAGAGAGATAGATACAATTAGATAGATAAAAATTTGTGATTAAGATATATAATCAGTGCTTTTCCTGGAAAGGGGCTAATACCCATGGAGCTTCCCAGTCTATTAATCTATTAATATCAGCTCACAGCTGTATACTTAGCCGTTACTGGTTATTTAAATGGGAGACCCCCAAAAAATGACATAGGGTCCCTCTATAATTAATAACCAGCAAAGGCTAGGCAGGCAGCTGCGGGCTGATATTAATAATCTAGGAAAGGGGCCATGGATATTGGCCTCATCAAAGACTAAAAACATCAGCTCCCAGACACTCCAGAAATGGCGCATCCATAAGATGCACCAAATTTTGCCTTGCTTTTCCTACTTGCCCTGATGCGGTGGCAAGTAGGGTGATAGTATTGGGGTTGATATCACCTTTGTATCGTCAGGTGACATCATGCCCAAGAGTTATTGATGGAAAGGCATCTATAAAAAAACAAAATTGGCCTGCTACAAGTGTACACTTTCTTAATATTTTAATAAGGCTGTCCAGTTATTGCCTTCAAAGGCGTATCGATGATCCCACTTGTAATTTTTGGAAGGATTTGCACTTTGCATAACTTTTAGGAGTGTAGGAGAACCACAACTATACTTTACTCACAATATTTGGATGATGTACTACAGTTGGAGCCTTCTAGGTTGTATGTATGACCCTGCTGGTAATTTTTGTCAGGCTTTGCACTTTGCAGAACTTTTATGAGTGCACACCTTATATCTGCACACCTACATAAACACAGACATTTGCAGGGTCGCACTGGGGTGTCTGGGGCCCACAGGGGGAATGCACTTTAGGGGCCCACCCTACAGATATATGCAAATACTTGCTATCCATTATCACTGTTATAGTGGAGCATTGACTGTAAAACACAGGCGGCTCCTGCACATCTACTGTGCACCACCATAACTGGGATGTACAATTACGGTCGTTTGCATTAAAGGTGTTCTTTGATGAAAACAAATTATCACCGATCCACAGGTTAGGTAGGTGATAAATTATTTATTAACCCCTTACCTACAAATGACGTAATATTCTGTCCATGTGACCATGGACCTAATTACCATGGACGGAATATTACGTCATCGCGATCAGCGGCGCCCACGTGGTGAGCGCCGCTGATCGCGGCTGAGTGTCAGCTAATTATCATAGCTGACACCCGGCACAATGTGTCAGGGGCGGTCACGGACCGCCCCCGACACGTTAACCCCTTGCACACCGCGATCAAACACGATCGCGGTGTACCGGGGGTTAAAGGGAAGCATCGGCAGGGAGGGGGTTCCCTCCGTGCTTCCCTGAGCCCCCCCCCGGCAGCGCAGTGTGCAGCGCTGCTGCGGGGGGCTCCTTTCCTTCAGGTCCCCGGATCCAATATGGCGACGGGGACCTCCGGGGGCCTGCAGGAAGCTGGCTTCCTCAGTGCCTGCAAAGCGCAGGCATGAGGAAGCCTGTGCAGTGCCTGTGACAGATCGTTGATCTGTCACAGTGATCTGTGATGTGACAGATCAGCGATCTGTCACAGGACAGTGATGTCCCCCCTGGGACATTGTATTAAAGTAAAAAAAAAATAAAAAAAAGTGTAAAAATAATTAAAAAAAAATCGCCAAATAAATTAAAAAAAAAAAATATATATTCCCCAATAAATTCATTTTTTGGAAATAAAAAAAAAAAACAAAACAATAAAAGTACACATATTTGGTATCGCCGCATCCGTAACGACCCGCCCTATAAAACTGTCACAATAGTTAACCCCTTAAGCGAACCCCTTAAAAAATAAAAATAAAAAATGAAGCAAAAAATAATGATTTCTTATCATACCGCCGAACAAAAAGTGCAATAACGCGCGATCAAAAAGACGCATATAAATATCCATGGTACCGCTGAAAACGTCATCTTGTCCCGCAAAAAACGAGCCACCATACAGCATCATCAGCGAAAAAATAAAAAAGTTATAGCTCGCAGAATAAAGTGATGCAAAAATAATTATTTTTTATATAAAATTGTTTTCATTGCATAAAAGCGCCAAAACATAAAAAAATGACCTAAATGAGGTATCGCTGTAACCGTACTGACCCGAAGAATAAAACTGCCTTATAAATTTTACCGCACCCGGAACGGCGTAAACGCACCACCCAAAAGAAATTCATGAAACGCTGGTTTTTGTAAATTCTGTGTCCCAAAAAATGAAATAAAAAGCCCGAACATGATACCAATAAAAGCGTCAACTCGTCCCACAAAAAATAAGACCTCACATGACTCGGTGGGTCAAAATATGGAAAAATTATAGCTCTCAATATGTGGTGATGCAAAAACTATTTTTACAATAAAAAGTGTCTTTTAGCGTGCGACAGCTGTCAAACATGAAAACCGCCATAAATAGTAAATCAAACCCCCCGTTATCACCCCCTTAGTTAGGGAAAAATAATAAAATTAAAAAAATGTATTTATTTCCATTTTCCCATTAGGGTTAGGGCTAGGGTTAGGGCTAGGGTTAGGGTTAGGGCTAGGGTTAGGGTTAGGGCTAGGGTTAGGGTTAGGGTTAGGGCTAGGGTTAGGGTTAGGGCTAGGGTTAGGGCTAGGGTTAGGGTTATAATTGGGGGTTTACACTATTTGCGCACAGGTGCTCTCCAAACGCAACATGGCATCTGATCTCAATTCCAGCCAATTCTGCATTGAAAAAGTCATGCACCCAAACAGTGTTTTACCCCCTCATATGGGGTATCAGCCTACTCAGGACAATTTGAAAAACAACTTTTGGGGTCCTATTTCTCCTGTTGCCCTTAGGAAAATAAAAATTTTGGGGCAAAAATATCATTTTTGTGGAAAAAAAAATGTTTGTTATTTTCACGCCTGGGCGTTATAAACGTCTGTGAAGCCCTTGTGGGTTCAAAGTTCTCACCACATATCTAGATAAGTTCCTTAGGGGGTCTAGTTTCAAAAATGGGGTCACTTGTGGGGGGTTTCCACTGTTTAGGTACATCAGGGGCTCTCCAAACGCGACATGGCGTCCGATCAGAATTCCAGCCAATTTTGCATTGAAAAAGTCAAACGGCGCTCCTTCCCTTCTGAGCTCTGCCATGCGCCGAAACAGTGGTTCCCCCCCACATATCAGGTATCAGCGTGCTCAGGACAAATTGCACAATAATTTTTGCAGTCCAATTTCTCCTGTTACACTTGGTAAAATAAAAAAAATTGAACCTGAAGTAATTTTTTTTGTGAAAAAAAGTTAAATGTTAATTTTCTTTAAATATTCAAAAAATTCCTGTGACGCACCTGAAGGGTTAATAAACTCCTTGAATGTGGTTTTAAGCACCTTAAGGGGTGCAGTTTTTAGAATGGTGTCACTTTTGGGTATTTTCTATCATATAGACCCCTCAAAGTGGCTTCAAATGTGATGTGGTCCGTAAAAATAAAATGGTGTTGCAAAAATGAGAGATCGCTGGTCAACTTTTAACCCTTATATCTTACTAACAAATAAAAATTTTGGTTCCAAAATTGTGCTGATGTAAAGTAAATATGTGGCAAATGTTACTTATTAACATTTTTGTGTGCCATATCTCTGTGATTTAAGGGCATAAAAATTAAAAGTTGGAAAATTGCGGAATTTTCAAAATTTTCGCCAAATTTCCGTTTTTCTCATAAATAAACGCAAGTTATATGAATGAAATTTTACCACTAACACGAAGTACAATATGTCACGAGAAAACAATGTCAGAATCACTGGGATCCACGGAAGCGTTTCAGAGTTATGACCTCATAAAGGGACAGTGGTCAGAATTGTAAAAATTGGCCCGGTAGTTAACGTGCAAACCACCTTTGGTAGTGAAGGGGTTAATGGTATCCAACCATTGGAAACTGCACCAATCAGAAGAATGCTATACTTTTAATCCTGACATTTTAAAATGGAGCAGTAGGTGAGATTGTCTGACCGCAGCTCCATTCACTCTCTTTGGAGGCTTCTGGAAAAAAACAAGTGCATGATATCATCCACTGTCCTGGCTGCACCAATACTGTGCAAAAGTTTGAGGCAGGTATAGAAAAAAATGATATAAAGTAAAGAAACTTGTAGATATAGGAGTGTTAATAAATTATTTTTATCAATTAGCAAAAATGCAATGTGATTGAGTAGAAAGAGAAATATAAATGAAATCAATATTTGTTATGACCGCCTTTTGCCTTCAAAACATCAAAGCATTTTCTACATATCTATACGTGTACAAAGTTTTAGAAGGAATCTGGTGGGAGGTTGTCGCAAGCATCTTGGAGAACTAGCCACAGGTCTTGTGTGGATGTAGACTTGTGGAAATCTTTCTCGACATGTAATCACAGACAGACACGATGATGTTGAGATCAGGACTTTGCTGGAGTCAAATCATGACTTTCAGAACTCTTTCTTCTTTTTTACGCTCAAGATAATTTTTAATTAGAGATGAGCGAATATTTAAATGTTTGTTTTGGATTACGAGCTCCAATTTTGCAATATTTGCCGATTAATTCGACGAATATTCGCCGAATATAGCCAAACGCAATTGAAGTCAATGGGAGGCAAAAACAAACGCATGTGCAACACATTCAAACGGGTGCCAAAGCTGTCAAAATATTCCATAATTCTTGTCCGCAATACAGCTTCAAGATTATAAAACCTCACACTTTTCAGTGCAGGCTATGGATCACTGCATTAGCAACTGCTTGCAAGGATGCAAGTTGTAGGCTTGATTCCTGGTGGAGACCAGATCACAGGAGAAGAGAATTGTTTAATAAATTAATGTAAGTATGTGCAGAGATCCTGTCCTTGCCCCTCTGAGGAGGAGGACCTATAGAATGATGATAAAAGTCAATAGAGGTAGCGGTCACTAGGGAGCGCCTGGAGGGCGGTAAATGAAGTAGATAGGAGTCAGTGATCCACTGCAGCTCCAGCCGTATGCCTCCAATGGAGGATAGTGAACTGGACGATGAAAATGAATGGTCAGCGGAGCGCTAGGAACACAAGGGCAGAGAATTTTTCTTTAGCCCACAATGCGTTTTGACGGTAACCCAGTCTTCATCAGGTGGCATTTGATGAAGACGGGGTTACCATCGAAACACGTTGTGGGCTAAAGAAAAATACTCTGTGCTTGTGTTCCTTGCGCTCCGCTGACAGTTCATTTTCATCGTCCTATAGATTGATGATGTCACACAGAGAAGAGAGTAAAGGGAAGTCGGGACAAAGCCCTGATGTAGCTGGATAGACCCCTCAAATTGGAACAGTCCTGCTAAATCTGGGATGGTTGGGAGCTAATGCTGTATATACATACGTTAACGTCATTTATCTTCTCTTTGTTCTTGCTTCTGGTAGCTCCTACCTATGCAGTTTAAGACAGACCTTCTTTTCTGCTTACTAGGCTTTTGTCTTAAATATGGGAGTAGGCATTGTATGATACAACAAATATCCAATAGCTCCCATACAGAATAAAGCCTAGGAGGCATGGCAGGTTATGAACAGTCAGCAGCATGGAATTCAGCCACTCATTCCTGCTTATTAGAAACAGTATCAGCAAATCAAGTTACATAGAAAATTCATTGTTTTGCACATTCCTGCACTATAATTATTTTTTATGTAGCTGGAGTTTCACTAAAGGAAAATACTGATGTGAGGACTCCTTTGCCAATATACTGATGCCATTAATCTGTGTTGAAACTTACATACAATTGGCAAGTAAGGTCATTGTGCCCATGTTACATTAATATGCTATTAAGGAAGGTCTGTTTCAACAAACTGAATAATATTTCTAAAAGAATCATTGTTCAATTGGGTTAATGGAATAAAGCTGTAACAAGAATAGATTATATTTATGAGCAGGCAATAAACGCTTTCCAGTGTAGGAAAGAAGTGTGAACATTTGTAATAGGGCATTTTTGTGCATATTTGTGTAAGATCCTGGATCATATTCATGGCCCTGTTGACATTGGTACCACTTATACCTATCACTTGGTTGAATGTTTTTTGATTGTTCGTTGGCCAAAGATAACACTTAATATGTTCCATTGGGCACCTCTGGATCCCGAAATGTTAAGTCCTGTAATGTGAGTCAGGTAGTGTAGTCCTGTAATTTTATGTAACACCATAATTAATAAGCTAAAACTGGAAGGCATGATATGTTTAACTTTTATTTCTTCAGTCTACAGAAAATTAGTGTTTTAAGGACACCATCAATAGAAGTCTATTCATTTCATGTTGCTTCATATGCAGACTAGGCCCCAAGGCCTAACCGCTTAGCAAGTACAACTGCTATGACCTTTACCTAGAAGAAAATGTAGCTCCACCATTGGGTCTCGATTTTGGACCTTTTGCTGGTTAAGGTATGAATCCTTTGGGCTGTATATACTAAATGTGAAACATCTGGGCTCTGTAGAATCCTTGAAAGGCTTAAATCATGTGTTGGTACTTGTAGATGCTGTTATAAGAGAGTCTAAAAAGATGAGATACAGCAGTCTGTCAATTACAGTGCTTCAGTGGTGTGGGGTTGTAAGCATTTGTAGTGTAGGCAGTGAAGCGCAGGACCAGACAGTGTCCATGGTACACCAAGGCGTTGGAAAGATAAAAATATATATAAAGATTACTGTATATACTTGTGTATAAGCCGAGATTTTCAGCCCATTTTTTTGGGCTGAAAGTCCCCCTCTTGGCTTATACATGAGTCATATACCTGGGGGTCGTGGGGGGGGAGCGGGGGTGTCAGAGATCATACTTACCCCCCGGCGCGGTCTCTGCAGCCCCCCGCTTCTCCACGGTCTCCCTTTCTGCCTTCAGCGGTCATGTGGTAATGCTCATTAAACTCATGAATATGCGCATATTAATGATCGGTGCCATGTGACCGCTGAAGGCAGGAAGGAAGACCGTGGAGAAGCAGGGCTGCAGAGACCGCGCCAGGAGGGGGTAAGTATAGCGATATTCACCGCTGTCTGCTGCATCCTCTGCCTGTGACGTTTAGGTAGCAGAGGGCGCGATGACGTGGTTAGTGCGCGCTGCGACCTCTGTTGGCTGAACAGTCACTGACACAGGAAGTGGCAGACAGCGGTGAGCAGTGATGGACCCCGGAGAGGTGAATATCTCAGGTGCTGGGTCCTGAGCAGGAGAGGTGAGTATGGCATTTTTTTTTTGCAGCAGCATATGGGGGCATAATATAAGGAACATCTTATTGGGGCAGCATATGGGGGCATATTCTATGGAGCAGCATATGGGGGCATATTCTATGGAGCAGCATATGGGGGCATATTCTATGGCGCAGCATATGGGGGCATATTCTATTGGCAGCATATGGGGTCATAGTCTATGGAGCAGCATATGGGGGCACAGTCTATGGAGCAGCGTATGGAGGCAGCATATGGGGGCATATTCTATGGAGCAGCATATGGGGCATATTCTATGAGGCAGCATATGGGGGCATAGTCTATGGAGCAGCATATGTGGCATATTCTATGGGGCAGCATATGGGGGCATATTCTATGGAGCAGCATATGGGGGCATATTCTATGGAGCAGCATATGAGGGCATATCCTATGGGGCCATAGTCTATAGGGCAGCATATGGGGGCATGATCTATGGAGCAGCATATGGGGGCATAATCTATGGAGCATCATATGGGGCATAATCTATGGAGCATTTTATGGGGGCATAATCTATGGAGCATCTTATTGGGGCATAATCTATGAAGCATCTTATGAGGGCATAATCTATGGAGCATCTTATGGGGCATAATCTATGGAGCATCTTATGGGCGCATAATCTATGGAGCATCTTATGGGGTATATTATTCTATGGAGCATCTTATGGGGGTATTATTAACCTTTGTGCAGCATTATATGGGGTGTGTTTTGTATGGAGCATCTTATGAGGCCCATCATGAACTGTATTGAGCATTATATGGGACTTCTGATTCAATATGGATATTCAAAAACATTTAACCTACTGATGTCTCAATTAATTTTACTTTTATTGGTATCTATTTTTATTTTTGAAATTTACTAGTAGCTGCTGCATTTTCCACCCTAGGCTTATACGCGAGTCAATAAGCTTTCCCAGTTTTTGTGGCAAAATTAGGGGGGTCGGCTTATACACGGGTCGACGTATATGCGGTATGTTGGTGGGCTACCGAAGACGTTAGTGAGGACAATGTGATTTTGATCTTAAATAAAAGATACTTACTTTAGTTATTGTATCCTCACTAACCTCTTTGGTAGCACATCAACATACAGTGGGTATAGAAAGTATTCAGACCCCTTTAAATTTTGACTTTTTGTTTCATTGCAGCCATTTGGTAAATTCAAAAAGTTCATTTTTTTTCTCATTAATGTACACTCTGCACTCCATCTTGACTGAAAAAAAAACAGAAATGTTGACATTTTTACAAATTTATTAAAAAAGAAAAACTGGAATATCACATGGTCATAAGTATTCAGACCCTTTGCTCAGTATTGAGTAGAAGTACCCTTTAGAGCTAGTACAGCCATGAGTTTTCTAGGGAATGATGCAACAAGTTTTTCACACCTGGATTTGGGGATCCTCTGCCATTCTTCCTTGCAGTTCCTCTCCAGTTCCATCAGGTTGGATTGTGAACGTTGGTGGACAGCCATTTTCAGGTCTCTCCAGAGATGCTCAATTGGGTTTAGGTCAGGGATCTGGCTGGGAGAGTTAAGAATGGTCACAGAGCTTATTTTAGCTGTGTGCTTAGGGTCATTGTCTTGTTAGAAGGTGAACCTTCGGCCAAGTCTGAGGTCCAGAGCACTCTGGAAGAGGTTTTCATCCAGGATATCTCTGTACTTGGCCGCATTCATGTTTCCTTCAATTGCTACCAGTCATCCTGTCCCTGCAGCTGAAAAATACCCCCATAGCATAATGCTGCCACCACCATGTTTCACTGTTGGGATTGTATTGGGCAGGTGATGAGCAGTGCCTGGTTTTCTCCACACCTACCGCTTAGAATTATCACCAAAAAGTTCTATCTTCATCTCATCAGACCAGAGACTCTTATTTCTCATAGTCTGGGAGTCCTTCATGTGTTTTTTAGCAAACTCTGTTGACTTTCATATGTCTAGCACTGAGGAGAGGCTTCCGTCGGGCCACTCTGCTATAAAGGCCTGACTGATGGAGAGCTGCAGTGATAGTTGACTTTGTGGAACTTTCTCCCATTTCCCTACTGCATGTCATGATTAGTGTTGAGCGATACCATCCGATATCGTGAAATATCGGATCGGATTGGATCAGACCGATACCCAAAAAGTATCGGATATCTCCGATTCCGATACCGGAAACCAATGCAAGTCAATGGGACAGAAATATCGGAATTAAAAAAATACCTTTCTTTCCTTGTAGGTTAATTCTACATGAAGAAAAACAACTAATAATAATGTAGAATGTATTGGGGGAGGTGGAGGAGACATTAAAGGCATAGAGGTTTTAGCCCAATCAAATGGAATAGCAGGAATACATTTTTTTTAAAGACGTTGGGAGTTACAAAGATATTGACTATGTTAACCTTTTTTATATTTTGTCAGATATGTATGTTTCACTACTTCCATGCTCTTCACCTTCTTTTTTACTTCTCCCATACTTTCTCCTTCATGATCCTCAGCAGCAGCAGCATCTTTTTCATCAACTTCTTCTTCACCTTATTCATCTTCTTCTTCTTCACCTTCTTCCTTTTATTCATTTTTTTACATTCTTCATATTCTTCTAATTCAACTATTATTCTTCTTCATATTCTACTTCTTCATCTTCTTCCTATTCTTCTTCTTCATCATATTCTTATTTGTGACAGTCATTCCTGTTATCTATAAAAGTTTGAAGATTACACCTTCCGTTCTGCCTGTCACAAAAGATTTACAACAGGATTTGTCCACGTTCAGTTTGGCCTGCAGCAACAGGCATTTTCCAGGGGCACCACGAGGAGGAACGGACTCACCCCCATACACTGCTTAGACTTCTTCTGCTTATAATTTAGATAATATCTTTTGCTCTGATTTTTAGTCTTATGCTTAATGCTCTTCTGCTTTTTGTTCTTCTGCTTCTTGGTCTTCTGTCTCTTGTTCTGTATCTTGGTGGTTGTCTTCATGTTCTTTGTCCTCTTGGTCATCTTCTTCAGCGTCATCTTTTTGGTCTTCTTCGGGATGGTCTTCCGGGTTGTCGTCTTCAGGGTCATCGTTTTCATGGTCATCGTCTTCTTCGGGGTGATCTTCAGGGTCGTCGTCAGGGAGATCCAGAGTGATAACCAAAAACCATTTCCAAAAGCTTGAACTTGGAAATGTAGCAGAAGATGCAAGAAGGCTGAGGAACTGCCGAGAACCAGCTGACGGTACTGGAACCCGGATGGGTAGCAGAAGGAACAAGCGCCAATGGCACTACCAAGGACCAGCTGACGGTGCTGGAACCCGGAGGGGCAGCAGAAGGAACAAGAGCCAATGGCACTACCGAGGACCAGCTGACTGTACTGGAACCTGGTTACTAAGCAGGCGGTACCTGTGCTAGAAAGCACTACCAAGGACCAAAAGACGTTGCTGGAACTCGGATACCGATACTAGTAGTGGGAATGTGGACAGAGCAGGAGACATTGCCGGACAAACATCAGGGGATCAGCTGACGTTACTGAACCCCAGTAACACAGGAACAAGTGTTAATTGTGCAGACGGCACTTCTGAGCAGCAACTGGCGGTGTTGAAGGCCAGGGTAAATACTAGAGAAAGAGTGGAGCGAGAGGCCTAATTGGAGCAATTTTGAAATCAATAGTAGTGTGAATGTGGAGGCAGCAGTAGACATTGCCGGACACACAGCAAGGGAGCAGCTGGCGTTACTGAACCCCACTAACACTGGAGCATGTGTTTTTCTTTGTGCAGACGGCACGACTGAGCAGCAACTGGCGGTGTTGAAGCCCAGGTTCAATCAAGGTTTAGGCTGAGGCCTACTTGGAGCAAGTGTAAAATCTGATGTAGTTTGAATGTGGAGGCAGCAGGAGACTTTGCCGGACACACAGCAGGGGAGCAGCTGGCGTTACTGAACCCCACTAACACTGGAGCATGTGTTTTTCTCTGTGGAGACGGCACTTCTGAGCAGCAACTGGCGATGTTGGAGCCCAGGGTCAATCAGGGTTTAGGCTGAGGCCTAATTGGAGCAAGTTTTATATCTGATGTAGTTTGAATGTGGAGGCAGCAGGAGACTTTGCCGGACACACAGCAGGGGAGCAGCTGGCGTTACTGAACACCACTAACACTGGAGCATGTGTTTTTCTCTGTGCAGATGGCACTTCTGAGCAGCAACTGGTGATGTTGGAGCCCAGGGTCAATCAGGGTTTAGGCTGAGGCCTACTTGGAGCAAGTATAAAATCTGATGTAGTTTGAATGTGAAGGGAGCAGGAGATATTGCCGGGCACACAGCAGGGGAGCAGCTGGCGTTACTGAATCCCACTAACACTGGAGCATGTGTTTTTCTCTGTGCAGATGGCACTTCTGAGCAGCAACTGGCGATGTTGGAGCTCAGGGTCAATCAGGGTTTAGGCTGAGGCCTAATTGGAGCAAGTCTTATATCTGATGTAGTTTGAATGTGGAGGCAGCAGGAGACTTTGCCGGACACACAGCAGGGGAGCAGCTGGCGTTACTGAACCCCACTAACACTGGAGCATGTGTTTTTCTCTGTGCAGATGGCACTTCTGAGCAGCAACTGGCGATGTTGGAGCCCAGGGTCAATCAGGGTTTAGGCTGAGGCCTACTTGGAGCAAGTGTAAAATCTGATGTAGTTTGAATGTGGAGGGAGCAGGAGATATTGCCGGGCACACAGCAGGGGAGCAGCTGGCGTTACTGAATCCCACTAACACTGGAGCATGTGTTTTTCTCTGTGCAGATGGCACTTCTGAGCAGCAACTGGCGATGTTGGAGCCCAGGGTCAATCAGGGTTTAGGCTCAGGCCTAATTGGAGCAAGTCTTATATCTGATGTAGTTTGAATGTGGAGGTAGCAGGAGACTTTGCCGGACACACAGCAGGGGAGCAGCTGGCGTTACTGAACCCCACTAACACTGGAGCATGTGTTTTTCTCTGTGCAGACGGCACTTCTGAGCAGCAACTGGCGATGTTGGAGCCCAGGGTCAATCAGGGTTTAGGCTGAGGCCTACTTGGAGCAAGTGTAAAATCTGATGTAGTTTGAATGTGGAGGGAGCAGGAGATATTGCCGGGCACACAGCAGGGGAGCAGCTAGCGTTACTGAATCCCACTAACACTGGAGCATGTGTTTTTCTCTGTGCAGGAGGCACTTCTGAGCAGCAACTGGCGATGTTGGAGCCCAGGGTCAAACAGGGTTTAGGTTGAGGCCTACTTGGAGCAAGTGTAAAATCTGATGTAGATTGAATGTGGAGGGAGCAGGAGATATTGCCGGACACACAGCAGGGGAGCAGCTGGGGTTACTGAACCCCACTAACACAGGAGCTAGTTTTTTTCTCTGTGCAGTCGGCACTTCTGAGCAGCAACTGGCAGTGTTGGAGCCCAGGGTCAATCATGGAGTAGGCTGAGGCCTACTTGAAGCAAGTGTAAAATCTGATGTAGTTTGAATGTGGAGGCAGCAGGAGATATTGCTGGACACACAGCAGGGGAGCAGCTGGCGTTACTGAACCCCACTAACAAAGGATCTAGTGTTTTTCTCTGTGCAGATGGCACTTCTGAACAACAACTGGCGGTGTTGGAGCCCAGGGATTACAGTTCAGGTGGTAGAAACATGAACACAACAGGAGACCTGGATACTGTTGCCAACAAATTATTTATTCTGGAAGAGGATTGGCAAATTCCGGCGAGATCCAGACCTTGTTCATTTTAAGAAAAGTAAGCCGGTCAACGTTATCGGAGGATAATCTCGTGCGACGGTCTGTTAGTACACCACCTGCGGCACTAAAGACGCGTTCCGATAATACACTAGCAGCAGGGCAAGCCAGCACCTTCAATGCATACTTGCTAAGCTCTGGCCATGTATCCAGCTTAGAGACCCAAAGCTTGAAGGGGGAAGAGCCGTCTGGGAGTACACTGACAGGGCAAGACATGTAGTCTGTCACCATCTGCCGGAAGCGTTGCCTCCTGCTGACTGGAGCCGTCTGTGATGGTGTAGACAATTGTGGCGGGCACACAAAACTTTGCCACATTTGGGCCATACTGGTCTTGCCTTGTGCTGAGGCGCTGCCTCTGCTCCCTCTTTGTGCAGAGCTTCCTCCACTGCCTCGATGCACAGAGCTGCTTTGTAAAGCACTAGCAGCACAGCTCTCGGGTGGAATGCACCAGTGTGTCTTGGTACTCTCGCATTTACGCTCCTGGTTCAACGGTGTTATGAGTAGTGTTGAGCGATACCACCCGATACTGAAAAATATCGTATCGGAATGGATCGGCCGATCTAAAAAAAAGTATCGGGTATCGCCGATTCCGATCCCGGAAGTCCCATTCAAGTCAATGGAACTGAAATATCGGAATTAAAAAAAACCCTTTCTTTCCCAGTAGGTTAATTCTACATGAAGAAACACAACTAATAATAATGTAGAATGTATTGTGGGAGGTGTAGGAGACATTAAAGCCATAGAGGTTTAGCCCAATCAAATGGAATAGCAGGAATTAAATTTTTTTTTTTAAAGACGTTTGGAGTTACAAAGATATTTACTATGTTAACCTCTTTTATATATTTTGTCAGATATGTATGTTTCACTACTTCCATGCTCTTCACCTTCTTTTTTACTTCTCCCACACTTTCTCTTTCATGATCCTCAGCAGCAGCCGCATCTTTTTCATCAACTTCTTCTTCACCTTATTCATCTTCTTCTTCTTCTTCTTCTTCTTCTTCTTCTTCTTCTTCTTCACCTTCTTCCTATTTTTTTTTTTTTACATTCTTCATATTCTTCTTATTCAACTATTATTCTTCTTCATATTCTACTTCTTCATCTTCTTCCTATTCTTCTTCTTAATCATATTCTTATTTGTGTCAGGCATTCCTGTAGTTGTAATCTATAAAAGTTTGAAGATTACACCTTCCGTTCAGCCTGTGACAACAGATTTACAACAGGATTTGTCCGCATTTCAGTTTGGCCTGTAGCAGCAGGCCTTTTCCAGGGGCACCACGAGGAGGAACGGACTCACCCCCATACACTGCTTAGTCTTCTTCTGCTTATAAATTAAATAATATCATTTGCTCTGATTTTTAGTCTTATGCTTAATGTTCTTCTGCTTTTGGTTTTTCTGCTTCTTGGTCTTCTGTCTCTTGTTGTTCTGCATCTTGGTGGTTGTCTTCCTGTTCTTTGTCCTCTTGGTCATCTTCTTCAGGGTCATCTTTTAGGTATTCTTCTGTGTGGTCTTCAGGGTCATTGTCAGGGAGATCCAGAGTGAGAATCACAAACCATTTCCACAATCTTGAACTTGGAAAAGTAGCAGAAGGTACAAGTAGGCTGAGGAACTGCCGAGAACCAGCTGACGGTACTGGAACCCGGAGGGGCAGCAGAATGAACAAGAGCCAATGGCACAACCATGGATCAGCTGACGTTGCTGGAACACGGTTACTAAGCAGGAGGCACCTGTGCTCCAAAGCACTACAAAGGACCAGCAGACGTTGCTGGAACTCGGATACCAAGAAGGAGGCACCTAGGCCAAAGGCACTGCCGAGAACCAGCTGACGGTGCTGGAACCCGGATGGGTAGCAGAAGCTGCAAGAGCAAATGACACTAGCGAGGACCAGCTGACGGTGCTGGAACCTGGTGGGGCAGCAGAAGGAACAAGAGCTAATGGGACAACCGTGGACCAGCTGACGGTGCAGTAACACGGTTTCTAAGCAGGAGGTACCTGTGCTAAAAAGCACTACCAAGGACCAGCAGACGTTGCTGGAACTCGGATACCAAGAAGGAGGCACCTAGGCCAAAGGCACTGCCGAGAACCAGCTGACGGTGCTGGAACCCGGATGGGTAGCACAAGGTACCCAGGAAAAAAACTAAGTTGCAAGGCCATGAGCCGGCCGCAGTTACCGAAACCCACAGTCCTACAGGGGGTGCTTGTCCTATTGGCACTACGGAACCAGCCTTTATAACCAGAACCCGCAGCCCACATAGGAAGCACCGAAACTGCAGGCACCATAGACTCGGCTAACCCGACCGCAACACGACAGGACAACGTATTGGTGGCAAAGTGACGTTGACACTACCCGGAAACAGCAGGCATGCTGGAACCAGGCTGGGCAGGAGGGGGTAGCATTAGCTACAAGAGTCAATGGAACTACCGAGAACCAGCTGACGGTGCTGGAACCCAGAGTGGCAGCAGAAGGAACAACAGCCAATGGCACAACCGTGGACCAGCTGACGGTGCTGGAACACGGTTACTAAGCAGGAGGTACCTGTGCTACAAAGCACTACCAAGGACCAGCAGATGTTGCTGGAACTCGGATACCGAGAAGGAGGCACCTAGGCCAAAGGCTCTGCTGAGAACCAGCTTACGGTGCTAGAACCCGGATGGGTAGCACAAGGTACCCAGGAAAAAAACTAAGTTGCAAGGCCGTGAGCCGGCCGCAGTTACAGAAACCCACAGTCCTACAGGGGGTGCTTGTCCTATTGGCACTACGGAACCAGCCTTTATTACCAGAACCCGCAGCCCACATAGGAAGCACCGAAACTGCAGGCACCATAGACTCGGCTAACCCGACCGCAACACGACAGGACAACGTATTGGTGGCAAAGTGACGTTGACACTACCCGGAAACAGCAGGCGTGCTGGAACCAGGCTGGGCAGGAGGGAGTGCCCGTGCCAAAGACACTTACGAGAACCAGCTGACGGTGCTGGAACCCGGATGGGTAGCACAAGGTACCCAGGAAAAAAACTAAGTTGCAAGGCCATGAGCCGGCTGCAGTTACCGAAACCCACAGTCCTACAGGGGGTGTTGTCCTATTGGCACTACGGAACCAGCCTTTATTACCTGAACCCGCAGCCCACATAGGAAGCACCGAAACTGCAGGCAACATAGATTCGGCTAACCCGACCGCAACACGACAGGACAACGTATCGGTGGCAAAGTGACGTTGACACTACCCGGAAACAGCAGGCGTGCTGGAACCAGCCTGGGCAGGAGGGAGTGCCCGTGCCAAAGACACTTCTGAGCTGCAACTGGCGATGTTGGAGCCCAGGGGTCAATCATTCAGCAGGCTGAGGCCTACTTGGAGCGAGTTTTATATTGGTTGTACACAACTACTGATTTTAACCGGGCTCCACTTAGGCCTCTGGCTCTACTGTCTCACTCTCTAGTATTTCCCCTGGCCTCCAACCCCGCCAGTCGCTGCTCTGAAGTGGCGTGTGCACAATCCACACTTGTTCCTGTGTGACTGGGGCTCATTTACGTCAGTTGATCCACTGATGTGTGTCCGGCAAGGTCTCCTGCTCTGTCCACATTCCCACTACTAGTAATGTGAATGGGGACAGAGCGGGAAACATTGCCGGACACACATCAGGGAATCAACTGACGTGACTGAGCCACAGTAACTCAGGAACAAGTGTGGATTGTGCAGACGCCACTTCAGAGCAGCGACTGGCGGGGTTGGAGGCCAGGGGAAAAACAGTGGAGCCAGAGGCCTAAGTGGAGCATGGTTAAAAATCAGTAGTAGTGTGAGTTTGGAGGCAGCAGGAGACTTTGCCATCCACACAGCAGGGGAACAGCTGGCGTTACTGAACCCCATAGACACCGGAGCGAGTGTTTCAATCTGTGCGGACGGCACTTCCAGGCTACAACTGGCTGTGTTGTAGCCCAGGATCAATGCTCCAAGCAGGCTGAGGCCTACTTGGAGCGAGGAGAAAATACGATGTAGTGTGAGTTTGGAGGCAGCAGGAGACTTTGCCGTCCACACAGCAGGGGAACAGCTGGCGTTACTGAACCCCACAGACACCGGAGCGAGTGTTTCAATCTGTGCGGACGGCACTTCCAGGCTACAACTGGCTGTGTTGTAGCCCAGGATGAAGCATGCAGCAGGCAGAGGCCAACTTGCAGCTGGTTTTATAGAGGTTATAGACTACTACTGATTGTAACCGTGCTCCACTATGGCCTCCGGCTCCACTGTCTCTAGTATTTCCCCTGGCCTCCAACCCCACCAGATGCTGCTCTGAAGTGGCGTCTGCACAATCCACACTTGTTCCTGTGTTACTGGGGCTCAGTCACGTCAGTTGATCCCCTGATGTGTGTCTGGCAAGGTCTCCTGCTCAGTCCTCATTCACACTACTAGTAATGGGAATGTGGACAGAGCAGGAGACCTTGCCGGACACACATCAGGGGATCAACTGACGTTACTGAGCCCCAGTAACTCAGGAACAAGTGTGGATTGTGCAGAGCAGCAACTGGCGGGGTTGGAGGCCAGGGGAAAAACTAGAGACAGTGGAGCCGGAGGCCTAAGTGGAGCACGGTTAAAAATCAGTAGTAGTTTGCATGTGGATGGAGCAGGAGACTTTGCTGTCTACACAGCAGGGGAACAGCTGGCATTACTGAACCCCACAGACACAGTAGCGAGTGTGTTTTTCTCTGCGAAGACGGCACTTCTGAACACCAACTGGTGTTGTTGGAGCCCAGGATGAAGCATAGAGCAGGCTGAGGCCTGATGGTGTTGGCATGTGGATGGAGCAGGAGACTTTGCCGTCTACACAGCAGGGGAACAGCTGGCATTACTGAACCCCACAGACACAGTAGCGAGTGTGTTTTTCTCTGCGAAGACAGCACTTCTGAACACCAACTGGCTTTGTTGGAGCCCAGGATGAAGCATGGAGCAGGCTGAGGCCTGATGGTGTTGACATGTGGATGGAGCAGGAGACTTTGCCGTCTACACAGCAGGGGAACAGCTGGCATTACTGAACCCCACAGACACAGTAGCGAGTGTGTTTTTCTCTGCGAAGACGGCACTTCTGAACACCAACTGGCAATGTTGGAGCCCAGGATGAGGCATGGAGCAGGCTGAGGGCTGATGTTGTTGGCATGTGGAGGCAGCAGGAGACTTTGACATCTACACAGCAGGGGAACAGCTGGCATTACTGAACCCCACTAACACAGGAGCTAGTGTGTTTTGCTCTGTGAAGACGGCACTTCTGAACACTAACTGGCATTGTTGGAGCCCAGGATGAGGCATAGAGCAGGCTGAGGGCTGATGTTGTTGGCATGTGGAGGCAGCAGGAGACTTTGCCATCTACACAGCAGGGGAACAGCTGGCATTACTGAACCCCACTAAAACAAGAGCTAGTGTGTTTTGCTCTGTGAAGATGGCACTTCTGAACACCAACTGGCGTTGTTGGAGCCCAGGATGAAGCATGGAGCAGACTGAGGCCTGATTGTTTTGGCATGTGGAGGCAGCAGGAGACATTGCCGTCAAAACAGCAGGGGAACAGCTGGCATTACTGAACCCCACTAACACAGGAGCTAGTGTGTTTTGCTCTGTGAAGACGGCACTTCTGAACACCAACTGGCGTTGTTGGAGCCCAGGATGAGGCATGGAGCAGGCTGAGGCCTGATGTTTTGGGCATGTGGAGTCAGCAGGAGACTTTGCCGTCTACACAGCAGGGGAACAGCTGGCGTTACTGAACCCCACTAACACAGGAGCTAGTGTGTTTTTCTCTGTGAAGACGGCACTTCTGAACACCAACTGGCGTTGTTGGAGCCCAGGATGAGGCATGGAGAAGGCTCAGGCCTGATGTTGTTGGCATTTGGAGGCAGCACTAGACTTTGCCGTCTACACAGCAGGGAAACAGCTGGCAATACTGAACCCCACTAACACAGGAGCTAGTGTGTTTTGCTCTGTGAAGACAGCACTTCTGAACACCAACTGGCATTGTTGGAGCCCAGGTTGAGGCATGAAGCAGGCAGAGGTCTGATGGTGTTGGCATGTGGAGGCAGCACTAGACTTTGCCGTCTACACAGCAGGGGAACAGCTGGCAATACTGAACCCCACTAACACAGGAGCTAGTGTGTTTTGCTCTGTGAAGACGGCACTTCTCAACACCAACTAGCGTTGTTGGAGCCCAGGTTGAGGAATGAAGCAGGCAGAGGTCTGATGGTGTTGGCATGTGGAGGCAGCACTAGACTTTGCCGTCTACACAGCAGGGGAACAGCTGGCATTACTGAACCCCACTAACACAGGAGCTAGTGTGTTTTGCTCTGTGAAGACGGCACTTCTGAACACCAACTAGCGTTGTTGGAGCCCAGGTTGAGGCATGGAGCAGGCAGAGGTCTGATGGTGTTGGCATGTGGAGGCAGCACTAGACTTTGCCATCTACACAGCAGGGGAAAAGCTGGCATTACTGAACCCCACAGACACAGTAGCAAGTGTGTTTTTCTCTGCGAAGACGGCACTTCTGAACACCAACTGGCGTTGTTGGAGCCCAGGATGAGGCATGGAGCAGGCTGAGGCCAACTTGCAGCACGTTTTATAGAGGTTGTAGACTACTATTGATTGTAACCATGCTCCACTTAGGCCTCAGGCTCCACTGTCTCTAGTATTTCCCCTGGCCTCCAACCCCGCTAGTGACAGCTCTGAAGTGGCGTCAGCACAATCCACACTTGTTTCTGTGTTACTTGGGCTCAGTCCCGTCAGTTGATCACGAGATGTGTGTCCGGCAAGGTCTCCTGCTCTGTCCTCATTCACACTACTAGTAATGGGAATGTGGACAGACCAGGAGACCTTGCCGGACACACATCAGGGGATCAACTGACGTGACTGAGACCCAGTAACTCAGGAGCAAGTGTGGATTGTGCAGACGCCACTACAGAGCAGCAACTGGCGGGGTTGGAGGCCAGGGGAAATACTAGAGACAGTGGAGCCAGAGGCCTAAGTGGAGCAGGGTTAATAATCAGTAGTAGTTTGAATGTGGATGGAGCAGGAGACTTTGCCGTCCACACAGCAGGGGAGCAGCTGGCATTACTGAAACCCAATAACACAGGAGCTAGTGTTTTTCTCTGTGCAGATGACACATCTGAGCGACAACTGGCTGTGTTGAAGCCCAGGGATTATAGTTCAGGTGGTAGAAACATGAACTCAACAGGAGACCTGGATACAGTTGCCAACCAATTATTTAGTCGGGAAGAGGACTGGCAAATTCTGGGGAGATCCAGGCCTTGTTCATTTTCAGAAAAGTAAGCCGGTCGACGTTATCGGAAGAAAGTCGTGTGCGACGGTCTGTTAGTACACCACCTGCGGCACTAAAGACGCGTTCCGATATTACACTGGCCGCAGGGCAAGCCAGCACCTCCAATGCATACTGGCTACGCTCTGGCCATGTATCCAGCTTAGAGACCCAAAACTTGAAGGGGGAAGAGCCATCTGGGAGTACACTCACAGGGCAAGACATGTAGTCTGTCACCATCTGACGGAAACGTTGCCTCCTGCTGACTGGAGCCGTCAGTGATGGTGTAGACAGTTGTGGCGGACACACAAAACTTTGCCACATTTGGGTAATAGTGGTCTTGCCTTGTGCTGAGGCGCTGCCTCTGCTCCCTCTTTGTGCCGAGTTTCCTCCACTGGCTCGACGCACAGAGGTGCTTTGTAAAGAACTAGCACCACTGCTGTCGGGTGGAATGGAAAACATGATGGACTGCACCAGTGTGTCTTGGTACTCCCGCAGTTTACGCTCCCGGTTCAACGTTGGTATGAGGGTTTGCAAGTTGTCCCGGTAGCGAGGATCTAGGAGGGTGTACACCCAATAATCAGCCGTGTAGAGAATGTGGGCGATGCGGCGGTCGTTTCTCAGGCACTGCAGCATGAAGTCAACCATGTGCTGCAGACTCCCAACTGCCAAAGAACCGCTGTCCCCTGTTTGAGGCGTGATCTCTGCCTGCTCTGCATCACCCCACCCTCGCTGTACATACTGACTAGAGCATTGTGCACCTCCCTCCTCTGGAGAGATGTCTTCCTCCTCGATTGACTCCTCCTCATCCTCCTCACAAAGTGTCCCCTGCCTTTGTGAGGAACCACGTTGCGCAGACTGTCCAGAAGCAGATGGCATTTGTGACTCCTCATCCTCCACCTCTTCCAAAACCACCTCCCTTAGTGCTTGCAGTGTTTTTTGAAGCAGGCACATAAGGGGGACAGTCATGCTGACTAGTGCATCATCTGCACTCGCCATCTACTCCATTACTGCTGCCTGCTGCTCACACAACCGCTCCAACATATGTAACATTGAATTCCACCTGGTGGGTAGGTCACATATGATGTGATGTTCCGGAAGGCGGAATCGGCGCTGCAGAACTGCAATGCGCGATCTTGCCATGCTGGAATGCTGCAAGTGAGTGCACTCTATGCGGACCTTGTGCAACAGTGCATCAAGATCCGGATAGTCCCTCAGAAAGCTCTGCACGACCAAGTTGAGCACATGTGCCAGACATGGGATGTGAGTGAGGTTGCTTAGGCCCAGAGCTGCCACCAAATTGCGGACATTGTCACACACTACCAAGCCTGGCTGGAGATTCGCTGGCACAAACCACACGTCGCTCTCCTGCTTGATGGCATTCCAGAGCTCCTGCGCTGTGTGGCTTCGATTCCCCAAAGAAATAAATTTCAGTGCGTCCTGTTGACGTTTGGCCACGGCTGTGCTCATATCGGTCGTAACAGGCTCCTGCAGCGCTGATTCAGAGGAACTGAAGTATGAGGAGGAGTCAGTGTGTACAGACTGGATTCCTGCAATCCCTGGAGTTGGCAGAACAAGTACAGCGCCATTCTCAAGATCCATACCCGGCTCCACAACATTGACCCCATGGGCAGTGAGGGAAAGGTATCGTCCCTGTCCATGGTTACTGGTCCACGCATCGGCAGTCAGGTGGACCTTGCTACTGACGGCGTTTAGTAGCGCATGTTTAATTTTTCCCTCCACATGCTTTTGCAGGGCAGGGACGGCTTGCCTGCTGAAATAAAAGCGGCTGGGCACGGTGTATTGTGGGACTGCCAATGCCATGAAGTTACGTAAGGTGTCAGTCTCCACCAGCCTGAATGAGAGCATTTCAAGGGCCAGTAGTTTTGCAATGCCAGCATTCAGAGCTTGTGCTCGGCGATGGTTTGCTGAGTATGGCCGGATTTTCTCCCATGCCTGTGCTACCGATGGCTGTAGAGTGGCCTGGGAGTGTGAGGATGACAGGGAACGTGGTGCTGTGGGTGGAATGTCACTGGGTCTCTGGACAACAGTGCCAGAGGTTCTTCCATGGCGATCCTGTGAGGAAGCCGAACCAGCTGTGTGTGAGCTGCAGTAAGAGGCTACAACACGAGCTGAAGAGGTGGTAAGTGGTGCTGTAGGTTGGCCTACGTCTTCAGTGTGTCTTTGTAACTCCACCACATGCTTGGTCCGCACATGTTTCCACATATTTGTGGTATTGAGGTTGCTGACACATTTCCCTCTTTTGACTTTTTGATTACACAGCTTGCATTTGACAAAGCAAATGTCATCTGCAACTGTGTCAAAAAAGGACCACGCACTGCAAGTCCTGGGAGCGCCCGTTTTGGGTTTTTGAAGATGAATGCTCCTAACGGATGCCGAAGTGGAGGCTACAGGCAACCAAGTCTGCCCCCTCCCTCTCCCTCCTGTTTTGTCCGTTCGGGGAATCTCTTCCTCAGAGCTGCTCCCACCATCTTCCTGTTCCTCACGCCATGATGGGTCAAGGACCTCATCATCTACACAACCCTCTTCTAACACCTGCTTCTCCTGGGTAGTCTCGCCAGCACAGTACGCACCAGAAAGTGGCACCTAAGTCTCATCGTCTGATTCGTACTGAGGTGTGCTGACCATAGGCACTGGCCCACCCGCCTCTTTAGATTCAGAGGGACAAAGCAGTTGCGCATCGCTGCATACTCCCTCTTCTTCACATTCTAGAATGCTGCTTGGCTGGCCCCCTCTTTCCAAGCCAACAGATTCAGAGAACAGAAGTAGAGAATGAGATCGCTTCTGTCCAGTGCTCTCTGACTGCCTTGGCAATTTGGCAGGTGGTGAAGAGAAAGATGGTTGCTCTTCAGTGCTCTGGCCCTGAGAGGATGTGGAAGTAATTGAAGTCGATGCGTTAGCTGCCATCCATCCGACAGCAGCTTCAATTTGTTCTTCCCGCAGCAGTGGGGTACGGCGAGGTCCTACCAAGCTGCGCATAAAGGACTGTTGCCTGGTAAAACTGGGGGATGCTGAGTCACTGGTGCCCGCAGCAGGCACAGAATCCCCACGTGCTCTCCCTGCTGAAACTCCACGCCCACGACCACGTGCCTTAGTCGATGTCTTCTTTATCTTGGTAGACTGATAAAGATAGGCAGAAAAGTACAAAGGGGGGGCTTAGTGTGCTTATTCCTGAACAGCTGCTAACAGGTATAAGAAACACTAATTTTATTAAGTGTGTGGACTACACTTTAATATGAGCTAATGTGACCTACACAACTGTCAAGTGGATTGTTTGGTGAACTTTATTTACGTGTTTTTTTTTCAAAAAAACAAAAAGGATGTGACCAAAGATGTGAAAGCGATAGTATGACAAACTTTTTGGAGCTATTACAATGCAGGAAGGTAACCTACAATGCAATAGATGAGGCTCCAAAAAATAGGCTAATACTAATCTGGCTGCGGCTGCAGGGCACAAGCCAGCAAAAAGGCTCCTCTATCTACTCCTATATAGTGTTTGCAACCAACCAATGTAGATGGATACGGATGGAAGCACACTGATAGGAGAAAAAAATCAGGAAAAATGAGCTGCAATAAAACAAAAAAGGGACTATGTATGAGGCAGTGACGCACGTTGAGCGGACTACAACCAGAGGTGGCTGCAGAACACACTACAACGTTAGCTGCACTCGCACACAGAGACCTCACAGACAACCGTGAACAGTGCAGAGAACTGGGCACTAGCACTGAAAGGCTGCAGAAAGGCTCCGCTGTCTATTCCTATAGTGTTTGTAACCAATGTCGATGGATACAGATGAATGCACACTAATAGGAGAATTAATGAAAAATGAGCAGCAATAAAACAAAAATAAATATGTATGAGGCAGTGATGCACGCTGAGCGGCCTACAACCTGAGGTGGCTGCAGGACACACTACAGCATGAGCTGCACTCACACAGACCTTGCACACAGCTGTGAACAGCGCTGCAAGGCAAAAGAAAGCTACAGTGATTGATAATGTAGCCTGGGTAAAGCACAATATTATTTAGCAAATCGCTATCTCTAACTGTCCCTCAGAGTCTTGAACAGCAGCCTGTCCCTAACTGAATTCACAGCAGACTGAACCCTAAATGGCAATGGCGGCGGCTTTTATAGTGCATCCTGACGTCATTTCAGCAGCCAATCACAGTCATGCTATTAGTTAACATGCCTACATGCCTAACAGAATGTGCCCACACTTCTAAGGATTCCTCATTGGCTGAATCAAATCAAGCTGGCTCATAGCATTATGGGAACTTCCGATTCCGGTATTCGATATGCAAAAAGTATCGGAACTCAGTATCGGAATTCCGATACCGCGAATATCGTCCGATACCCGATATTTGCGGTGTCGGAATGCTCAACACTAGTCACGATCCATCCTTGGATTCGAGGCAGATCTGGATTCTCACATATAAATTTTTTTCCTTTCAGGCCATTGGGGGTTAATGTCAGTTTTTTCCCCCCCCGGTGGCCGCTGGTGTAATTACATGGCTGTTGACTTTGCTGATGCAGATGGTGACCACTCCCACCTTCCTTTAAAATGTCACCTGATGCATCAGCTGACTGTCGGTGTTAGAGATAATTCTGCAGCGACCACATTGAGGAGAAGGATCTTGCTGGGAGCGGTGGTGCCTCAGCTGTTCATGGTGTATCTGGTGTTGTGATCCTGCTGTGCAGTGCTTTACAGCAGAAAGCTAAGTGTTGTTTGTCTTTACCTTGTCTGTCATATCTTCCTTTGGTGTTGTATTAGTGCAGTGGTGGGACCAGTGTCCGCACTTGCCAAGTCCCTACTTAGGGATTGGTGCAGGGCGAGTGAGGTCTAAGGTATCCTGTTCAGCGACAGTTTGAAAGAAACCCTATAGGGACGTCAGGAAGTTCTGGTCACATCCATAGGAGAGTGCAGGAGGTGTCCATTCCCCCGTTCCCTGTCATAGGGCCCAACGTTGTAATTGGGTCCCCGGTGTTCCCCTGTTTGTTATGTTGTTGGTGGGTCATTTCATACCTGGTCAGTCACTATCCATGACACTGCACCTGTGGAGCTCAGCCACAGTGATCTTGGGGTTCTTCTTTACCTCTCTCACCAAGGCTCTTCTCCCACAATTGGTCAGTTTGGCTGGATGGCCAGGTCTAGGAAGACTTCTGGTGGTCCCAAACTTCTTCCATTTAAGGATTATGGAGGCCACTGTGCTCTTAGGAACCTTGAGTACTGCAGAAATTCTTTTGTAACCTTGGCCAGATGTGTGCCTTGCCACAATTCTGTCTCTGAGCTCCTTGGCCAGTTCCTTTGACCTCATGATTCTCATTTGGTCTGACATGCACTGTGAGCTTTAAGGTCTTATATAGGCAGGTGTGTGCCTTACAAATCAGGTCCTATCAGTTTAATTTAACACAGCTGGACTCCAATGAAGGAGTAGAACCATCTCAAGGAGGATCACAAGGAAATGGACAGCAGGTGAGTTAAATATGAGTGTCTGTGTAAAGGGTCTGAATACTTATGACCATGTAATATTTCAGTTTTTCTTTTTTAATAAATTTGCAAAAATGTCTACATTTCTGTTTTTTTTCAGTCAAGATGGGATACAGAGTGTACATTAGTGAGAAAAAAACTTTTTTGAATTTACCAAATGGCTGCAATAAAACAAAGAGTGAAAAATTTAAAGGGGCCTGAATACTTTCCGTACCCACTGTAACTTTTACATATTATTACTGTGCTTAACTCATCAATATCCATGGATGAATACCTTCTGGCTAAGAGGCTTTGTCAATATTTAATTTGCTCAGTACGTCTTCCTCTTGTTTCACATATCTGTAGATTTATTCCCATTTATTGATACACATCATAATTATAATATATTGTATGTTTTTATTAGGTATAAGAAAAAGAGAAAAGCTACAGACTAAAACCAGGATCACCTAAATAGACAAAATCATTTTATTGGATACAAAAAAGGACATAACCCATTAAAAACATTTAAAAAGTCATAAATATGACAGTAAACCCTGCTAGCCCAAAATAAGGCTAGAAAATTCCCCCAAAAAAGACAAATGATGTACACAAATGGTTAATTTGGGTGGGGCAGAACAATACATATATGAGTCAATGGTGATAGCTCAATAACTATAAATAATTAGATATGGGCATAATGAATCAACTCCATTTAAGAAAAGATAGAGCAGTACCCATTCATCAGTCACCAACAAGCTGATATAAATTGTAAACATGCGACCATAAATATGCCTCAATATATATATGTGTACATCATTTGTCTTTTGGGGGGAGTTTTCTAGCCTTATTTTGGGCTAGCAGGGTTCATTGATGGTTACCGGAAGCGGTTGGTCGCAGTTATTTTGGCTAAAGGTTGTGCAACCAAGTATTAGGCTGAGGGTGCCAATACTTTTGTCTGGCCCATTTTTGGAGTTTTGTGTGAAATGATCAATGTTTTGCTTTTTGCTTCATTCTCTTTTGTGTTTTTTCACTTAAGACAAATTAAATGAAGATAATAATACCAAAGAATTTGTGATTGCAATCAATTTCAGGAAGAAACTGAGTATTATCTGACAAAATTGTAGGGGTGTCAATACTTTTGGCCACAACTGTATATGTGGTGCCCTCTAATTTTTCTATATTAAAATGTTTTTATTAGGTCTCATACTTGTATGCGAGAAACTCAGATGAATCTCGCACGCCAATACCCAGCACTGCCACCGGATCTCGGATCGGAGCATGCAGCTGCATGTATTCCTATGCAGCCGCACGCTCCGCTCCCGAGTGTCGGCGGCAGTGCTGGGTATTGACGCGTGAGACTCGTCCAAGTTTCTCACATATAAGTATGAGCCCTTAGAACAAATCTTCCCAAATGTCATGAGTAGATATGAATGTAATAAAATGTATCTCCTTTTGGTTAATTTGTGTTAATTTTTACAAAGATGAATGATATTAACTAGTGATGAGCGAGTATACTCGTTGCTCGGGTTTTTCAGAGCATGCTCGGGTGTCCTCCGAGTATTTTGGTGTGCTCGGAGATTTAGTTTTCATCACCTCAGCTGCATGATTTGTGGCTGCTAGACAGACTGAATATATGTGGTGATTCCCTTGCAAACAGGTACTCCTCAGCAGGGGCTGGCTGGCACTTTTCAGCCTAGGGGGCAATCACAAGGCGGTGGCCCTCGAGTTACAGTGCCCCTCCTTTTCCCTGCTCATCTCTGGCCATTGCATTAAAGCAGCAGAGATAACAGGCTTATAAAATAGGCTGGTATGTAGATATGGGAACAGTAAGGGTGTTTGCACACGTTGTGGATTCTGCTGCGGATCCGCAGCGGATTTGGCCCTGCGGATTCGCAGCAGATTCTGCTGCGTTGTACAGTGCCTTTAAAGTCAATGGAAAATGGAAAACGCCGTGCACATGTTGCAGATTTTTCAGCACGGATTATCTGCAGATTGAAATCCGCAGCATGTCAATTCTTCGTGCGGAATCCGCAGCGTTTTGACACCTGCTCCATTGTAGAAATCCGCAGGTGTCAAAATGCAAGGGAAATTCGCAGGCTAATCTGCACTAAGTCCGCAGATAAAACACAGGTCATTTTATCTGCGGATTTACCTGTGGATTTAGCTAAATCCATGCGGAAAAATCCGCAGGACAATCCGCACTGTGTTCACATACCCTAAGGAGTTTGCTGCATAGATATGGGAGCAGAACCAAGCTTACTACAGAGAAAAGGGAGCAGAACCGAGATTACTACAGAGATTTGGAGCAGAACTGAGCTTCCTCCAGAAATATGGGAGCAGAACAGAGCTTACTATAGAGATATGGGATATATATAGTATATATAGTGCAATGGCCCAAGTTCCCACCATAAATATAGTGCGATGACCCCAGTTGCCCATAAATATAGTATGATGGCCTCAGTTCTCCCCACATATCTATTATGATTGCCCCAGTTCTCCCCACATATCTAGTATGATGGCCCCAGTTCTCCCCATATATATAGTATGACGGCCCCAGTGATCCTTATATGATGGCCTCAGTTCTGCCTATATATAGTATGATGGCCTCAGTTCTGCCTATATATAGTATGATGGCCTCAGCTCTCCCCATATATAGTATGATGGTCCCAGTTAGCCCCATATAAATAGTATGACGGCCCTAGTTATCCCCATATATATAGTATGATAGCCCCAGTTCTCCCATATATATAGTAGGATGGCCCCAGTTCTCCATATTAAAAATAATGAAGTTTATACTGACCTCATCTTGATTCCCAACACTGCAGCCTCCATTTTCTCTTCCGGTCCGCAGAGCGGCATGAGACAATATTGTCATCATGCCGCCTGCGTGAGCACACTGAAGTCTCAGGAAGCTGTGGTCTGCAGCTTATGAGACAGACCAGGGCTTCCACTAGGAATTTTGGGGCCCTATACTGGAAAATTTTGTGGGTTCCCTTGAGATTCTGCCCAGGCTCTTTCTCCACCATCCCACCCACCCACTCTTGGAAAAACTCAAATTCACCACCATATCCTCACCGATCAGATATTAACAGTTCCCATCAAACACCAGATCACATTCATAACCAGCAGCTTTTGTTCTGGCCAAATTAATTTTTACGCTGATACCACGAAATGGTAGACTCTTTCGGCCGGTCCCTACTGTACTCTAAACTATTAAAAATAAATATATTTGTGTATTTTTCTTTAAGGGAATGAGTCACATACATTTCCATTTTTTTAACCCCTTAATGACCGGAGCTTTTTTTTATTTTTCGTTTTCATTTTTCGCTCCCCTCCTTCCCAGAGCCATAACTTTTTTATTTTTTCATCAATATGGCCATTTGAGGGCTTATTTTGTGGGATGAGTTGTACTTTTGAATGACATTATTGGTTTTAGCATGTCATGTACTCAAAAACGGGAAAAAAATTCTAAGTGCGGTGAAAAACAGTGCAATCCCACACTTGTTTTTTGTTTGGCTTTTTTACTAGGTTCAGTAAATGCTAGAACTGACCTGCCATTATGATTCTCCAGGTAATTACAAGTTCATAGACACCAAACATGTCTATGTTCTCTTTCATCTAAGTGGTGAAAAAAAATTCCAAAATTTGCTAAAAAAAAAAAGCACAATTTTCCGACACCCGTAGCGTCTCCATTTTTCGTGATCTGGGGTCAGGTGAGAGCTTATTTTTTGCGGGCCGAGGTGACGTTTTTAATGATACCACGTTTGTGCAGAGTTTTTTTTGCTCGCCTGTTATTGCATTTTAATGCAATGTCGCTGCGACCAAAAAACGTAATTCTGGCGTTTTGAATTTTTTCTCGCTACGCCATTTAGCGATCAGGTTAATGTTTTTTTCATATTGATAGATCAGGCGATTCTGAACGTGACAATACCTAATATGTCTATGTGTAGTTTTTTTAATAGTTTTATTTTCATTGGGGCGAAAGGGGGGAGATCTGAACTTTTAGGTTTTTTTATTTTTAAACATTTTTTTGGTATACTTCAATAGCCTCCATAGGAGGCTAGAAGCATACGCAACCCGATCAGCTCTGCTACATATGAGCGATGAGCAGATCGCCCATATGTAGCAGATTTACTGCTGTGCTTTGAGCACCGGCCACCGGGCGGCGCTCAAAGCGATCTTTCTGCCTGCAACAATCATAGCGGTCTCTATGAGGCGTCTGGTTGTCCAGGCAATGCGTCGCCAACCCCCGATCACGTGATGAGGGTCGGCAATGAGCTCACTTTCGGACCGGCGGCCGGAAGCTCTAGTTAAATGCCCGCTGTCAGCGCTTGACAACGGGATTTAACTAGTTAATATGTGAAAAATGAGGATGAATGAACTCATGGAGATCAACATACAACACTGCGGAGACACCATCACGTGTTTCTCAACGCAGTGATTCTAGAGCACTGCCCCCATTCTAGAATCACTGCGTTGAGAAACACGTGATGGTGTCTCCGCAGTGTTGGATGTTGATCTCCATGAGTTCATTCATCCTCATTTTTCACAGTCTTTTACTAGGCATTGCTCCTACCAGCCAGTTTCCTACTCCACACAGATGAGGGGCAATACCCCGAAACAGCTGTCTGTGGATGGATACCATGTTGTGGCATAGGTGGTTTCCTTCATTGGAGACTGCCCTTCCCGTGGTTGTTCCTTCCCGGGGAAAGACCTGGCTAGTCATTGCTTGCGTTGAGAAACATGTGATGGTGTCTCCGTGGCTTCTGTTTTGCATGTTTAACTAGTTAATAGGCGCGGGCAAACAGCGATTCTGCTCGCTCCTATTGCGGGCACATGTCAGCTGTTTATAACAGCTAACATGTCGCAGCTTTGAGGTGGGCTCACTGCCGGAGCCCACCTCAAAGCAGGGGAGTCTGACCGCTGATGTACTATCCTGTCAGCGGTCAGAAAGGGGTTAAACAACCATAAATACCACATACAAGGGACAAATATCATCACACCATGACAAGACCACATATTGCCACCACATAGTGACCGAATAATACCACATACAAGGGACAAATACCACCACACCTTGGTCAGGCCACATTACCACCACATAGTGACCCAATAATACCACATACAAGGAACAAATACCTCCACACCATGGCCAGACCACATATTACCACCACATAGTGACTGAATAATACCACATACAATGAAAAAATAGTGCCACACCATGACCAGACCACATATTACCACTACATAGTGACTAAATACTACAATACTGATCATTAATTAAAAAAAATACTAAGTGCCATTGTGTACAGGGACTCTGTATTTACTGTCAGTGTACAGGTAATACAGTGATCACTGGTGACATTATACATAGGAGCTCTGTATATAGTGTCAGTGTAGAGGTAATACAGGGATCACCCATTGACATTATACACAGGAGCTCTGTATATAGTGTCAGTGTACAGTTAATACAGTGATCACCATTGACATTACACACAGGAGCTCTGTTTATAGTGTCAGTGTACAAGTAATACAGCAATCATCAGTGACATGATGCACAGTACTGCTGTGTATAGTATACAGTGTATAGTGTCAATGTACAGGTAATACAGTGATCACCAGTGACATTATACACAAGAGCACTGTATAAAGTATCAGTGTACAAGTAATACAGAGATCACCACTGCCAGTGACATTATACACAGGAGCTCTGTATATAGTATACAGTGTATAGTTTCAGTGTACAGGTAACACACTGACTCATCAGTGATGTTTCTAGCTGAAGTCCTTCATCTTTGCTTTTCTTTTTCATCCAGCACAGACCGCCATCACTTCTTCCAGCCAGGACTCGTCTCTGCATAAAATAACAAGTTACCTAGAGCACCACTTCCAGAGCACAGTCCCCACTTTTTCACTTTCTTCTACACTACACATCTGAATACAGAGGTGCACCCACAATCAATATATAATTGGTTATTATACAACCGACCATTCCAAAAATAAATTATAATCTGCCACTGTGCACCCACTAGCTATAATTAGCCACTTTCCCCATTTAATATATAAATTAATTAGCTGTACTCTTTCCCTCAATTCATTACCAGTCACTTCATCCTCAATGCCCCCCACTATGTATCTCCCCCTCTAACCCTAACCCCAATTCATTATACTTACATGCCCCTCCTGCTCCAATTCATTGTCATGTCTTTCTCTCCCACCTTCTATTTATTATCATCTGCTCTACCCCACATTCAATACATCATTACTCCCTCAAAATTCATTATTTGTTCTCCCCATAGATCATTTGCTCTCCCCAGCACCCACCTTCAATTAAATTGCTGTGCCCCATCACTCACACTGAATTCATCATTTGCAGTCCCCCATCCTCTCCCCCACTTCATCATTTGCAGTCCCCCCACTTTAATTTGAAGTCGCCTTACTTTATCCATTGCAGTCCCCTACCACCCCCTCACTTCATCTGCAGTGCCCCTTCATCATTTGCAGCCCCTATCCCCCTTCCATTTCATCATGTGAAGTCTCCCATCAAACACATCATAATCATGTGCAGTCCCTTCCCCCCCACTTGATCATGTGCAGTCCCCTTTACCCCCCACTTCATGTGTAGCCCCACTCCCCCTTCATCATGTGCAGTGTTAGGAGTGGCGGAAGACTCTAAATAAAAGTAAAGTGCCTTCTCCACTCGGGGTCCACCGTGCGGTGGATGGAAAAACCGCTGCTAAAAGAGGCAGAGCACTATGGCGGTAATGTGCAATCCACCGATTGAGACCTTTATCTCTCTAGTTGAAAGAGACATAGAAATCTTTCATAGGGAAGTCAATCAGGGCAAATTCCACCACCATACCAACCTATCTAGAGAAGAAAGAATGGCGCTTGACGACCTTTCTTCCGATAAATCATTGGTCATCAAACCTGCCGATATGGGTGGGGCTTTAGTTATCATGGACAGATCAGACTATTTAAGCGAGATTCACAGACAACTAAGTGATAGAGAGGTTTATATGCCTGTCTCCCATAATCCTCTTGACTCCATTATCAATAAAATCAAGCCCATCATACAACATCACATAGGGGTAGGCACAATAGATAAAAAGATAGGTGACTTTCTTTTGAATTCAGACCCCATCACACCGGTCTTCTACATATTACCGAAGATCCACAAGAGATTGGAAAAACCACCAGGTCGCCCGATTGTGTCCTCAACAGATTCCATCCTTTCCCCACCGGCTATGTTTCTGGAGAAAATACTTACACCACTAGTTAAAACTACAAGGTCATATCTGAAAGACACCAATGAGTTTATATCACTCATTAAATCTTTGGGCTCTCTTCCATCTTCTTCCTTTCTGGTCACGTGGGATGTTAACAGCCTATATATGTCCATTACACATGAGAAGGGTTTAAGAGCCACTGAGACCTTGATGGTAAAGGCAGACATGGATAGTAGAATCCGCAACCTCTGTTCCGATCTCTTGAAACTAGTGTTAAAAAAGAACTATTTTCTCTTTCAGGACACATTCTATGTACAGAAACAGGGCACCGCAATGGGGTCACACGTAGCGCCCCCCTACGCTATTGCCTATATGGCTTCATTTGAGGAAGATCATGTCTATACCCACCCCTTATACATGCAACATTCTTTGATATGGCTTAGATTTATAGATGACATCTTTTGCGTGTGGAATGGCCCCCTGGACACTCTTATACAATTCAATCATCATATCAATAATATATGGCCCGAACTTAAATTTTCCCTACAATTTGATAAAGACAGGATGAATTTCCTAGATACATTGATCAACAAAGACTCATTAGGGACCCTGAAGATAGACCTCTATATCAAACCTACTGATAGGAACAGTATCTTACATTTTGAAAGCTTTCATCCATCCACAGTTAAAAAATCTATCCCCAGATCACAATACTGCAGGATAGATAGAATAGTCTCAGAGGGGGCCACAAAGACCCAAAGACTGAACGACATGACAAAGAAATTCACAGAAAGGGGTTACCCAGCAAAACTTTTGACTGAGTCAAGATCCATGATAGGCCAATTTGATAAAACCAATAAAGCAGATAAACGTATACCCTTTGTCAACACATATCACCCCTACTCGAGAAAGGTACAATCTACCATAAACAGACACTGGGGACTGTTATCAAAAAGTTATCCAGAGATAGAGGAATTTCAGAAACCATTTCTCCCTTGTTATCGGAGACCGAGAAATTTAAAGGATAAGCTTGTTAGAGCAGATATTGGCTCCAACACAAGGGTACCAAGACAAACTTTTCTCCAGACACAAAAATGTGGCACATTTCCATGCCTATCCTGTCTGCAGTGCAATAACATACAAAAAGGAGATCAGATCTTTCATCCACAGACGGGAAGGGCTATTCCTATCAAGGGGCTTTTTACGTGTGAATCAACATACGTTGTGTATTTGATTAAAAGTCCATGTGGCCTAGCTTATGTGGGGGAGACTACACAGATGGTGAAAGACAGAATTTCACAGCATAAGTCTAATATAAGATGTAAAAAATCCCATCTCCCACTCCCATATCATTTTCTCGAGAAGGGACATAATATTTCCCAATTAAAGTTTCAAGTATTGGAGCAAATTGAAGCTAACAGAAGAGGGTACGATAGGACAAAGAGGCTCAAAAAAAGAGAAGCCTATTGGATTTTCACTTTACAAACCTTGGAGCCCAAAGGACTCAATAGAGACTACGACACACAGAGCTTTCTGTGATATGGAGTATTGTTGACTAAATACTGTATATACAGTCATATGTAAAAGTTTGGGCACCCCTATTAATATTAACCTTTTTTCTTTATAACAATTTTGGTTTTTGCAACAGGTATTTCAGTTTCATATATCTAATAACTGATGGACTCAGTTATATTTCTGGATTCAAATGAGGTTTATTGTACTAACAGAAAATGTGCAATCTGCATTTAAACAAAATTTGACCGGTGCAAAAGTATGGGCACCCTTATCATTTTCTTGATTTGAACACTCCTAACTACTTTTTACTGACTTCCTGAAGCACTAAATTGGTTTTGTAACCTCATTGAGCTTTGAACTTCATAGCCAGGTGTATCAAATCATGAGAAAAGGTATTTAAGGTGGCCACTTGCAAGTAGTTCTCCTATTTGATTCTCCTATGAAGAGTGGCATCATGGGCTCCTCAAAACAACTCTCAAATGATCTGAAAACAAAGATTATTCAACATAGCTTTTCAGGGGAAGGATACAAAAAGTTGTCTCAGAGATTTAACCAGTCAGTTTTCACTGTGAGGAACATAGTAAGGAAATGGAAGAACACAGGTACAGTTCTTGTTAAGCCCAGAAGTGGCAGGCCAAGAAAAATATCAGAAAGGCAGAGAAGAAGAATGGTGAGAACAGTCAAGGACAATCCACAGACCACCTCCAAAGACCTGCAGCATCATCTTGCTGCAGATGGTGTCACTGTGCATCGGTCAACAATACAGCGCATGCATAACGCCTTTTTGTATGACCAAACAACTCAATCTTTGTTTCATCAGTTCACAGGACCTTCTTCCAAAATGTAACTGGCTTGTCCAAATGTGCTTTTGCATACCTCAGACGACTCTGTTTGTGGCGTGCTTGCAGAAACGGCTTCTTTCGCATCACTCTCCCATACAGCTTCTTCTTGTGCAAAGTGCGCTGTATTGTTGACCGATGCACAGTGACACCATCTGCAGCAAGATGATGCTGCAGGTCTTTGGAGGTGGTCTGTGGATTGTCCTTGACTGTTCTCACCATTCTTCTTCTCTGCCTTTCTGATATTTTTCTTGGCCTGCCACTTCTGGGCTTAACAAGAACTGTACCTGTGTTCTTCCATTTCCTTACTATGTTCCTCACAGTGGAAACTGACAGGTTAAATCTCAGAGACAACTTTTTGTATCCTTCCCCTGAAAAGCTATGTTGAATAATCTTTGTTTTCAGATCATTTGAGAGTTGCTTTGAGGAGCCCATGATGCCACTCTTCATAGGAGAATCAAATAGGAGAACTACTTGCAAGTGGCCACTTTAAATACCTTTTCTCATGATTTGATACACCTGGCTATGAAGTTCAAAGCTCAATGAGGTTACAAAACCAATTTAGTGCTTCAGGAAGTCAGTAAAAAGTAGTTAGGAGTGTTCAAATCAAGAAAATGATAAGGGTGCCCATACTTTTGCACCGGTCAAATTTTGTTTAAATGCAGATTGCACATTTTCTGTTAGTACAATAAACCTCATTTGAATCCAGAAATATAACTGAGTCCATCAGTTATTAGATATATGAAACTGAAATACCTGTTGCAAAAACCAAAATTGTTATAAAGAAAAAAGGTTAATATTAATAGGGGTGCCCAAACTTTTACATATGACTGTATCTCGAATGCTTTGTATTTTAAAGTACCTATTTTGACCATTATTTTCTCCTTTCTCATATAGAATCGTTAGAATTGACTCTTCACTTCCTCACCGAGCACTACTGTTTCACCTGGTATAGTATCTTTTTCTCCGCCACCTTTACATATTTATAGACCATAGATTTTCCATATATGCCAAGGTTCAAAACTAAAGTTCATACAGTTTATTCCTATTATACATTCCCCCTTACCCTTTACGGGCATTTAATTATAGGTAAAACGTAGGTACTATACGTCCATTTAGTTGTATAACAGTATTAGCTTTACTTTATCGAATCATTTTTTACAATATTTTTCAATAAACAATTTTCATTTCACTGTTCAGCCACAATGAATCTTTAAAATGCGCCTATTTTATATTAATTTCAAATAAAGTGAGCGCAAGTATAATGTATCCGGTGGCCATTACAAGAAGTTTTCAATCACACATCCTTCCCTGCCCTGATAGCCACAAACAGGGAGTGAGAGCGCAGGCGTGCTCCTCCATTGCCAAATGTAACCACTGGGCCTACAGTGCACAGGCACGATGACGTGGATAGTCACAAACAGGGAGCAAGAGCGCAGGCGCGCTCCTCCATTGACTGATGTAACCGCTGAGCTTGCAGTGCGCAGGCGCGATGACGTGGACAGGTTTGTCCTCCACAAGCTGCACGTAACATGATGACGCTTAGGGGAGTTTCCCCGCCGGGACATATAAACCGGGAAGTGGAGCCCAGTACCCTGGCGTCCTTCACTTCAGCGGGCACTCCGCGGTTTCACTGACGTTTCTCTCCACTTCAGCGTTCACACCGCAGGATTCTAGTAGCCAGAAGAATCAGGTAACAACAAAACAATATTTTCCACATCGCTCCAAGAGTGGTATACATCAAGCAATTCTTTTTCATTTTTGTCATCTGCAGCGCCATAACGAAATAAGTGACATAGGTTGTCACACCAGCGCTTTACCTCTCCTTATATCATAATTAATTCAGGTACTATTTACATTTACTTTAGTGATGTTCCTACGCTCACTCACTTGTGCCACTACCATTGTTCTCTGCATATTACAATGATTTAAAGATCCCACTTTATATGTGATTTTCTCTTTGCTCTCTTTTTTTTAGGAAAGACATAGTTTACACAACACGTGTATTTCTGTCACCTTTCACCTTTTGGTTGGCACCTGTTACCAGAACCCCATATCCTTAACCATGTTCTCACCTATGCTGTAGATTTTACAGATTCTTTAAATAATGTTGGCGGATATTTCCTTAATACAGATTTATATACCTAACCTCACGGATCACTTCACACCTGGAACTCACCTTCAAGACTGTTTGACAAGATTTATATTTTTTGATAAATAGCTCAACCTTGCCTCTTGAAGTATGCATTGTAATGTATGTTATCTTCTCTAAATGTGATACCCAATAACATAGATTTGTTTTCTATTTTTGTAAATATGCTTTTTTAGAGAAGTTCTGATGAAGATCCGTTGTTGCATCGAAAACGTTTAACACAATATACAATTTGGATGCAAATAAAACAAAGGATCTAATTCATTTAGCCATTTGAGTGCCAAGTGTTTTCACAATATTACGTGGGCTGGAGACCCTTCTTGTGCACCTACTACCATTCATTTGAAGAGTGCCTTGTTGCTTCTATTAGGTAATGTGCACAGGGTTTTAACTGCATCCAGTGCACTGAAGCAAGCTCTGTTATGCTCACAGAGCTGCAGGAACAAAGCATAAACTAAATTGTTGTGAACTCATTTTCTGGTCTACCAGTTGTGAGTTCTCCTTTCCGGGCTCCTTCTGGTGGTAACAGGAGGTAGTGAGGTTGATTTAATTAGTAGAGATCTGCCACCTGATGATGAGGATAACGATTGGATCTCTGGATTCTCAGACTGGATTTAAGACAGCTGACGCCCTATTCTGGTGCTGGTGATTCCATCTGGCTTTTCAGGTCTTGGTTTTCAGCTCTGTTCCAGTCATCTCAAGCAAAGTGTTTCTGCTAATGTTCACACTTGATTTTGTTGGTCTATTCAGTTTTTTGTGTGGTCAGCCAGCCCCGGCTGGGGCTGTGCTGAATTTCCACTCTTATTTATCTGTATTTGCCAATTTGCTTTTTGTCCCTTATTAGATTGGCCTCTTTTTTGCTCTGTGTCAGAATATTTCAGAGTGCTGATATAGTGGGAGAAGTCTAGTGACTTCAGGGTTAATTTTGTAATCAGAAGTGTTGGACATTATTTTTGTAGGGTTTTTAGAGCAGATTGCAGACAGTGTCTTTCCTTTCCTGTCCTTTCTAGTTAGTTTGGGCCCCACTGTTTGCTCAGCCTATTTTCCTGCCTGTGTTTTTGTTTTCATCTTGTTTCACCGTCAATACATGTGTGGGGGCTGTCTATTCCTTTGGGGTCTGCTCTGGGGCTGTTAGTTTTCCCCTTTTCTTGCTTTAGGCTTATTTAGTCCTCCAGTTGTGACGAGGCATCTAGATTCATCGTAGGAACGCTCCACGGCTGCTGCTAGTTGTGTGGTTAGGATCAGGGGTCTGCAATCTGCATAGTTACCAACCTCTCTGGTTTTCTGTGACTTAGCTTGTTTAGTTTTCTTCCTCGGTGACCCATTCATAACAGAATCACCAGCCATACCGCAGATTCTAGGGTACTCAAAAGCAGGAAAAAATTGTTTAAAAAAAAAAAAAGTGTCAGAATATTTTTTTATTTAGTTTTTCCTCTTTTTCTCTGGGGCCGTAGGAGGATTTTTTTTCCTAATGGAGATTAAGCAATTGTCTGATCGTGTGGAGCAACTTGCTGCTGAAGTGCAGGGAATTTCCACCTACCTCATTCAGTCACATGCTGCTGAACCTAAGATCCCTGCTCCTGATGTGTTTTCAGGGGATTGGTCTAAATTTTTGAATTTTAAGAATAATTGTAAATTATTTCTTGCCTTGAAGCCTAAAATTGTCATCTCCTTGCTGCGCGGCGATCCCCAGGATTGGGCTTTTTCTCTGACACCTGAAAATCCTATTCTGACTAATGTGGATGCATTTTTTCAAGCCTTGGGGTTGTTGTATGATGAACCTAATGATGTTGATCAAGCTGAGAAAGCCTTATTGGCATTGAACCAGGGTCAGGATTCTGCAGAGTTATACTGTCAAAAATTCCGAAAGTGGGCGGTCCTTACTACATGGAATGATAGTGCTTTGGCAGCTCTCTTTCGGAAGGGAGAGCGTAAAAGATGTTATGGTGGGATTTCCTGTTCCCCCTGGTCTGGATGATTCTATGTCATTAGCCATTCAAGTTGATCGGCGTTTACGTGAACGTAAAACTACACGGGAGGCGCTGCCGCCTTTTGAACAAACGTCTGAACCTATGCAATGTGATGGGGTTATGTCTAGGGCGCAACGTCAGGAGTTTAGAAGGCGTAATAAGCTGTGTTTTCTCTGTGGAGACGTCTCTCATACTATTTCTGTCTGCCCAAAACGAGAGAAACGTTTTGCACACACATTTGCTGTGGGCAGTGTACATTGTACACTGTACAACCTAAGTTCCTTTTGGCAATTACTCTGATCTGCTCTTTATCCTCGTTTTCCACTAAGGATTTTGTGTATTCAGGAGCGGCTTTGAATCTGATGGATTTGGACTTTGATAAACAATGTGGTTTTTCCATGACACCGCTGTGGACGCCTATTCCTTTGAGGGGTATTGATGCTACTCCTTTGGCGGAGAATAAACCTCAGTTTTGGACCCAGGTGATAATGCGAGTTGCCGCAGACCACCAAGAAAATTGTAAATTTTTGGTGCTGCATAATTTGCATGATACTATTGTTCTGGGTTTTCTCCGGTTGCAAACTCATAATCCAGTTTTGGATTGGAAATCTGGGTCTGTGGTGAGTTGGGGTTGTCAGTGTGTTCTTAGGGATGCTCCTGTTTTCTCCACCTCTCCTCAGTCTCATGATATTCCTGATTATCTGGCCGATTTTTCTGATGTATTTAGTGAAAGTAAGTCTGCATCTTTGCCTCCTCATAGGAGTTATGACTGTGCAATTGAGTTGATGCCTGGGTGTAGATTTCCCAAGGGTCGGCTTTTCAACTTATCAGTACCCGAACATGATGCTATGCGATCCTATTGTGACGTCTGCCTGCGGGTCTGGGCTGCAGCCAGGCAACACCCCGAGAAACACTGATACCCTTTACCCCTATACAGGGATCTGGATATATAGCAGAGCACAGGAGGCGCTGTCTGAATAGGAGCAGTGACCAGAGCAGGACGGTCGCCAGAAAGGTGTTCCAATACAGGACACAAACGTGGAGATATGCGGGTCTAAACCAGTCGGGCAGCAATGGTACAAAAACGGTAGACAGAAGCAGAGTCAGATTCAGGCCGAGAGTCATAAACCAGGAGAGTAGCAGAGGCACAGAATCGTTAGGCAGAAGCAGAGTCAGATTCAGGCCGAAAGTCATAAACCAGGAGAGTAGCAGAGGTACAGAATCGTTAGGCAGAAGCAGAGTCAGATTCAGGCCGAAAGTCATAAACCAGGAGAGTCGCAGAGGTACAGAATCGTTAGGCAGAAGGAGAGTCAGAAGTCCAGGCCAAAGTCAGTCAGTCAGAAAGCAATTCACACAGTAACACACAGGGGAACCAAGAATATATCCGGCGGCTTGCAAGACCAGTCCCAAGGTATTTCAGGGATCAGGTCACCCCTCATAGGTTCCTGGACTGATGATGTCATCAGTACCGCCCCCAGGACCAGGCCAGATGGAGATGCAGTAACCTCTTGATGACTGACAGAGGGGTGGAGCCTGCGTCCACCAGATGCCTGCGCAGGTGCCCTTACTCTGTCAGCACCATAACTCCCGGGCGAGCCATGGCGCCTCCTAGTGACCGCGACAGGAGCAGCAGACCCAGAATTTAACGGCGACGTGACAGACCGGCGCCTCCTAGAGGCTAAAGCCAGGACAGTAGGCTCTGAGCCTGACGTGACAGAACCACGGCCCTGTCCAGTGGCCGAGGCAGGAACAGCCGTCCCTGAGTCTGACGATAAAGTGGCGGTCCGGCGCCTCCTAGAGGCCGCGACCGGAACAGCAGGCCCTAAGTCTGGCGGAAACGTGACACCTATATTAAGGAGTCGTTGGAGAAGGGTCATATTAGACCATCCTCGTCACCTCTAGGTGTTGTTTTTTTTTGTGGCCAAGAAAGATGGTTCATTAAGACCGTGTATTGATTATCGTTCCCTTAACAAGATGATGGTTAAATATCAGTAACCGTTACCTCTGATGTCTGATTTATTCTCCAGAGTTAAAGGTGCCTGCTGGTTTACTAAGCTTGACCTCAGGGGGGCGTATAATCTTATTCGCATCAAGCACGGGGATGAATGGAAGATGGCGTTTAATACTCCGGAGGGACATTTTGAGTACCTGGTGATGCCTTTTGGGCTCACTAATGCCCCTTCTGTCTTCCAGTCTTTTATGAATGATATTTTCAGAGACCTTGTGGATAAGTTTTTGATCATCTATCTGGATGATATTTTGATCTTTTCTAGTGATTGGGATTCTCATGTGGAACTTGTCCGGACTGTGTTCCGGATTTTGAGGAAGAATTCCTTTTTGTAAGGGATCGAAATGCCTCTTTGGTGTACAGAGGATTTCATTTTTGGGATTTATCTTGTCTCCGTCGACTATTGAAATGGACCCGGCCAAGGTACAGGCCATTTATGATTGGGTTCAGCCTACTTCATTGAAGGCTCTCCAGAAGTTTTTGGGTTTTGCTAATTTCTATCGTAAATTTATAGGTAATTTTTCTGGTTTTGTCAAACCACTGACTGATCTGACCAAGAAGGGCGCTGATGTGCTGAATTGGTCTCCTGAGGCTGTCTCAGCATTTCAGGAGCTTAAGCGGAGATTTACTTCATCTCCAGTTTTACGGCAACCTGATGTCTCACTTCCATTTCAGGTGGAGGTAGATGCTTCTGAGATTGGTGCAGGAGCTGTTTTGCCCCAAAAAGACCCTGTGACTTCTAAGATGAATCCCTGTGCCTTCTTTTCTCGCAAGTTCTCCCCATCTGAACACAACTATGACGTGGGGAATTGGGAATTGTTGGCCATTAAATGGGCATTTGAGGAGTGGAGACATTGGTTGGAGGGAGCTAGACATCAAGCTGTGGTCCTCATCGATCACAAGAATTTAATTTATCTGGAGTCGGCCAAACGCTTGAATCCTAGACAGGCTAGATGGGCCTTGTTTTTCACGCATTTTAATTTTGTGGTCTCTTTTCTTCCAGGCACTAAGAATGTTAAGGCAGACGCCGTTTCTAGGAGTTTCTTTGCTGATTCTCTTAATGTGACCGAGCCTACTACAATCCTAGGTGAGGGGGTAGTTCTTTCTGCCATTACGCCCGATTTGAGACGAGCCCTGGAGGATTTTCAGGAGGATAAACCTGAGCGTTGCCCTATGGGAAAATTGTATGTTCCTGACCAGTGGAGAAAGAGAGTGATGTCTGAAGTTCATTGCTCCGCATTGGCTGGTCATCCAGGCATTTTTGATACCAGGGATTAGGTGAGTCAGTCTTTTTGGTGGCCTGCCTTATCCCGTGATGTCAGGAATTTTGTACAGTCCTGTGGGACTTGTTCTCGGTCTAAACCCTGTTCTCATTCTAGTGGGTTGCTGATGCCCCTGCCGGTGCCCAAGAGGCCATGGACCCATATCTCAATGGATTTTATTTCTGATCTTCCTGTCTCTCAGAGAATGACTGTTATCTGGGTGATTTGTGATAGATTTTCGAAGATGGTCCATCTTGTACCACTCCCAAAGTTGCCATCTTCCGCTGAGTTGGTGCCCTTGTTTTTACAACAGGTGGTTCGGTTACATGGGATTCCTGAGAACATTGTGTCGGACAGAGGAGTCCAGTTTGATTCCAGATTCTGGAAAGCCTTTTGTTCCAATCTGGGAATTCAGTTATCCTTCTCCTCCACGTTTCATCCCCAGACCAATGGGCAGACTGAGAGAACAAACCAGACCTTGGAGTCTTATTTAAGATGTTTTATATCTGCTAATCAGGATGATTGGGTCTCATTTTTGCCCTTGGCGGAATTTGCGCTGAACAATAGAGCTAGTTCTGCCACTTTGATGTCACCCTTTTTCTGTAATTTTGGGTTTCATCCTCGATTCTCTTCAGGGCAAGTGGAATCTTCGTCCTGTCCAGGTGTGGACACTGTGGTTGAGAGAATGCAGCAGATAAGGGACCAAGTGGTCGATAAGTTGTCACTCTCTCAGGAAAAGGCCCAGCGATTTTCCAACCGGCATTGGACCATTGGTCCCCGGTTTAAAGTGGGTGATATGGTTTGGTTGTCGTCTAAGAATATTCCTATGAAGGTTGCATCTCCAAAATTTAAGCCAAGATTTATTGGACCTTATAAGATTTTGGAGATTCTTAATCCTGTTTCTTTTCGATTGGCTCTTCCAGTTACGTTCAAGATCCATAACGTATTTCACAAATCACTGTTGAAGAGGTTTGTTGAGCCAGTAGTTCCTATGGCAGCAACTCCTGACCCTGTATTGGTTAAAGGCAATGTGGAATATGAGGTAGAGAAAATATTGAATTCTGGTTTGGCTAGACGGAGACTCCAGCATTTGGTCAAATGGAAGGGTTATGGCCAGGAGGATAATTCTTGGGTCTCTGCCTCTGATATTCATGCCAATAGATTGGTTCGTGCTTTTCACCGGGCCCATCCTGATCGGCCTGGTGGCGTGGATGAGGGTTCGGTGACCCCTCCTCAAGGGGGGGTGCTGTTGTGAACTCATTTTCTGGTCTACCAGTTGTGAGTTCTCCTTCTGGGCTCCCTCTGGTGGTAACAGGAGGTAGTGAGGTTGATTTAATTAGTAGAGATCTGCCACCTGATGATGAGGATAACGATTGGATCTCTGGAATCTCAGACTGGATTTAAGACAGCTGACGCCCTATTCTGGTGCTGGTGATTCCATCTGGCTTTTCAGGTCTTGGTTTTCAGCTCTGTTCCAGTCATCTCAAGCAAAGTGTTTCTGCTAATGTTCACACTTGATTTTGTTGGTCTATTCAGTTTTTTGTGTGGTCAGCCAGCCCCGGCTGGGGCTGTGCTGAATTTCCACTCTTATTTATCTGTATTTGCCAATTTGCTTTTTGTCCCTTATTAGATTGGCCTCTTTTTTGCTCTGTGTCAGAATATTTCAGAGTGCTGATATAGTGGGAGAAGTCTAGTGACTTCAGGGTTAATTTTGTAATCAGAAGTGTTGGACATTATTTTTGTAGGGTTTTTAGAGCAGATTGCAGACAGTGTCTTTCCTTTCCTGTCCTTTCTAGTTAGTTTGGGCCCCACTGTTTGCTCAGCCTATTTTCCTGCCTGTGTTTTTGTTTTCATCTTGTTTCACAGTCAATACATGTGTGGGGGCTGTCTATTCCTTTGGGGTCTGCTCTGGGGCTGTTAGTTTTCCCCTTTTCTTGCTTTAGGCTTATTTAGTCCTCCAGTTGTGACGAGGCATCTAGATTCATCGTAGGAACGCTCCACGGCTGCTGCTAGTTGTGTGGTTGGGATCAGGGGTCTGCAATCTGCATATTTACCAACCTCTCTGGTTTTCTGTGACTTAGCTTGTTTAGTTTTCTTCCTCGGTGACCCATTCATAACAGAATCACCAGCCATACCGCAGATTCTAGGGTACTCAAAAGCAGGAAAAAATTGTTTAAAAAAAAAAAAGTGTCAGAATATTTTTTTATTTAGTTTTTCCTCTTTTTCTCTGGGGCCGTAGGAGGATTTTTTTTCCTAATGGAGATTAAGCAATTGTCTGATCGTGTGGAGCAACTTGCTGCTGAAGTGCAGGGAATTTCCACCTACCTCATTCAGTCACATGCTGCTGAACCTAAGATCCCTGCTCCTGATGTGTTTTCAGGGGATTGGTCTAAATTTTTGAATTTTAAGAATAATTGTAAATTATTTCTTGCCTTGAAGCCTAAAATTGTCATCTCCTTGCTGCGCGGCGATCCCCAGGATTGGGCTTTTTCTCTGACACCTGAAAATCCTATTCTGACTAATGTGGATGCATTTTTTCAAGCCTTGGGGTTGTTGTATGATGAACCTAATGCTGTTGATCAAGCTGAGAAAGCCTTATTGGCATTGAACCAGGGTCAGGATTCTGTAGAGTTATACTGTCAAAAATTCCGAAAGTGGGCGGTCCTTACTACATGGAATGATAGTGCTTTGGCAGCTCTCTTTCGGAAGGGAGAGCGTAAAAGATGTTATGGTGGGATTTCCTGTTCCCCCTGGTCTGGATGATTCTATGTCATTAGCCATTCAAGTTGATCGGCGTTTACGTGAACGTAAAACTACACGGGAGGCGCTGCCGCCTTTCGAACAAATGTCTGAACCTATGCAATGTGATGGGGTTATGTCTAGGGCGCAACGTCAGGAGTTTAGAAGGCGTAATAAGCTGTGTTTTTTCTGTGGAGACGTCTCTCATACTATTTCTGTCTACCCAAAACGAGAGAAACGTTTTGCACACACATTTGCTGTGGGCAGTGTACATTGTACACTGTACAACCTAAGTTCCTTTTGGCAATTACTCTGATCTGCTCTTTATCCTCGTTTTCCACTAAGGATTTTGTGTATTCAGGAGCGGCTTTGAATCTGATGGATTTGGACTTTGATAAACGATGTGGTTTTTCCATGACGCCACTGTGGACGCCTATTCCTTTGAGGGGTATTGATGCTACTCCTTTGGCGGAGAATAAACCTCAGTTTTGGACCCAGGTGATAATGCGAGTTGCCGCAGACCACCAAGAAAATTGTAAATTTTTGGTGCTGCATAATTTGCATGATACTATTGTTCTGGGTTTTCTCCGGTTGCAAACTCATAATCCAGTTTTGGATTGGAAATCTGGGTCTGTGGTGAGTTGGGGTTGTCAGTGTGTTCTTAGGGATGCTCCTGTTTTCTCCACCTCTCCTCAGTCTCATGATATTCTTGATTATCTGGCCGATTTTTCTGATGTATTTAGTGAAAGTAAGTCTGCATCTTTGCCTCCTCATAGGAGTTATGACTGTGCAATTGAGTTGATGCCTGGGTGTAAATTTCCCAAGGGTCGGCTTTTCAACTTATCAGTACCCGAACATGATGCTATGCGATCCTATATTAAGGAGTCGTTGGAGAAGGGTCATATTAGACCATCCTCGTCACCTCTAGGTGTTGTTTTTTTTTTTGTGGCCAAGAAAGATGGTTCATTAAGACCGTGTATTGATTATCGTTCCCTTAACAAGATGATGGTTAAATATCAGTAACCGTTACCTCTGATGTCTGATTTATTCTCCAGAGTTAAAGGTGCCTGCTGGTTTACTAAGCTTGACCTCAGGGGGGCGTATAATCTTATTCGCATCAAGCACGGGGATGAATGGAAGATGGCGTTTAATACTCCGGAGGGACATTTTGAGTACCTGGTGATGCCTTTTGGGCTCACTAATGCCCCTTCTGTCTTCCAGTCTTTTATGAATGATATTTTCAGAGACTTTGTGGATAAGTTTTTGATCATCTATCTGGATGATATTTTGATCTTTTCTAGTGATTGGGATTCTCATGTGGAACTTGTCCGGACTGTGTTCCGGATTTTGAGGGAGAATTCCTTTTTGTAAGGGATCGAAATGCCTCTTTGGTGTACAGAGGATTTCATTTTTGGGATTTATCTTGTCTCCGTCGACTATTGAAATGGACCCGGCCAAGGTACAGGCCATTTATGATTGGGTTCAGCCTACTTCATTGAAGGCTCTCCAGAAGTTTTTGGGTTTTGCTAATTTCTATCGTAAATTTATAGGTAATTTTTCTGGTTTTGTCAAACCACTGACTGATCTGACCAAGAAGGGCGCTGATGTGCTGAATTGGTCTCCTGAGGCTGTCTCAGCATTTCAGGAGCTTAAGCGGAGATTTACTTCATCTCCAGTTTTACGGCAACCTGATGTCTCACTTCCATTTCAGGTGGAGGTAGATGCTTCTGAGATTGGTGCAGGAGCTGTTTTGCCCCAAAAAGACCCTGTGACTTCTAAGATGAATCCCTGTGCCTTCTTTTCTCGCAAGTTCTCCCCATCTGAACACAACTATGACATGGGGAATTGGGAATTGTTGGCCATTAAATGGGCATTTGAGGAGTGGAGACATTGGTTGGAGGGAGCTAGACATCAAGCTGTGGTCCTCATCGATCACAAGAATTTAATTTATCTGGAGTCGGCCAAACGCTTGAATCCTAGACAGGCTAGATGGGCCTTGTTTTTCACGCATTTTAATTTTGTGGTCTCTTTTCTTCCAGGCACTAAGAATGTTAAGGCAGACGCCGTTTCTAGGAGTTTCTTTGCTGATTCTCTTAATGTGACCGAGCCTACTACCATCCTAGGTGAGGGGGTAGTTCTTTCTGCCATTTCGCCTGATTTGAGACGAGCCCTGGAGGATTTTCAGGAGGATAAACCTGAGCGTTGCCCTATGGGAAAATTGCATGTTCCTGACCAGTGGAGAAAGAGAGTGATGTCTGAAGTTCATTGCTCCGCATTGGCTGGTCATCCAGGCATTTTTGATACCAGGGATTAGGTGAGTCGGTCTTTTTGGTGGCCTGCCTTATCCCGTGATGTCAGGAATTTTGTACAGTCCTGTGGGACTTGTTCTCGGTTTAAACCCTGTTCTCGTTCTAGTGGGTTGCTGATGCCCCTGCCGGTGCCCAAGAGGCCATGGACCCATATCTCAATGGATTTTATTTCTGATCTTCCTGTCTCTCAGAGAATGACTGTTATCTGGGTGATTTGTGATAGATTTTCGAAGATGGTCCATCTTGTACCACTCCCAAAGTTGCCATCTTCCGCTGAGTTGGTGCCCTTGTTTTTACAACAGGTGGTTCGGTTACATGGGATTCCTGAGAACATTGTGTCGGACAGAGGAGTCCAGTTTGATTCCAGATTTTGGAAAGCCTTTTGTTCCAATCTGGGAATTCAGTTATCCTTCTCCTCCGCGTTTCATCCCCAGACCAATGGGCAGACTGAGAGAACAAACCAGACCTTGGAGTCTTATTTAAGATGTTTTATATCTGCTAATCAGGATGATTGGGTCTCATTTTTGCCCTTGGCGGAATTTGCGCTGAACAATAGAGCTAGTTCTGCCACTTTGATGTCACCCTTTTTCTGTAATTTTGGGTTTCATCCTCGATTCTCTTCAGGGCAAGTGGAATCTTCGTCCTGTCCAGGTGTGGACACTGTGGTTGAGAGAATGCAGCAGATAAGGGACCAAGTGGTGGATAAGTTGTCACTCTCTCAGGAAAAGGCCCAGCGATTTTCCAACCGGCATTGGACCATTGGTCCCCGGTTTAAAGTGGGTGATATGGTTTGGTTGTCGTCTAAGAATATTCCTATGAAGGTTGCATCTCCAAAATTTAAGCCAAGATTTATTGGACCTTATAAGATTTTGGAGATTCTTAATCCTGTTTCTTTTCGATTGGCTCTTCCAGTTACGTTCAAGATCCATAACGTATTTCACAAATCACTGTTGAAGAGGTTTGTTGAGCCAGTAGTTCCTATGGCAGCACCTCCTGACCCTGTATTGGTTAAAGGCAATGTGGAATATGAGGTAGAGAAAATATTGAATTCTGGTTTGGCTAGACGGAGACTCCAGTATTTAGTCAAATGGAAGGGTTATGGCCAGGAGGATAATTCTTGGGTCTCTGCCTCTGATATTCATGCCAATAGATTGGTTCGTGCTTTTCACCGGGCCCATCCTGATCGGCCTGGTGGCGTGGATGAGGGTTCGGTGACCCCTCCTCAAGGGGGGGTGCTGTTGTGAACTCATTTTCTGGTCTACCAGTTGTGAGTTCTCCTTCTGGGCTCCCTCTGGTGGTAACAGGAGGTAGTGAGGTTGATTTAATTAGTAGAGATCTGCCACCTGATGATGAGGATAACGATTGGATCTCTGGAATCTCAGACTGGATTTAAGACAGCTGACGCCCTATTCTGGTGCTGGTGATTCCATCTGGCTTTTCAGGTCTTGGTTTTCAGCTCTGTTCCAGTCATCTCAAGCTAAGTGTTTCTGCTAATGTTCACACTTGATTTTGTTGGTCTATTCAGTTTTTTGTGTGGTCAGCCAGCCCCGGCTGGGGCTGTGCTGAATTTCCACTCTTACTTATCTGTATTTGCCAATTTGCTTTTTGTCCCTTATTAGATTGGCCTCTTTTTTGCTCTGACTCAGAATATTTCAGAGTGCTGATATAGTGGGAGAAGTCTAGTGACTTCAGGGTTAATTTTGTTATCAGAAGTGCTGGACATTATTTTTTTAGGGTTTTTTGGGCAGATTGCAGACAATGTCTTTCCATTCCTGTCCTTCCTAGTTAGTTTGGGCCTCATCGTTTGCTCAGCCTATTTTCCTGCCTGTGTTTGTGTTTTCATCTTGTTTCACCGTCAGTACATGTGGGGGGGCTGTCTATTCCTTTGGGGTCTGCTCTGGGGCAGTTAGTTTCCCCTTTTCTTGCTTTAGGCTTATTTAGTCCTCCGGCTGTGACGAGGCGTCTAGATTCATCGTAGGAACGCTCCACGGCTGCTGCTAGTTGTGTGGTTAGGATCAGGGGTCTGCAATCTGCATAGTTACCAACCTCTCTGGTTTTCTGTGACTTAGCTTGTTTAGTTTTCCTCCTCGGTGACTCATTCATAACACTAAACACTGAGTCTGTTCAGGGTCACAGACTTTCAGCGACGCAGACACGGTATTAAGGGTCACAGGAGTAGCCTTATACAGCAGGACTACTCCATCTAGGCCTACCGTAAAATGAGGTGCGGGGCGTCGCAACTGCGGACACAGAGATAAGCTGAAACTGCAGCGTGGCAAGAACTGAGCCGCTGGCAAGGCGCTGCAATAACGCTGGCGCAATGCAGACGCTAAGCTGCTGAGCAAGATGGAGCTAAGGCGCGCCGGCGCTAGCGCTGCTACTGGCTGAACCCAAACACTCACACAATTGTATTATCAGAGGGAAGGGGTTTCTTAATAAGTCAGTCACCAGTCCAAGCATCCATCACCATACATACAGCAGCAAGTAGGAAAAATACTAGCGCATGGCGGAACAGCCATGCGCGCTTTTTATACCAAACGGGACCTTCCGGAAATCTCCAAGGCTCCAGGAGGAGCCAATAGGATTCGACACAGGACCTGAGCACCAGACTCCCGAATTCCAATGAGAGTTCGTCCCATGAGCATGCTCAGTTGAGGGAACAAAGGACTTAGCCTCTGGAGAGAGTTGCCGCAAGGCACTCTCCTCTGCAGCAGATGAAGCGCAGGAGACTGCAGAATGTAAGGGTCTAGATTTCATCATAGGAGAGGAAGAAATCTGACTCCTAACGTGCAGTCCCCCTTACCCCCCCATTTATCATGTGCAGTCACTCTTACCCCCACATCATCATGTGCAGTCCCTCTTACCCCAATTCATCACGTGCAGTCCCCATTACCTCCAATTCATCATGTACTGCCCCCTTACCACCCAATTTATCATGTGCAGTTCCCCTTACCCCCAATTCATCAGGTTCAGTCCCCCTTACCCCTAATTCGTCATGTGCAGTCCCCCTTACTCCCTAATTCATCCTGTGCAGTCCCCCTTACCCCCAATTCATCCTGTGCAGTCCCCCTTACCCCATTTCATCCTGTGCAGTCCACCTTACCCGTCACGTCATCACGTGCAGCCCCACTCCCCCACTTCATCATGTGCAGCCCCACTCCATTATGTACAGCCCCATTCCCCCCACTCCATTATATGCAGCCCGACTCCATCATGTGCAGCCCCACTCCATCATGTACAGACCCACTTCCCCCACTCCATCATGTACAGCCCCACTCCCCCCACTCCATCATGTGCAGCCCCACTCCATCATGTACAGTCCCACTCCACCACTCCATCATGTACAGCCCCACTCCACCACTCCATCATGTACAGCCCCACTCCATCATATACAGCCCCATTCAATCATGTACAGCACCACTCCCCCCACTCCATCGTGGACAGCCCCACTCCATCATGGACAGCCCCATTCCCCCCCACTTCATAATTTGCAGTCCCACTTACCCCCCCCACTCCATCATGTGGAGTCTCCTTTATCAACCCGAAATCCATCATGTGCAGTCCCCCTTATCCCCCCACTTCAGCACTTGCAGTTACCCTCCTCCCCTCACCCACTAAATTCATTCAATTAAGAAAAAAAAAAGTTTTTCATACTTACCTCACTGTCGCTCCACAGCAGTACCTCTCTGCTTTCAGCAGCCAGTACATGTGGGTGAGCGCAATGACGTCATTGTCGCGCCCGACACCTGACCCAGAAGTACAGAGGAGAGAACATGGAGGGAGAGGGAACTGCGCAGCCATGCAGAGCTCCTGGAGTGATTGGACTGTGATGCGGGTGGCTGTGTCTGCTGCCTGCCGCGTCACAGTACAGCGGACACGGCCACACACAATTTGCTGTGCGACCGGCCCTGTACAGCTGCTGGGGGAGTATCCCGGGGGGCATTTGCCTCTCTGCCAACCGGCCCAGCATGCGCCTGTTCCTCACATGTATTCAGGCTGTCCAGCAGCCACAAATCGTGCACCTGTGTCTACAGAAACTAAATCTCCGAGCACACCAAAATACTCGGAGGTCACCCGAGCATGCTCGGAAATACCCGAGCAACGAGTATACTCGCTCATTACTAATGTTAACCCCTTTCCGACATCGGGCGTAAATTTACACTGATGTCAGACTCCCTCCCTTTGATGTGGGCTCGGCGGTGAGCCCACATCTTTCCTGGGACATGTCAGCAGTTTTGAAAAACTGACATGTGCCTGGAATAGTCGCGTGTGGAATCGCAATCCACTGGCCGCTATTAACCTGTTAAATGCCGCTGTCAAACACTGACAGTGGCATTTATCTTGTGCTTACGGCTATAGGGCCGGAAACACGCCCACCAGTGACACCATCACGTGATCGTGGGTCACCGGTGTGTTGGCATGACAACCGGAGGTCTCCTGGAGACCTCTATGGGTGTCAGTACCGGATTGCTGTGAGCGCCACCCAGTGGTCAGCGCTCATAGCAAGTGACTAAATCTGCTATATGATCATCGCCTCTATGTCGCAGAGCCTATCGGGTTATGGCAGCTTCTAGTCTCCCATGGTGACTATTGAAGCATGCCAAAAGTAAAAAAAAAATGTTTTTAAAAATCTAAAATAATTAAAAAATATATAAAATTTCAAGTTACCCCCCTTTCGCCCATTCAAAATAAAACAATTAAAAAAAAACATACACGTATCTGGTATCGCCGCGTTCAGAGTTGCCCAATCGATCAATTAAAAAAGGATTAACCTGATCGCTAAACGGCGCAGAGAGAAAAATAGTCAAAATGGCAGAATTACGTTTTTTGGTCGCTGTGACATTGCGTTAAAATGCAATAACGGGCGATCAAAAGATTGTATCTGCACCAAAATGGTATCATTAATTTGTCAGCTTGGTGCACAAAAAATAAGCCCTCAACCAATCCGAGATCACGAAAAATGGAGATGCTACGTGTATCAGAAAATGGAGCAATTTTTTTTTAACAAAGTTTGGAATTTTTTTTTCACCACTTAGATAAAACAGAACCTAGACATGTCTGATGCCTATGAACTCGTAATGATCTGGAGAATCATAATCACAGGTCAGTTTTAGCATTTAGTGAACCTAGTAAAAAAACCCAACAAAAAGCAAGTGTAGGATTGCACATTTTTTGCAATTTCACCACACTTGGAATTTTTTTCCCGTTTTCTAGTACACGACATGGTAAAATCAATGGTGTCGTTCAAAAGTACAACTCATTCCGCAAAAACCAAGCCCTACATGGCCTTATTGATGGAAAAATAAAAAAGTTATGGCTCTGAGAAGAAGGGGAGCGAAAAACGAAAATACCTCTGGTCATGAAGGGGTTAAAGGGAAACTAAAGACTGCAGGAAGCCAACTCTGGCTGCTTAATTGCAGCCATTTATGCTTTACTCTGAATTGTTGCACCTTTTAAGAGAAAACATGCATTGAAAAGACAGCGAAGAACTGTGTCTCGGCTAACTAGGCCAAGACAGGTCTGTGGCCCACTTTTCCCCGACTCATCCAAGTTGACTGACAAGTCGCTCCCTATATGTCTACCACAGCACTTCTCAGTCAATCATATCAGGCTGCAATCATGCACCCAGTGTCTGATTCAAGTTCCCTTAAAACTTTTGTTGAACTAAATATTCAGGTTAAGGGGGAGAAATGCAGGAGGAGCCAGGAGAGGGCTGCCTCCCCTGCTCCATGCCTGGAACCATTGAACAGGGCAGCAAGTTCCCCGGGGGGACAGAGGAGGGGCTGAGGACAGGAAGCCAGCAGAGCAGAGAGCGGGAAAACAGTGCGCGCTTTGCTCAGAGCAGCCTGGGCAGGAGACGGGGAAGGACGCTGACGCAGACTGGGGAAGAGTCAGAGCCCCCAATCACAGAGTAAAGACCGGGGTACCGTGCACAGAGACAGCAGACCGTGAGTACGTGAGACTGTATACTGCGGAGACAGCAGAGGTGCGCTCTGACCCCCGTGGACAGACTGAGACCTGCAGAGAAGCAGAGACCGTAGCCCGTGACTACGTAAAGTTGGAGTCTGCAGTGACAGATAAGGTGTGTCTTGTTCCCCGTATGAAGTCTGTGTCCAGTGCAAAGGCAGCAGCTAGTAAAAAGGCAGCAGCTATAGTGGAGACAGCAGCACGTGCAGAGGCAGTGATCCGTGCTGAGAGATCTAGCAGGGGACGGAGAGTTGTTTCCCCTCGGAGAGGCTGTATGCTGTGATTAGACGCTTCCCTGCAAAGAAGCTGTGTGCAGTGACAGTGCTGTGACCTCGTTAGAGAGACTGAGCCACGTACACGGTTGCTGTGACTTATGTGTTAATGCAGAGCCCCTGATTCCGGTGAGAAAGCACCGCTGCAGAGTAAGAGAGAGGGACTTGGAGCAAAGGGGATATCGTCAGTCTCATAACCCTCTGGCTCCCACAGTAACCCCTTGTACCCCGGCTGGAAAACTTTAAAGGCCCAGGATACAGAGTAGACTACAAGCGCTGCTGGTGATTCGGCGCCAACATTGGAGAAGAGTGACCTTTTCAATCAAGACCCCTGCAGACTGATAAGTTTCTCCATAGGAAAATAACTCTTATTACTGTTTAAATACTGTTTATGCTTTTTTGGCTGTTTGCTAATCCCGTTCACATTATATTCATATCTACACTGTTATTTTGCCTGTATAATTCCCTGTAAATAAACCTCCCCTTTAACTGTTGGTCCTTCTGCTCCGTGGTGACACACCTATTCCTGCACGTTATTACACTTGACGTAGTCGGCAGGATGTCACACGATGCCGTGTAAGGGGTGGACCAAGCAGTCAGGGAAGGCCCCAGGACTAGCATTCCACTGGGAGCCAAGTTGAATAAGATGCTGAGGTTTAATGGGAGCAATGTGATATTGTGGGGTTGGATGGAGCGTATCCGGGGAATGATGCAGATGCATCCTATGACACCAGCCCTGGAGGCAGAGATAGCATTGATGGCCCTGGAGGGGGAGGCACGGGATTCTGTCATGCATAGGTCCCCCTCGGGAGAGAGATACCCTGGACAAAATATTACAGATACAGTGGGGCAAAAAAGTATTTAGTCAGTCAGCAATAGTGCAAGTTCCACCACTTAAAAAGATGAGAGGCGTCTGTAATTTACATCATAGGTAGACCTCAACTATGGGAGACAAACTGAGAAAAAAAAATCCAGAAAATCACATTGTCTGTTTTTTTTTCATTTTATTTGCATATTATGGTGGAAAATAAGTATTTGGTCAGAAACAAAATTTCATCTCAATACTTTGTGATATATCCTTTGTTGGCAATGACAGAGGTCAAACGTTTTCTGTAAGTCTTCACAAGGTTGCCACACACTGTTGTTGGTATGTTGGCCCATTCCTCCATGCAGATCTCCTCTAGAGCAGTGATGTTTTTGGCTTTTCGCTTGGCAGCACGGACTTTCAACTCCCTCCAAAGGTTTTCTATAGGGTTGAGATCTGGAGACTGGCTAGGCCACTCCAGGACCTTGAAATGCTTCTTACGAAGCCACTCCTTTGTTGCCCTGGTGGTGTGCTTTGGATCATTGTCATGTTGAAAGACCCAGCCACGTTTCATATTCAATGCCCTTGCTGAAGGAAGGAGGTTTGCACTCAAAATCTCACGATACATGGCCCCATTCATTCTTTCATGTACCCGGATCAGTCGTCCTGGCCCCTTTGCAGAGAAACAGCCCCAAAGCATGATGTTTCCACCACCATGCTTTACAGTAGGTATGGTGTTTGATGGATGCAACTCAGTATTCTTTTTCCTCCAAACACGACAAGTTGTGTTTCTACGAAACAGTTCCAGTTTGGTTTCATCAGACCATAGGACATTCTCCCAAAACTCCTCTGGATCATCCAAATGCTCTCTAGCAAACTTCAGACGGGCCCGGACATGTACAGGCTTAAGCAGTGGGACACGTCTGGCACTGCAGGATCTGAGTCCATGGTGGCGTAGTGTGTTACTTATGGTAGGCCTTGTTACATTGGTCCCAGCTCTCTGCAGTTCATTCACTAGGTCCCCCCGCGTGGTTCTGGGATTTTTGCTCACCGTTCTTGTGATCATTCTGACCCCACGGGGTGGGATTTTGCATGGAGCACCAGATCGAGGGAGATTATCAGTGGTCTTGTATGTCTTCCATTTTCTAATTATTGCTCCCACAGTTGATTTCTTCACTCCAAGCTGGTTGGCTATTGCAGATTCAATCTTCCCAGCCTGGTGCAGGGCTACAATTTTGTTTCTGGTGTCCTTTGACAGCTCTTTGGTCTTCACCATAGTGGAGTTTGGAGTCAGACTGTTTGAGGGTGTGCACAGGTGTCTTTTTATACTGATAACAAGTTTAAACAGGTGCCATTACTACAGGTATTGAGTGGAGGAAAGAGGAGACTCTTAAAGAAGAAGTTACAGGTCTGTGAGAGCCAGAAATCTTGATTGCTTGTTTCTGACCAAATACTTATTTTCCACCATAATATGCAAATAAAATGAAAAAAAAACAGACAATGTGATTTTCTGGATTTTTTTTTCTCAGTTTGTCTCCCATAGTTGAGGTCTACCTATGATGTAAATTACAGACACCTCTCATCTTTTTAAGTGGTGGAACTTGCACTATTGCTGACTGACTAAATACTTTTTTGCCCCACTGTACTTGAGGAGACGCATGGGGACCCCACTGACTTAGGGGAGCTGCGCATGTGACTGTTTTGCCGGGTACAAAGAGAGGGGGAGACCATGACGCAGTTTATGAATGCCCTGCAGGAACTCCATACTGCCATCATACGGAAGGACGGCGCAGGTGTAGGGTCAATTGACATTGTGCTGCGAGACCAGCTGGTGACAGGCTTGGGAGATGTGTTGATGAAGCAGGCCCTGCGAGAGCGCATGCGGGTAAAACCAGACATGATCTCTCAGGTTGGGAGTGAGGCACGCACGTGCAAGCAGGAGCAGGTAGTGATAGCACCCATGGGGAAGGTATGGAGCAGGGAGGTAGCTGACCATCAATAGGTGGAAGACCTGAAAGAAGAGATTAAGCGGGTCTGTGAGGAAATGGCCGATTATAAGATGGCCCCTGCTGTAAAGACCGCCCCCCAACATGAGACTAGTGCCGCTCAGCGAAGAAGACAGTCTACATGCTACAACTGCGGAGTACTCAGTCCGAATGAAGAAGAGACGGCATGGACTCGGGATTCCCGGCTGAAGATAAGAAGAATCTGGAAAGAGATTGAGAGTCTGGGGAAAGCCCTTACTGCTGTCTTGGGGACCAGTGGCATGTCCCGAGGTAACGTGTGGAAGCACACAAAGATAGAGAAGTGCGGAGCATGAAGAAGACTTCAGCGGTGGCTCCAGAGCGTAACCATGTGTCCAGGAGTGAAGAGCAACCACCAATTAGAGATGCTTCCCACCGAGGTCGATGATACAGACTAAAGCGCCCACCAGATAGATGCAGACTTGAGTGTTGGGTATGCAGAAGAGTGGGACACCTGTCCAGAAATTGCCCTACCCGAAAAGGGTGGTGGCAGAGATCGGCTCATCCCTCTGAGGGCCCTGCTAATTGGAGGAGGCGTCGCCCCTGGAAGGAAAGGTACGGCGGGAGAAAGAGAGCCCCACGCAGAGCAAGACAGTGTTCTGGTGTCAGACGCCAAGAAGAGGATGTCGACTGTCCACGAACAAATGACTGTACTGCCCCGGCACGTGGAGACGGGATTAATAGAACCCCAACCTGGTTCTAGAGGTCACGACGGTGAAGTTTGACCCGAAGAGGAGGAAGAGACGATTGCCCTAGAGGCCCATCGAGAAGAGTTACTATCAGGCCCACCACCAGCCACTAGCAAAGGAAAAGAGGAGACAAAAGTTTCTGAGTTAAACATTCCTGCGCTTCTGGTCGATGAGATGATAGAACCGCTGAGTGAGGCAGGGAGTGAGGCTGAGAAGCCCTGGGAAGCAACGCCCGCAGAGCCTGGCACAGATGATGAAGGTTCCACCTTGTATGATCTTATTCCATCCGGTCCAAGTTTGGACCACAGTGCCCCTGTCAAAGAGGGGAGAAGCTATGTAGAAGAGTCACTTGTACTAAGCTCCCAGACCAAGGGACCCAAGCAAGGCATCCCTGAGACTGAATCGTCTACTCAAATGGCTGCTAGCAGCAAGGCAAAAAAGAAGAGGAAAAAGAAGACTAAGTCAAGTTCCCTCGAAGTGTTTTCCTCGGTGGCTGATGAGGATGAAGGCGAGGATATCTTCAACCAGCCTCACTTGAAGGATTTAACGCCAGAAGAAAGAGAGGAGGCGTGAGGAATGTGGGCGGTTGTCTGTTCCCGGCAGAGCATGGTGGAGTATGAAGACCCCTCGCCCGTGGAATGGCGAGCTAAAAGATAGGGGGAATGTAAGGGGTGAAGTGCAGGAAGAGCCAGGAGAGGGCTGCCTCCTCTGCAACATGCCTGGAACCATTGAACAGGGCAGCAGGTTCCCCAGGGGACAGAGGAGGGGCTGAGGACAGGAAGCCAGCAGAGCAGAGAGCGGGAAAACAGCACACGCTTTGCTCAGAGCAGGCTGGGCAGGAGACAGGGAAGGATGTTGACGCAGACTGGGGAAAAGCCAGAGCCCCCGGTCACAGAGTAAAGACCGGGGTACCATGCACAGAGACAGCAGACCGTGAGTACGTGAGACTTTGTACTGCGGAGACAGCAGAGGTGCGCTCAGACCCCTGTGGAGAGACTGAGACCTGCAGAGAAGCAGAGACTGTAGCCCGTGACAACATAAAGTTGGAGTCTGCAGTGACAGATGAGGTGTGTCTTGATCCCCGTGTGAAGTCTGTGTCCAGTGCAAAGGCAGCAGCTAGTAAAAAGGCAGCAGCTATAGTGGAGACAGCAGCACGTGCAGAGGCAGTGATCCGTGCTGAGAGATCTAGCAGGGGACGGAGAGTTGTTTCCCCTCGGAGAGGCTGTATGCTGTGATTAGACGCTTCCCTGCAAAGAAGCTGTGTGCAGTGACAGGGCTGTGACCTCGTTAGAGAGACTGAGCCACGTACACGCGTTGTGGTGACTTATGTGTTAATGCAGAGCCCCTGATTCCGGTGAGAAAGCACCGCTTCCGAGTAAGAGAGAAGGACTTGGAGCAAAGGGGATATTGTTAGTCTCATACCCCTCTGGCTCCCTCGTACCCCGGCTGGACAACATTAAAGGCCCAGGATACAGAGTAGACTACAAGCACTGCTGGTGATTCGGCGCCAATGTTGGAGAAGAGTGACCCCTTCAATCATGACCCTTGTAGACTGATAAGTGTCACCATAGGAAAATAACTCTTATTACTGTTTAAATACTGTTTATGCTTTTTGGCTGTTTGCTAATCCCGTTCACATTTTATTCATATCTACACCATTATTTTGCCTGTATAATTCCCTGTAAATAAACCTCCCCTTTAACTGTTGGTCCTTCTGCTCCGTGGTGACATACCTATTCCTGCACTTTATTACACAGGAGATTAAAGCTGTTGTCTAACAACTGGAAAAAGATTAAGTAACTGTTTCTGTAGTGTTCAATATTGAAATGTAGCACATGATATTATTAACAAATGTCATTGCTTTATCAGCCACTTTTTCAGCAAGTTGATTCCAATATTACTTTTCTGAAGCCAGTAAGCTAGGAGGGAAAATGTTGCAGTGTTTATTTGAAGCAGATCCTGCCACCAGATCTTCCCTCATGAAAATTCTGCCGCGGAGGCTCCTAAATAAAGGTTTGATTATGTAGTCTGATTAAACTCTGAAAAGGAAGACAGAAAATCCCCTGGAGCATTCACCATATGGAACACTTCCTTTTCAATGGAAATGAAGCAATGCTTTGGTACGGTTTTGCATTTTGTGATAAAGTGGCAGAAACAGGACATCCACAGGGGAAAACCAGGAGGAAGCATGAAATGACCTCTGGTAGATTGCTAACATTCCGGCTTGCGGAGAATGACCAAACCTCTCCTGTCACAGGAGACATTGTCATAATCTTTGAAATGAATTTGAAAAAGCTTTTTTTATTTTTTATTTTCTTATTTTCTTTTGCCTAGTTCTTGCAAGTAGTCATCATCTGACTTATTCCACTAAACGGTATTGGTAGTTTGATGCAATATGTTTCTGAAATCGCTCATACATATTAAAGATATAATGGTGTACACAATTTATGCTAAGTGCTCAAATGGGTTGTACACTAGCCTAGTTTAATCAATTCAGGAGCCCAAATAAAATAAAACAGCGTATACTCGTCACCTCTTATAGCGGTGCCATTCAAGTTACTTGGGTGCCGCTATTCCTGTTGGTGATATCACATTGCTGTGTCCCTTTTTTAGCTCATTTTGCCTGAGGAAAACAAGCTGCCTAATAATTCAGCACAAACATCAATTTGTTTGATATGACTTGCATTTATTTGTGAAAATATCGCGATTTTTGGAGAAATTTTTTTAAAAAAAAATCACAGTTTTAAAATTTCCAATCTTTATATCCTTAAACCAGTTAGTCATGTTGTACAAAACAATTAATAAATAAATAACATTTCCCATATGTCTAATTTACATCTGCATCATTTTTCAAACATAATATTATTTTGTTAGGAGGTTAGAGGGGTTAAAAGTTTAGCAGCAATTTCCCATTTTTTCAGCAAATTTACAAAACCTGCTTCTTAAGGAATCTATTCAAATTTCAATGGAACTTGAGGGGTCTATATATTGGAAAATCCCCAAAAGTGATACCATTTTAAAAACCGAACCCCACAAATACTTCTAAACTGTTGTCAGGAATATTTTAATCCTTCAGGTGCTACACAGGAATTAAGGCAAAGTGGAATGAAAAAAAAATACAATTTTACCTCTAAAATGCTGCTTTAGCCCCAATATTTTAACTTTTTCAAGAGCTGACACCAAAAAGTGGACCCCACAGTCTGTTAGCCACATACTTATGAGTGCAGCGATCTCCCACATGAAGTAAAAAATAATCTGTTTGCACAAACGACAGGTTTTAGAACGGAAGGAGCAATATTTCAATTTTTGGAACACAAATTTGGTTGAGTTTGTGGGTGACATGTTGCATTTGCAGGGCCCCTAAGCTGCCTTAATAGTGGAAACTCTCCATAAGTTACCCCATTTTGGAGACTATACTCCACAAGGATTTTATCCAGGAGTATAAAGAGCATTTTGAACCCAAAGGTACTACACAGAATTTGATAACATTAGGTCGTCATATTGAATATGTCGTCATATCGTCAACATTTTTTTATTGTAACCTTTGTAAAAACCCTAACCCTAAGCCTAACCCTACCCGAGATGGCAAAGGGGGATGATCAAGGGGGCGCTCAGTGAGGCACAGGCCAAGTGTTGTCCTATTTATTAATTATTGGTCTTTTGATCACTGTGATAGGGTCTATCACTGTGATCAAAAGTCAGGAACCAATAGGAAAAATTCCTTTGTTTGCCAGGTGCTGGCTGGCAGATCTCAGCAGAAACACTGCCCATGCACCCACCGTTTTGCTTCATGAAGATGAGAAACAGGGCCGCGGGATGTCTGATCTAGTACTAAGGTACCGCGGGGGGCTTGGTGACACCATTTCTCTCTCCATTGACATGTTATAGTATGTCAAAGGAGAGAAAAATTATTTTTACACTGGATCACACATTTTTTTACGTGATCGCCATTATTTATTGAAAAACAGCGATCACGTGATTGAAGACGAAAGGAACTGGCCTTCCATGATGATGTTCTCTAGGGTCTTTGAGATTTTCCTACTCTGGGGGGCACTATTACCTTATTCTCGATCGCCATTGATGAGGGAATAAGGCCCCTTATGCGTATTGGCAGTCATTAAGGGGTTAATATTGATTTGCATAGTTTGACAACAGGGAGATCATTCTAACATGGTAAAGCAACTGCAAGTGATAATGATTCTGATAGAAAGTAACTACATGGTGCATTTGTGGCGCCCTTGAGACTCAGTCGCCACAGAGGTACTGCACCTTCTCCTAAGGTGCGGTGCCCCACCACATAGGTAAGTTGGGAGCTCCTTTCCACACTCCAACACTCGCATCCCACACAACAGGGTAGTTCTGCACAACCACATTGCGGCTCAGTGCTTAGAGAGTAGCAGAGCACCTCTGGTGGCTCCCTGCATGGAACACTGGATGTGCTGGGAGGTGGGTGGAGTTGAGATCCATATAAAAGGTTGGGAAGGTTTAGAATTACAGGTCAGTCTGAAGTCAGTCTGAGGGGAGTCTGGACAGTCAGGAGAGTCTGAGGACGAATCCGAGAGGAAGGAGGTCCCTAGAAGGGGGAGAGAAGAAGGAGTGCTGCAGCTGCCTCAGTGATCTGAGCCAGCTTCAACGGGAAAGGAACAAGAGAGAGAAAGACGTACGTAGAACTGCAACCTAAGCTTCCATAGGAAAGAGAGACAAGTACGGAATGAAGGAGTAGGGAGAACAGAGAGGAGTTGTGAGTTGGAAGAGGAACCCTGCCTATAGGTTCTCAGCGCAAGGCCGGGGCCCTGTCCCCGAAGTTGTATGGATGCTTATTGTTCTGCAGCAGACACCGGTGGGGTAGTTGGCTGTAAATGCACTACTCCCAACTTAGACTCAGGGCACAACAGCAACTGAATAGAGAGCCAGGACTCCGGAGAAAGGGGTCCCCGACAGAGGCTACAGCTGTCTGCCATACGAGTAGAATTGCTAGGAACATCTGACAGGAGGAACCCCAGAGTACCACGGTACTGGAGAGCTTCACACTAAAAGGCGCATTGGCGGAGTCGTTCAGGAAAGGTACATGTTGGTGGAGTGTTGGAGAGGAGAGCCCTGACTTGCCCGGGAGGTTGACTGAGTCTCTGCCCCGGAGGACACGGCATGGAAGTGGGCACCAGTGTGTACCACGAACTGTGAGTAAAGCGTTGAAACTGCAAGCCCTGGTGTCCTCCATTCATTTGCCCACTAACATCTTCAACACCACTACACCTGGGTACCAATCCCCTCACTGCTTGTGCCTCTCCTCTAATATTACATCCACACTGCCCTGGGACTACAGCTCCACCTGTGGGGAGCTACACCATCTTTGCTGCACCATCTCATCAGTCCCAGTGGATCTGCATGCAGCGTTGGCTTAACATCTTACTTGCCAAACACCACAGGTGGCGTCATGAACTGTTCACATAAACTATATCACAAACCACCATTGATTTGGGTGCCTAGGGCCACAGACCGGGTCCCCGATGCTGTGACACTTTTCCCCCTGACACCAGCCCTGTACCGAGTACCCCACGGCCCTGGGAGGGTGACCCACATTTCTTACATTGCTCTAGCTCCTCTTCCATTTTTTGTTTCATCGAAAAATGTGTGGTACAATTACTAACGTTGCATTTCTGTTATTATGAACAACAAAAGTTTATATATAATCCACTATTAGAATATGGTCAAGGTGAGAATTCACCAAAATCAGATCATAGCAACAAAAGAAGTGAAAAAACACTGGAATGATCAATAAAATATAATTTTTTATTAACACCAAATATTAAAAAAGCTGTATATAAGCATACTGTATATACTATATATATATATATATATATATATATATATATATATATACATATACAGTGCCTTGCCAAAGTATTCGCCCCCCTGGAAACTTTCAATCTTTTCCCACATATCATGCTTCAAACATAAAGATATCAAATGTAAATTTTTGGTGAGGAATCAACAACAAGTGGGACACAATTGTGAAGTTTAACGAAATTTATTGAATTTTTGTGGAAATTCAAAAACTGAAAAGTGGGGCGTGCAATATTATTCGGCCCCTTTAACTTAATACTTTGTTGCGACACCTTTTGCTACAGTTACAGCTGAAAGTCGCTTGGGGTATGTCTATCAGTTTTGTACATCGAGAGACTGAAATTCTTGCCCATTCTTCCTTGGCAAACAGCTCGAGCTCAGTGAGGTTTGATGGAGATCGTTTGTGAACAGCAGTTTTCAGCTCTTTTCACAGACTCTCGATTGGATTCAGGTCTGGACTTTGACTTCGCCATTCTAACACCTGGATACGTTTATTTGTGAACCATTCCATTGTAGATTTTGCTTTATGTTTGGGATCATTGTCTTGTTGGAAGACAAATTTCCGTCCCAGTCTCAGGTCTTTTGCAGATTCCAACTGGTATACTTCAAGAATGGTCCTGTATTTGGCTCCATCCATCTTCCCATCAATTTTAACCATCTTCCCTGTCCCTGCTGAAGAAAAGCAGCCCTAAACCATGATGCTGCCACCACCATGTTTGACAGTGGTGATGTTGTGTTCAGGGTGATGAGCTGTGTTGCCTTTACGCCAAACATATCATTTGGCATTGTTACCAAAAAGATCGATTTTGGTTTTATCTGACCAGAGCACTTTCTTTGGTGTGTCTCCCAGGTGGCTTGTTGCAAACTTTAAACGACACTTTTTATGGATATCTTTGAGAAATGGCTTTCTTCTTTCCACTCTTCCTTAAAGGACAGATTTGTGCAGTGTATGACTGATTATTGTCCTATGGATAGACTGTCCCACCTCAGCTGTAGATCTCAGCAGTTCATCCAGAGTGATCATGGGCCTCTTGGCTGCATCTCTGATCAGTCTTCTCCTTATTTGAGATGAAATTTTAGAGGGACAGCCGGGTCTTGGTAGATTTGCAGTCATATGATACTCCTTCCATTTCAATATTATCGCTTGCACAGTGCTCCTTGGGATGTTTAAAGTTTTGGAAATCATTTTGTATCCAAATCTGGCTTTAAACTTCTCCACAACAGTATCACGGACCTGCCTGTTGTGTCCCTTGGTCTCTATGATGCTCTCTGTGCTTCAAACAGAACCCTGAGACTATCACAGAGCAGATGCATTTATGCGGAGAATTGATTACACACAGGTGGATTATATTTATCATCATTAGTCATTTAGGACAACATTGGATCATTCAGAGATACACAATCAACTTCTGGAGTGAGTTTGCTGTACTGAAAGTAAAGGGGCCGAATAATATTCCACGCCCCACTTTTCATTTTTTGCATTTCCACAAAAATTTAGAATAACCAATAAATTTTGTTCAGATCCACAATTGTGTCCCACTTGTTGTTGATTCTCCACCAAAAATTTACATTTGGCATCTTTATGTTTGAAGCATGATATGTGGGAAAAGGTTGAAGAGTTCCAGGGGGCCGAATACTTTCGCAAGGCACTATATATATATATATATTTATATATATTGTGGGGATGTGGCTCGCTTAGGTGCAGCGGGAGACAAATGTGAGACAGGTTCTTCCACAGTGCTTGCAGTTTATTCACGGCATAAACGCACAAGGCAACGTAACACCAAACAAATAGCCTTTTAGCTCAGGCAAAATAACACAATGTCCGTAGTTGTAGACTCAGAGCAGGAGTCTCAGCACACATGGGAGGTTTAGTCCTCCCCACACACAACTCCCTGGTTCAGGAGCAGGTCACATTATAAGGCTGTAGCCACACCTACGTTCCCAGCAGCTGACTGGTCACATGACTGTGACCTCACCACAGGTCCTTCAAACAAAAACAATAACAATATCTGGTATGCTTTACTTCTGCCTTACATTATGGAGATAAGCCATTTATGAGACACATATCTCCCATCAATTACACGACCCTTAGCCCTGCCACATACCTCCCCCCTCTGCCTAAAGCCGTGGGGCTTGGCACTTTCACCTACCAGGCAAGGGATTCTGGAGAGGGCATCGGCATTCTCATGTAGCTTCCCGGCCCTATGCTCTACATGGAAACTGAAGTCTTGTAGGGCTAAGAACCAGCGGGTGACCCTAGCATTCTTGCCCTTGGTTTCCCTCATCCACCTGAGTGGGGCATGGTCGGATATTAACCTAAACTTCCGTCCCACCAGGTAGTACCGTAATGTGTCCACTGCCCATTTTATGGCCAAACACTCCTTCTCTACAACTGAGTAATTTCTCTCACAAGAAGTCAACTTCCTACTCAAGTAGAGAACAGGATGCTCCTCCCCACGTATCTCTTGGGAAAGGACTGCACCTACCCCGACATCTGAGGCATCTGTCTGGAGGACAAATTCACGTTTAAAGTCTGGGGCCACCAAAATGGGCTGCTTACAAAGAGCTCCTTTCATTTCTTGGAAGGCTGACTCTGCTTCTTCGGACCAGCTGACCATCACTGACTTTGTCCCTTTAAGCAGATCAGTTAGAGGTGCAGCCATTGTGGCGAAGTTTGGGATAAACCTCCTGTAATATCCCACAATCCCCAGGAAGGCTTTAACTTGCTTCTTTGACAGAGGTCTCGGCCATGTTTGAATAGCCTCGACTTTATTGATTTGGGGTTTGATCTCGCCACGCCCCACTACATATCCGAGGTACTTGGCTTCTTCTCTCCCCAAGGCACACTTCTTCGGGTTTATTGTAAACCCCGCCTCTCTTAGAGCGTCAAACACTGCTTGGACCTTTTCCAGGTGAGTCTCCCAGTCCGGGGTAAAGATGACGATATCATCCAGGTATGCGGCAGCGTATAGCTTATGAGGTGCAAGGATTCTATCCATCGCCCTCTGGAAGGTTGCTGGAGCTCCCTGTAGGCCAAACGGCATCCGGACATACTGGAAGCACCCGTCTGGTGTGGAGAATGCCGTCTTCTCCTTGGCTTCCTGTGCCATGGGGATCTGCCAATATCCCTTGGTCAGATCCAAAGTGGTTATGTACCTGGCAGGTCCAAGTCTCTCGATGAGCTCATCAACGCGTGGCATGGGATAAGCGTCGAACTTGGAGACCTCATTCAGCTTCCGGTAATCGTTGCAGAACCTCCATTCACCATCAGGTTTTGGGACCAGGACAATCGGGCTCGACCAGCCGCTCTTGGATTCCTCAATGACCCCGAGCTTCAACATACGCTGCACCTCCTTGGAGATTACCTCTCGCCGGGCCTCAGGAATACGATATGGTTTCACGTTCACCCGCACATGTGGCTCGGTCAGAATTTCGTGCTCCACCACCTTCGTGCACCCCGGCAACTCTGAGAACAGGTCGCGGTTTTTCTGGAGTAACTCCCGGCACTGCTGTTTCTGGGCCTTTGACAGAGTCTCCGCTATGGTAACGGCTCCAACCTCCCCTTCTAGGTTGCCCAGCAAGCACGGAGTTACCGCTGGCTCTCTATCTTGCCACGGCTTGATAAGGTTAACATGGTAAACCTGGTATGGCTTCCGTCTTCCGGGTTGGTGGATCTTGTAGTTTACGTCTCCCAGTTTCTCCACCACCTCATATGGCCCTTGCCACTTGGCCAAGAACTTACTTTCCACCGTCGGTATTAGCACGAGAACTCGGTCTCCCGGATTGAACTGCCTCACTCTGGCTGACCGGTTGTAGACCCTGGCCTGAGCCTCTTGTGCCTGGCGGAGATGTTCTTTAACAATGGGCATCACCTTCGCAACCCTCTGCTGCATCAGTGCCACATGCTCAATGACGCTTCTGTGGGGCGTGACTTCGGCTTCCCAGGTTTCCTTGGCTATATCTAGGAGACCTCGCGGATGCCGGCCGTACAGAAGCTCGAAGGGGGAGAACCCCGTGGAGGCCTGGGGAACTTCACGGATAGAAAACAGTAAATACGGTAAGAGACAATCCCAGTCTCTACCATCTTCCTCTATGACTTTTCTCAGCATGCTCTTCAGGGTCTTGTTAAACCTCTCAACAAGGCCATCTGACTGTGGATGGTACACTGAAGTCCTCAGCTGGGAAATTTGCAAGACTCTGCACAATTCTCTCATCACCTTGCTCATAAAAGGTGTCCCCTGGTCGGTCAGGATCTCCTTCGGCAAACCCGTCCGGGAAAACACATGGACCAGCTCACGGGCTATACTCTTCGCAGAGGAGTTTCTCAGGGGAATGGCCTCAGGATAGCGTGTGTCATAGTCCAGGATGACTAATATATACTGATGGCCCCGAGCTGATTTAACTAAGGGACCGACCAAATCCATGGCAATTCTCTCAAATGGCACCTCAATAATGGGCAGTGGCACAAGAGGGTTCCGAAAATGAGATGTGGGGGCAGTTAACTGACATGTCGGGCAGGACCTGCAATAGTTTACTATTTCCCGGTGACACCCAGGCCAATAGAACCTCTTTACAATCCGTTCCTGGGTTTTTTCCACCCCCAGGTGTCCCCCCAAGATGTGTGAATGGGCCATGTCCAACACTTTTCGTCTATAGGGGCCTGGTACTATTAACTGCTCTGCCACCTCCTCCCTTATTTTCGTGACCCGGTACAACAATTCCCCACTCAACATAAAATGGGGAAACCTTGTGTCTGCTCCCGGCTCTTGTGCAACCCCATTAATGACGGTGACATTGTTAAAGGCTTCCCTTAGTGTGGGGTCCCTATGTTGGGCAGTCCCAAAATTCTCCCCGGCCACCCCCAACTCCGGGATGTCAGGTACAGGGGACCCTTCCTCTTCATCCCCAACAAGGACACATAAAGGGAACTCGTCTGCCTCTGGTGGTGGCGATACCTCAGTGGGGTGGATTGGTTCCCTGCTCTTGCTAGCACACTCAGAACCCATCCCCCACAGATCCCAAAACAGACAGAAATCCCGGCCAATAATTATGGGATGCAACAAGTCTCGAACAACGCCAACTTCATGCGACTCGGTGCCATGCGCCGTTTCAATCTTCACCCTAGCCATAGGGTAGTCCTTTGCATCGCCATGTATGCACCGAACACCAATCTTTTTACCCGGGAGTATGTTTAGAGGAAAACTGGCCCTCACAAGGGTCACCAAGCTCCCGGAGTCCAGAAGCGCCATTACTGCTCGACCGTTCACCTTCACGGGACACGCTTGTGGCCCCTTGTTAGGTAGCGAGTTCACACTGCAAGCTGGATATGCGTAGTATGAACTACGGCGTCCCATGCTGCAGTCCATCTGCTCGGTGGTCTGGGGACAACGGGCCGCTATATGTCCTGGCCCATGACACTTCCAGCAAATAACACCCGAGGGGACCTTGGGCACCGCCTCCCCCGCCCCTTTTGACCTTGGACGCATCACCCCTTTTTGTGACTCCGCCCCCTGCTGGGACCCCCAATATGGAATGGGCTGCTTCCCCAAGGAACCTTCCATCCCCTGGTATCTCTCGACCAGCCCAACCAGTTCATCAGCATTTTGGGGATCACCCTGGGCAACCCAAGTCTGTAGAGGTCTCGGCAGAGAATGCACAAACCGATCCATCACAACTCGCTCTACCATCTGTGCAGGGGAAGCCGACTCTGGCTGCAGCCATTTCTGGACCAGGTGCAACAGGTCAAACATTTGGGAGCGCGGGGGTTTGTCCCGGTGATAGGCCCAACGATGCACTCTCTGTGCCCTGGTAGTCATTGTTACCCCCAAGCGGGCGAGAATTTCCGCTTTTAATTTGGGATACTCTCTGGCATCTTGTACCGTCAGGTCAAAGTACGCCTTCTGGGGCTCCCCCGTTAGGTAAGGGGCCAGTACCTCCGCCCACCGCTCTGGCTGAAGTTTTTCCCTCTCAGCCACCCTCTCAAACACCGTCAGGAAGGCCTCCACATCATCCTCAGGGGTCATTTTTTGTAATGCGCGTCTTACCGCCTTCTCGACGTCGGTGGCATCAGCCCGACCTGGGGTTGGGGCGCTCGTCCTGCCCTCCTGGATGGCGGTTGCCAGAAGCTGCATCTGCTGCCGTTGTTCCTGCTGGCTCTGCTGGAACTGCTGCCGCTGCTCCTGCTGGCCTTGCTGGATCTGCTGTAACAGCAGCTTGTTGGTTTCCTGCTGCAGTGCCTGGGACTGGACCAGGTGTTTCATGAGGTCCTCCATGATTCCAGGCAATGCTTGTTGCCCCGCTGCAAACTTCACCCAGGACATGCAGCAACTGTCTCAAGTCTCTGCTGGGACCGCTGCCCGCACGTGTACCACCTATTGTGGGGATGTGGCTCGCTTAGGTGCAGCGGGAGACAAATGTGAGACAGGTTCTTCCACAGTGCTTGCAGTTTATTCACGGCATAAACGCACAAGGCAACGTAACACCAAACAAATAGCCTTTTAGCTCAGGCAAAATAACACAATGTCCGTAGTTGTAGACTCAGAGCAGGAGTCTCAGCACACATGGGAGGTTTAGTCCTCCCCACACACAACTCCCTGGTTCAGGAGCAGGTCACATTATAAGGCTGTAGCCACACCTACGTTCCCAGCAGCTGACTGGTCACATGACTGTGACCTCACCACAGGTCCTTCAAACAAAAACAATAACAATATCTGGTATGCTTTACTTCTGCCTTACATTATGGAGATAAGCCATTTATGAGACACATATCTCCCATCAATTACACGACCCTTAGCCCTGCCACAATATATATAGAGAGAGAGACAGAGAGAGAGAGAGGGAAATAAAAAATAGCACAGGAAAATTACGAGGAAAACGTATAGAACATGGGTCCAGTAATAAAATAGTATAAATTACAAATAACAACAAGTGGTAAAGAGATAGCAAGGTGGTCCTTGTACTGTAGATCAGTCTTAAATGTTTAAATAACAATAGAAATCCACATAAGCAGACAATTAAAAGTTACTTATAAGAGCACCCAGAAAGAATCTCCCAAACAACCACAGAAGTAAAATGATGATAACTTAACATATATGACTACCCAACAGATCCAACGCACTTTTCGCCAGGTAGCTTTCTCAAGTATATACAGCAGCAAAATTCATCCGAGGAAGGTATTGTGAATTATCTAACAGGAACCTTTAGTGTTGGCAGAGCGGAGAGTAAGGGTGCTTTGACATTGCATTTAGGGATACGCTCGGTTGCCCTGTCTGGGCATACATTCAAATCTACCGTCAAATCAGATTCGGACATATGCGCTGATGGGGCTATAGACTGTAATGATGCCAGCAGAGCGAAAGTGCACTCGGACGTGTTTCATTTTCAGCAGTGTAAGCCTACAGGAGTAGTCTTGATAGTTGGTTATGTTGTCAGTGCTGCCGGTATATTGTAGTGATAGTCTCAGTACTGTTTGTATTGTGTATATAGTTGGTTTTATCAGTAGAGTTGAGCGACTTTGGTCGGATCGGTTTTCATGAAACAAAATTTGTTTCAGATGAAACTGGTCCGACTAGGGCAAAAAAAATCGACCCCAATGCAAGTCAATGGGGAATAAAAGTCGGCATTGAGTGGATGAATGTCATCCGCTCAATGCCGACTTTTATTTCCGATTGACTTGCATTGGGGTCGGGTTTCGGACGAAACTCCGACTTTTTTTGCCCTAGTCGGACCAGTTTCATCTGAAACAAATTTTGTTTCATGAAACCCGATCCGACCAAAGTCGCGTAACTCTATTTATCAGTACTGCCAGTATTGTCAGTATAGTTAGTATTGCTGGTACTATATAAGTATTATTGATATGTTTTGCATTGTCAGTACTGTCGGTATTGTCTGTATAATTGGTTTAGTTAGTATTAAATTAGTATTATTGTTACAGTTGTTATTGTTAGGCTACTTTCACACATCAGGTTTTCGGCGTCAGGCGCGATCCGGCGTCGTGCCGGAATGCCGGATCCGGCAAATGTTTTGTAAAACCTGAAGTGCCGGATCCGGTTTTCTGCCGGATCCGTCTTGTTCTTGACAGACAAAACCGGATCCGTCTCATCCGGTTCATCCGTTTTTCTATCCGTTTTTCTATCCGTTTTTCGACGGATTACGCCGGATCCGGTTTTTAAAATTGACCCTTGTGGCCTTCCGAACGGGATTGGCTACTGGAAAACTAGATATAGCATGTTCCTACAGCCCTTCTTTGACAGGTTGTAGAGAAGAAAGTGCAGGTTGGAGAGAAGAGCAAGTTACTGGCGAAGATGGATGTTGTCATTGGAAATATTACCACTAGAAGTTCTGTAACGGTTTCAGGGACAATTTTCCACTATACTTTATGTCACCTCAAGGCAGAGTACACTGGGATGACAGAGTGTGAAAGATTTGTGCCCTAAACTTGTGTACCTTCTGGACCAACAGTATATACCTTTGCCAACCAAAGTTGGCTATCTTGTCATGGTCTTACTATTTTTACCTTTAGGCCACAGGTGTGTACCTGGTTGTGTTTTATGCAAAGTATTTCACCTTTTAACAAAAGTTGTGTACATTGGTAGGAAATCACCAACAATAAACACAACTTTTTAGGTGAAATACTTTGCTTCAAACACAACCAGGAACACAACTGTGGCAAAAAGCTAAAATTTACCCACAGTTATATACCTGGTTTTGAATACCTTTTTACCTTTGAAATACCCTGTATTTAACCTTTTTTTAAAACATAGTTCGCCGCAGAAAGAAATGACAGACAACCATTGTGAAACGATAATTTAACTTTTATTTAAATTTTTTTTTTTTTTGTAAAATGTTTTTAAAGTGCAAAAAACTTTTTTAATAAAGGTTTTAAACCCAATGGGCATTTTTATTACAAAAAACACACATTACAAATCTGTATACTGTGGGGTGGAAATACTGCTGGAGGGGCTGCGGGACACTTCGACACTGGGTGTGTGGAGAGAGGACTGGGATCGTGGTGGGGAAGGAACAGTTAGAGGTGAAGGTGTGGAAAAAGCTACAGAATGGGTGGACATGTGGGAGGCAGAAGAGGTGGTGGGCGGTGGAGTGGAGGGTTGGGCAGGGACTGTAGGAGCAGATGATGTTGATGGAAAGTTGTATGGGGAAGGAGTTTGGTACGGGGAAGGAGTTTGGTACGGGGAAGGAGTTTGGTACGGGGCAGGTTGCTGGAAGTGGGGAGATGTCTGGTACTGGGGAGGTTGCTGGTACTGGTGAGGTTGCTGGTATGTAATAGGAGGGGGAGGATGGAAAGTGGCTGGAGGGGGTGCAGATGTAATAGGAGGGGGAGGATGGAAAGTGGCTGGAGGGGGTGCAGATGTAATAGGAGGGGGAGGATGGAAAGTGGCTGGAGGGGGTGCAGGTGGAGGAACTACAGTGGTGGGAGGTGGAGGTTGGGAGGTAACCTGCTGTAGAGCACCGTGGCATGAATGCATTACATGCATCTGCTGGGTAGGAGATAGTGTTGCCATGCGCTCCACAACAGACCTGAAAAAGGTGTGGTTTGGCGAAGATCTTGCTTCTGAATGCATGGTTTGCAGAAGTGTCTTCACCTCCAGAATGCTGGAGTTGATCTGCTGAAAGCCTGCGGAGATTTGCTCTGACAAGACTTTGAGACAGTTCTGGAAAGATCCATTCAGATGCAAGAACTCTTGCGCATAACTCTTTTCCTGACCCCTCTGCCGCTGCCGCCCAGTACCCGCAGGTGTACTAGAGGTGGCAGGGGCAGAAGGGTGGGGTAAAGGGAAAGCGATCTCCTCACCAGCAGCTTCATGTAATGTAGGCGGCCACGATGCTCCTGTCCTTGTGGATGGGACAGATGGGTCGAATGTGTGGGAAGGCTGGGAAGGTGCAGATGTACCGGGGCGGTCGAAGTGTCCCTCGGTGCCGGTCTCCTCAGGGATCGCCTCAGAAGGGTCCAATCGTGCAGGCTCCCGAGTGCTGCTCACCGTGCTGTGTAATAAAGAGAAAAAAAAACAATTAAAATACTGACATGGTATGGCCCTGGCTGAAAAAAAAAAGTTACATCTAACATTTTTTTCACATGTGGTGTGTAATATTTACCTTCTGGTGAGCATTGTTTCCCGGAGGAACGACAGGGCTTGTGCGTACTTGTACTTGCTCCTGCGTCCTCCAGATCCACTCGGGGCCCGCATCTCTTTATTGAACTCCTTCTTGAAACGATCCCTCACAGACCGCCACCGATTCACAATTCTGTTCCCTGAAACGAGAAAGGAGTGGTTAGTATACAACATCAGTGTTTCACAAACTCCAGTCCTCATGGTCCCCAGGGGTCATGTTTTCAGGATTTCCATAGTAAATAGAAATCCTGAACACATGATCCGTGGGGACCACGAGGACTGGAGTTCGGGAAACACTGTTTTACATCAAGCAACCGGTACTGTATATACTTACGCTCTTTAATCTGGGCCCGAGCTTCGAGGTCCTCCCAGCGGCCCACAAGGAGAGAACAGATTTCCTCCCAGAGTCGTCGGGTAACGATCAGGTCAGCGTGGCGGCGGTCAGGCATATTCCAGAGCGGCTCCCTTTCTCTGACGAGATCGATGAGGCGGTCCACATCAATCCCTCCATCCTCACCGTCAGAGTCGGGAGCACGCTGTGAAGGCTGTTAAAGAAAAAGACAAAAATAACATAATTAGCCTCCACAAAAGAAATGAAATAAAAAGTGCAAAAAAACAAAGCAAAAATATTTATACTTACACGCTGGTGACCGCCGCGTTGCTGTCGCCGACGACCCTGGGAGGCACTGCGAGGACCTCTTGGCCGAGCACCAGATTGGGAAGACTAGAGAAGAAAACAAAAAATGTTATGTCTTTGGATGTAGGCATTTGTTTGCTGTGTGTGGTCTGCAGAACATTGTTTTCTATGTGTTGTGTGTAGTGTGATGTTGTGTTTCTGCGTTTGATGCAAAAAACGTACCAATTGTGAGCCCACTCCAGGTGTCTGTCCACCCCTTCCTTCTTCTTCTGGAAGCTCCTCTTCATCTTGTGATTCCTGTTTTGAAATAAAAGTCAATGAATAGACATATATTACAGAGATGATGGATTTTGGAAATAAAAACTTACCGTCAAACGCTGACGATGCGAGGGAGGGCTCCCAGAAGAAGATGTGCTGTCCTGTTGATGGCCAGCCTCCATGGCTGTGGGTATTGCTGCTGCTGTTGCTGCTGCCAGTGATGCCATTTCTGCTGCTGCTGCTGCTGCATCTCTTTGGCGGCTGTTGAATAAAGAGAAACAAAGGGCCAATGAATATCTTGATATTCCATGGCCCTAGTTTGGAGGAATGGGGGATTTGATAATTACCGTCTCTCATCTGCTGCTGGACTCCCCTCCTCAGCATGTTCCATTTGCTGCTCCATTTGGGGTGGTGCTGATGGTGCTGCTGCTGCAGATGTCTGCTGCCTTCTCCTGGTTCTTGGCTTGGGTGGCATGTTGGATGTGGCTGAGGGTCCCATTGTCTTGCTTTTATATGTCTCCTGTGGGCAGAGCTACTGAGCATGCTCAGACCAAAAAACCGGATCCGGCCGCCGGATCCGGCTTTTGCAGGATCCGGCGCATTGCGGCGCTCATAGGCTTTCATTGTGTGAAAAAGCCGGACGCGCCGGATCCGGCGTGTCCGGCTTTTTCGCCGGAGACAAAAAACGTTACAGTAGACGTTTTTTCCAGACGCCGGATCGCGACACATTGCCGGATCCGGCGAAAACCGGATGAAACGCATGGCCATCCGGCGCGATCCGGCGCAAATGCAAGTCAATGGGGGGGAAACCGGATCCGGCATTGCATTTCGCCGGATCCGGTTTCTGTCAAAAGCGCCGGATCGCGCCTGACGGTGAAAACCTGATGTGTGAAAGAGGCCTTAGTGGGTCCCTTTCAGCATGTATACTTTGAGGCACCAGATCGCTCGTCCTGCTGGTGCAATGTCACAGAGGTGGTTGGTGCACAGCTCCACACCTTTAAGGATCTAAAAAGTTAGGTACGTACTGAGAGGTTCACCGTGACATGGTAGTGGGCTTCAGACAGTCTGATCAAAATGTTAAACTGAGAGCCTCATGTTCAGTTTTTTAAATTTTGCCCAGTGGCATTAGATCGACATATCATTATTGGATGTGTAGTCCATGTCTTTTTCTGTTTTTTTTACCGCATTGATATTGTCAGTATAGTTGGTATGGTTAGTACTGCATTAGTATTATTGTTATAGTTGGTATTGCTAGCACTGTAATAGGATTATCGGTATAGTTATTGTCAGTACTTTCGGTATAGTTGGTTCTGTATTTGTGATGCCAGTATTATTGATGTACTTCAGTTCTATTGCTGGAAAAAGAATCACAACATAACTGATACATCTGAACGCAGCTGCACCAACATCATAACATGACTGCTCTTCCAAGCCTAACTCTCCCCATTCACATTCACACATTCAGTATTATACACCAGTATTTGTAAGCCAAAATCAGTAGAACAATCAGAGGAGAAGTATAATAGAGACACGTCACCACTTCTGTATTATTCACCCACTCCTGGTTCTGACTTACAAATAGAGATGTAAAATACTGACCAAATACTGATAGTGTGAACTTGGCCTTAAACTGTGTATAGGAGGGTGTGCCAGATTTAATTTTTGTCCAGAGTGCTGGAAAACATAGATTCTCACCTGCCAAAGCATAGGTGATAAATACATGAAAATTAGTGGAATTCTCACCAATTAGGACCATGTAGGTCCCTATGTAAATGGAGCAGTGGTGACCATGTGTGGATGGTACCCAGGAGGTAAGCTACTTATTGAGTTCCACTGTACCTCCCCATCCTGCCGTATTCAATCATCTTTTTTTGGTTTGGCTCCCTTTCAAAGGGTTATTGTCCAGCCAAAAAATAAATCACAAGCTCTAAAGAGTAAGTTATAAATTTTATAGACATAATTCATGTTTGCTAGATACCCTGATTGTTTGGTAGTCTATTTATCCTGAGTCTCGGCAGCTTCACACTTGGTCATGAACTTGACCCAGGAAGTAATTTCCGGTGTTGACAAATGACAATATTTGTGTATTAGGGGGGCTGGCTGACTGCTCATTTGAATAGATGAACAAGTTGTCTGCCCTGTTGTGGCTCATGAATAGACAAAAAACATGGCTGTCTTAGCTTTGAAAATAAACAGTCAGAAAAACCCTTATACATGCAGCTCCGTTCATGTACACAGGAAGCAGCTAGATAGCAGTGATATTATTCTTTTGAGTATCAGTCTTAACTTTTCACAAACATATTTCTAGATGACATCAGATAATAAATACCGCAAACTCTACAGCCATAAAGTCCCTGCTTCAGTGTATAAAACTGAGCCTGTTACAGAGAGCACTTTTTTGTATATTTTATGCCCAATACATGCTATAAAACCAAGTTTGCTTTGTATAGGTCACAATAAAATTTGGGGATTCTCTAACCTTGGAGGAACGGAAGAATCCACCGTAAAATGCTAATTAAGTATACAGATGTTTTCAATAAACTGGGAAATCTAAATCATGACATCATGGCACAAGGAGACCTACAGAAAAATATAAAATACAGGTTATAATATCATTGGTGACTGTTACATATCTATAACTGATGGTTTACAAATGGAGTTTCGCTATAATTTTAGGATGTACAATGCAAAATAATATTGTAGTACCGTGTTAGCCAGAAAAATCGATGTAAATACTTATGTCCCCCCAAAAATGAGAGAAGTATTAAAGGAGTGATACCTTTATTGGTTAACCAGAGATATTATATTTGCAAACTTTCAGGGCTAAGAAGGTCCCTTCATCAGGCTGTATTCACTTGTAATATCAGCCTGATGAAGGGGCCTTCTGAGCCCTGAAAGCTTGCAAATATAATCTCTCTGGTTAGCCAATAAAGGTATCACTCCTTTCAAGGGAATCTGTCACCTCATTTTTGGCATATGAGATGCGGTCACCGCCATCAGGGACTTATATACAGCATTCTGTAATGCTGTAGATAAGCCCCCAATTTAACCTGAAAGAGAAGAAAAACAAGTTAGATTATACGCTTCCCGGGGTCCGGTCCGGTCCGATGGGTGTTGCGGTCCGGTCCGGCGCCTCCCATCTTCTAGTGATGACGTCGTCATTCTTAGGCTGGTTTCACATTTGCGTTTTTTTGCGCTGGAAAAAAACGCATACGTGCGCATGCGTTTTTTCCCCTATATTTAACATGGGTGCGCATACCTGCGCGCTGGTAAGCGCATGTATGCAATTTTCATGCGCTGCGTTTTTTTGGGGTGTGCGTTGGTATTTTCCAGACGCAGCATGTTGCATTTTTTGGCCCTTGAAAAAAGCGCATGCGCACGTATGCGCACGTTTTGCGCTAAAAATGGCCATTATAGCCTATGGATGCGCATACGTGCGCACTGGCATGCGTTTTTTTAGCGCTGCGTTTTTTTGGTGGTGTCCACTTGTTGTCCTAGTTATAATCTTCTAAAGTCAAAAAAAAAAAGTCTATATAAAGGAGGTGCCTGCCAAAACTCTGCCACTACTACACTTACAGATTGAAGAGCAGACAGTCAACCAAGAACCCATTATATCAGCGAAGAATGTGAGTATATTACATTATATGCCTGTCCTTTTAAATTATGTATGTACTAATGATTTTTATTATTTTTACATGCAGTATGTCTTCAGAATCAGAGTATTCCCCATCGTGGCAGGAATTGGCGCAAGCAGACCGTGAGGTGATTATTTTCGTGCATCTGGTAAGTATATCTGCTGCTTCTCCAAATCTCTTACGTTTTTTTCAACTTTTTTAAGACATCGTCATCATCATCTTCTGCGGACGGGACTAGTGAGGGCGAAGAGCAGGAGCAGCAAAGCCAAGTCCCGGTGGTGATACGGAATGTAAGTATCAAATGATTTGTAATGTTCTTTATTTTTTATCTTCTATTTTTACTCTTTTTTATGTTTCTTTTTTTGTAACTTTTTATTCAATTTAAATTTGATTATTCTAATGAATGTGTTTTGTCTAGGTTCCACAACGGGATGAAGACGTCTACCTGGATAATGAGCAGCTCATCAGCCTGGTCCAGGAGCGTTCGCCGTTGTGGGACAGCCGTGACCGGCTGCACAAGGACATTGTGGTGACCCGGCGGCTATGGAATGAGGTGGCCGCAGCGTTGATGGATGGCTGGGACAGCGCCACAGCATCCTCCAAAAAGGCGTTTAGTGAGTATTTCCCTGCTCTGTATTGTGCCGCAGTGACTGTTGTCCTTGACGGCACTGTTGGGTTTCGTGCTAGGCATATTCTAGCAGGAAACCCAACAGTGTAATCGGGGTCTACAGTGACTGCTTTGAGTATTGTATTGCTACATTGTGCCGCAGTGACTGTTGTCCTTGACGGCACTGTTGGGTTTCGTGCTAGGTGTATTCTAGCAGGAAACCCAACAGTGTCATCGGGGTCTACAGTGACTGCTTTGAGTATTGTATTGCTACATTGTGCCGCAGTGACTGTTGTCCTTGACGGCACTGTTGGGTTTCGTGCTAGGTGTATTCTAGCAGGAAACCCAACAGTGTCATCGGGGTCTACAGTGACTGCTTTGAGTATTGTATTGCTACATTGTGCCGCAGTGACTGTTGTCCTTGACGGCACTGTTGGGTTTCGTGCTAGGTGTATTCTAGCAGGAAACCCAACAGTGTCATCGGGGTCTACAGTGACTGCTTTGAGTATTGTATTGCTACATTGTGCCGCAGTGACTGTTGTCCTTGACGGCACTGTTGGGTTTCGTGCTAGGTGTATTCTAGCAGGAAACCCAACAGTGTCATCGGGGTCTACAGTGACTGCTTTGAGTATTGTATTGCTACATTGTGCCGCAGTGACTGTTGTCCTTGACGGCACTGTTTTTTTTTTATCAACAGTGGACAAAGTCCGAACACGTTGGCGTTCGATCAAGGACCGCTTCAACAGTGATGTTCGTGCTGAGGGCCAGGTTCGCAGTGGATCTGCGTCAAGGACCAGAACTAGATACCGTCACTATCACGCGTTGCAGTTCCTAAGACCGGTCCTTGCCACGAGATCGTAAGTATTATAAATTTTGGGTTTTTATTTTTATTAATCTGTGTTTTTCTAATCCACAGCTGATGCTTCTTGTAAAGGCATGGTAGTAATGATTTTCCTTTCTTCAACAGCACCTGGAGCAGCACCCTGCAACCTGGCCCTGGAGCGGTCCTTCCTCGGACGTCCTCTGACCCGTCCCAGCCATCCGACAGCCAGGAAGCACCTTGCAGGTCAACCACACACACAGCTGGTGACCAGGAAGCTGGGCCATCAGGTGTTCCCCTGTCCCAGGTCTCTGCCACTGGTTATGCGGGCACTACCCGCCAGCGGCAGAGGGCCTTGGACAGGAATGTCTTGCCCGAGTTTATGCATTTGAGCGAGACATTTAATTCCAGCCTCAAGTCACTGTCCGACAGAGTTGAAAGCGGTTTTGCACTCATGGAACGTGGTTTTAACCACTTTGAACACCGCTTCAATTCTGTAGAACAGCGCCTTGACCGTCTGGAGGCCGACCTCAACAGACCAGCACACCATTTTTTTAGTAAGATTGAAAAGGGCATGGCGGAACACCTTAGTCCTGATCAACAGCTGAATGTGCTGCAGGCCTGCAACAATGCTTTCTTGCAGGCTATGCAGCATAATCGGTACGGTCAGCAGTCTGTGGTGTCCTTTCCACCTGTGCCACCATTGACTCGCTTCACCTCACTACCGACTTGTGCTGCATACCACTGCACGGACACCTCTATTCAAAGCCAGGACACCCACCGTTACACCACCACAAGTCTGAGTGCAGCTGGTCACTTCACCGACACCACCATGGCAAGCGCTGCTCCTGTCTGGAGCACCACCG